>NC_092117.1:19509941-19857441 GCF_045679555.1 Salvelinus alpinus
AGGGCAGCTCATGACTGTAGGGCAGCTCATGACTGTAGGGCAGCTCATGACTGTAGGGCAGCTCATGACTGTAGGGCAGCTCATGAGTGTAGGGCAGCTCATGACTGAAAGGCAGCTCATGACTGAAAGGCAGCTCATGACTGAAGGGCAGCTCATGACTGAAGGGCAGCTCATGACTGAAGGGCAGCACCGGACTGGCTGGCGGATCCTGGCTGGCTGGCTCTGGAGAAGCCTGGCTGGCTGGCGGCTCTGGCGGATCCTGGCTGGCTGGCGGCTCTGGCGGATCCTGGCTGGCTGGCGGCTCTGGCGGATCCTGGCTGGCTGGCGACCCTGGCAACTCCTGGCTGGCTGGCGACCCTGGCAGCTCCTGGCTGGCTGGCGACCCTGGCAGCTCCTGGCTGGCTGGCGACCCTGGCAGCTCCTGGCTGGCTGGCGACCCTGGCAGCTCCTGGCTGGCTGGCGACCCTGGCAGCTCCTGGCTGGCTGGCGACCCTGGCAGCTCCTGGCTGGCTGGCTGGCGGCTCTGGCAGCTCCTGGCTGGCTGGCGGCTCTGGCAGCTCCTGGCTGGCTGGCGGCTCTGGCAGCTCCTGGCTGGCTGGCGGCTCATGGCTAGCGGAAGGCTCTGGCTGCTCATGGCTAGCGGAAGGCTCTGGCTGCTCATGGCTAGCGGAAGGCTCTGGCTGATCCTGTCTGGCGGAAGGCTCTGGCTGATCCTGTCTGGCGGAAGGCTCTGGCTGATCCTGTCTGGCGGAAGGCTCTGGCTGATCCTGTCTGGCGGAAGGCTCTGGCAGCTCCTGGCTGGCTGGCGGCTCTGGCAGCTCCTGGCTGGCTGGCGGCTCTGGCAGCTCCTGGCTGGCTGGCGGCTCTGGCAGCTCCTGGCTGGCTGGCGGCTCTGGCAGCTCATGGCTAGCGGAAGGCTCTGGCTGCTCATGGCTAGCGGAAGGCTCTGGCTGCTCATGGCTAGCGGAAGGCTCTGGCTGCTCATGGCTAGCGGAAGGCTCTGGCTGCTCATGTCTGGCGGAAGGCTCTGGCTGATCCTGTCTGGCGGAAGGCTCTGGCTGATCCTGTCTGGCGGAAGGCTCTGGCTGATCCTGTCTGGTGGAAGGCTCTGGCTGATCCTGTCTGGCGGAAGGCTCTGGCTGATCCTGTCTGGCGGAAGGCTCTAGCGGCTCTAGCGGTTTTGGTCCGATCCTTCCTATTCCTCATCTGAAGAAGACGACGATCGTTACAGAACTACGCACCAAAAAAGGACCAAGCAGCGTGGTAAGGAGGAGCAGCGCTATCTGGAGAAATGGACATGGGAGGAGATATTGGACGGCAAGGGACCCTGGGCACAGGCTGGGGAATATCGCCGCCCCAAAGAAGAACTGGAGGCAGCTAAAGCTGAGCGGCGGCGATATGAGGTAAGGCAGCGCAACAGGCACGAGAGGCAGCCCCCCCAAAAACACGGGGAGATTGGCGGAGTCAGGCGATAGACCTGAGCCAACTCCCCGTGCTTACCGGAAGAAGCTTAGTACTGGTCAGGCACCGTGTTATGCGGTGAAGCGCACGGTGTCACCAGTACGCGCTCATAGCCCGGAGCGCTATAGGCCAGCCCCCCACAAGTGCCATGCGAGAGTGGGCATCCAGCCAGGGCGGATTGTGCCAGCTCAGCGTGTTTGGTCTCCGGTACGCCGTTTCGGCCCAGGGTATCCTGCGCCGGCTTTGTGTACTGTGTCTCCGGGGCGCTGGGAGGGTGCAGTTCGCCCTATGCCTGCGCTCCGCCCATGCCGGGCGAATGTGTGCATTGAGCCTAAGGGAGAGGTGCGAGTGGTATGCACCAGATCTCCAGTGCTCCCCCACAGCCCGGTTCGACCTGTGCCTGCACTCTGGAGGGGCCGGGCTAAAGTGGGCATTCAGCCTGGAGGAGTGGTGCCAAGGCTGCGCACCAGGGCTCCAGTGCTCCCCCACAGCCCGGTCTATCCGGTGCCTCCTCTACGCACCAGGCCTTCTGTAGGTCTCTCCGTCTCCTCCCTCCAGGTTCTCTCTCAAGTCCGGAGCTGCCAGGGCCGCCCGTCAGTCCGGAGCTGCCAGAGCCGCCCTCCTGTCCAGAGCTGCCAGAGCCGCCCGTCAGTCCGGAGCTGCCAGAGCCGCCCGTCAGTCCGGAGCTGCCAGAGCCGCCCGTTAAAATAAAAGTGTTCATTCAGTATTGTTGTAGTTGTCATTATTACAAATACTGATATATATTACAAATATATATATCAGTATCAGTATCGGCGTTGAAAAATCATAATCGGGCGATCTCTACCCTGTATATTTCTTCGCCATTGTTATTTTACTGCTGCTCTTTAATTAGTTGTACCTTTTATTTCATTTTTTTGTAGCCATTTTTCTTAAAACTGCATTGTTGGTTAAGGGCTTGTAAGTAAGCATTTCACTGTAAGGTCAACACCTGTTGTATTCGGCGCATGTGACAAATAACATTTGATTTGATTTGCTATTTTACTCATGGTCCAAACCTCAATGACAAGATAAGAACTGCGATATTGATTGATGCGTGTATATAATTCCATCCTGTGAAATGGTAATGAAGATTGACAGCAAAAATGGAGTAGCAGTTACCAAGCAGAATTTGTGACATGCAAATAAACAAGTTACACAGTAATTTACTGTAAAATACAGGTTCAGATTCTCCTCATCCCAGTACATGTATGAGGACAAATCTGAACCTGTATTTTACAGTAAATGAAAGGTGTCTAACATTCCTTGTCATAACATAAGCTACTAACATCTGTAGTTGTGGTCTGCCGATTCCAGAGAGATACTGAACACGGATGTGTGGAGAAGTTTGTGGAGTTTTTGCAAAGTGGATGTGTGCATTTGAAATGCTAACGGTATACATATTTATCATCACAGATATTGCATATCATGTCATGAATGACTGTGATTGAGTTAGAGTGTGGATGGAAGAGCAAACCTCAACCGCTGACTCCAGAGATCCCCACCCTTGAGTTTCAGCGGACCAAAAATGACACTTCTAGGCCACAGCCAAGGCAGGACCAGGAAAAGGAAAACATGATAATTAGCATAACAACTGAACAAATCATCCTACAATGTGGGTTTCAACTTGAACAGAAATGCATGGTAACTAGTGTCATAATCATGAAACACACTTTACAGTTTCAGTCTCTAATGTTCCAAGTTAGCTTCTCACAGTTGGGATTCATGACTGCTAAACAGCTCTTCGTGTTATGATGCAGACGGGCTCATTAAAGTGAATAGACATTTCCTTCTCTCCCCTGTCATTTACTCACTGAAACCACTGGCATCCCCTATTAATGAACATCCTCTCCACTGAGTCAGATCAGCACACATCAAGTTGTTGAACGATATCTGATGTAAAACACACAACATGAAATCACGACTTGACGGTGGTCATCCTGTTGATGACCTTGCCCCTCACTGTGATGCTGCTACTAACTGTCTATTACAGTAATGTTATGGCAAGGTCCATTTATTATACCAGAGGATATAGGGTTGGTATCACCAACACATCCCAGTCCCACAATCCATATAAGGAACATGGAGCAAATGGAGCAAATCCATTCCCACACAATGTAACCATTATGACAACAAGGAAACTTTGTTGTGTGTTCCTTTGGCAAGCCAACCTCCTCCCACGGCTTATACCACAGGGACAGTGCAAGGCCAGGCGTACCTCATCAACTTGGTTTGCTCCAGGGTGACTAATGCATTGTAAAATGCACATTGAGGTTGATACTTCAACGTGTCATGTTTTCACTCCCCCATAAACAGATGTAGCCTATGCACATGCATACAAGTGCACACAAGGTTTCTCTCCCTCTTCTTTCCCTCACGCCAACAGGCCTCCTAATCGACAGGAGCATCTTATTTCAATGACGCAAGGCAGACTAAATCAAATGCGTAACAACATTCTAGAGCCTCTTAACTTTATCCTCCCAATTGTAATTACCAGCCGCTCAAAGACAGATTGAAAGTAGCAATAAGCTCAGATGCTTATGTCAGCTTTAGAAGAACACATACCAGGGTGGTTTGCAAGCGTCACTCAATACGTATGGTCTGCAATATTTGCCTTTGGGTATACAGGGCAGTTAAAAATAAAAAGGTCAATTTTCCTTGACAATTAATCAATTTTGATATAAGCGAGCCACCTTAACACTTCCTGCCAATACTATGCAACTCAATCTTTGCAAAGATTTGAATGACTGAAACACAAAATACGAATAATGACAGATGGATGAGGTAGCCTCTGTGTTTATTTTCTGCCATTTGCAAACACAGTGATGTCAACATGATTCCCAGTGTCCTCCCTAGTGTTATTGTCTGTAAATCTGATAACACTGACAACATATCATGGAATACATTTGATTGATTGATTGAGTTTACAGCCAATTCCCATTTCAGATTAGCATGGAAAATGGCTTGTTTGACCTCTCTCTAGACTCATTCTCCTTAGAGATGGCCAATTCATCGATATCCACTTCCTCTCATCTAATCTCTCCCTCTCATCCTCCCCTACCATACCTTTTTCATCCATCCAACCCTAATGCTCTATTGTCCAGCCTCATGCCTGATGGGACTGTAAAGGCAGCAGGAAGAGATTTTATAGCTGTAATATAATTGCACATCTATGGCAACCATTGAATTATTCTTCAGACAGATTGCAATCTGAATTTTTTTGGCAAACAATGTCAGAGCATGGAAGTGGATCTTGAAATTCATATAACAACTCTGTGCAACCATGGGCGTGTTCTGTATGTGTTTCAGTGTATGAACAAACTGTAGTAAACAACGAGTAATGATACCTTTACTCTCAAGATAAGAGCAACAAGGGATTCATTCAACTACACGTGTATTTAACCTATTCTGTGTTGTCAAATTGGTGCCGATAAAGAAAAGGAGATGAAGACAGGAAACCCCTTTTTAAAACATTTGACATACTCATGCATGGGTGTAGCTGATCAAAAATCAAATCAAATCAAATTTTATTAGTCACATACATACATGGTTAGCAGATGTTAATGCGAGTGTAGCGAAATGCTTGTGCTTCTAGTTCCGACAATGCAGTAATAACAACAAGTAATCTAACCTAACAATTCCACAACTACTACCTTATACACACAAGTGTAAAGGGATAAAGAATATGTACATAAAGATATATGAATGAGTGATGGTACAGAACGGCATAGGCAAGATGCAGTAGATGGTATAGAGTACGGTATATACATATGAGATGAGTACTGTAGGGTATGTAAACATAAAGTGGCATAGTTTAAAGTGGCTAGTGGTACATGTATTACATAAAGATGGCAAGATGCAGTAGATGATATAGAGTACAGTATATACATATACATATGAGATGGGTAATGTAGGGTATGTAAACATTATATTAAGTGGCATTGTTTAAAGTGGCTAGTGGTACATTTTTACATAATTTCCATCAATTCCCATTTTTAAAGTGGCTGGAGTTGAGTCAGTATGTTGGCAGCGGCCGCTAAATGTTAGTGGTGGCTGTTTAACAGTCTGATGGCCTTGAGATAGAAGCTGTTTTTCAGTCTCTCGGTCCCTGCTTTGATGCACCTGTACTGACCTCGCCTTCTGGATGATAGCGGGGTGAACAGGCAGTGGCTTGGGTGGTTGTTGTCCTTGATGATCTTTATGGCCTTCCTGTGACATCGGGTGGTGTAGGTGTCCTGGAGGGCAGGTAGTTTGCCCCCGGTGATGCGTTCTGCAGACCTCACTACCCTCTGGAGAGCCTTACGGTTGTGGGCGGAGCAGTTGCCGTACCAGGCGGTGATACAGCCCGACAGGATGCTCTCGATTGTGCATCTGTAGAAGTTTGTGAGTGCTTTTGGTGACAAGCCGAATTTCTTCAGCCTCCTGAGGTTGAAGAGGCGCTGCTGCGCCTTCTTCACAACGCTGTCTGTGTGGGTGGACCAATTCAGTTTGTCCGTGATGTGTACACCGAGGAACTTAAAACTTTCCACCTTCTCCACTACTGACCCGTCGATGTGGATAGGGGGGTGCTCCCTCTGCTGTTTCCTGAAGTCCACAATCATCTCCTTTGTTTTGTTGACGTTGAGTGTGAGGTTATTTTCCTGACACCACACTCCGAGGGCCCTCACCTCCTCCCTGTAGGCCGTCTCGTCGTTGTTGGTAATCAAGCCTACCACTGTAGTGTCATCCGCAAACTTGATGATTGAGTTGGAGGCGTGCATGGCCACGCAGTCGTGGGTGAACAGGGAGTGCAGGAGAGGGCTCAGAACGCACCCTTGTGGGGCCCCAGTGTTGAGGATCAGCGGGGTGGAGATGTTGTTACCTACCCTCACCACCCAGTTGCACAGGGCGGGGTCGAGACCCAGGGTCTCGAGCTTGATGACGAGTTTGGAGGGTACTATGGTGTTAAATGCTGAGCTGTAATCGATGAACAGCATTCTCACATAGGTATTCCTCTTGTCCAGATGGGTTAGGGCAGTGTGCAGTGTGGTTGCGATTGCGTCGTCTGTGGACCTATTGGGTCGGTAAGCAAATTGGAGTGGGTCTAGGGTGTCCGGTAGGGTGGAGGTGATATGGTCCTTGACTAGTCTCTCAAAGCACTTCATGATGACGGAAGTGAGTGCTACGGGGCGGTAGTCGTTTAGCTCAGTTACCTTAGCTTTCTTGGGAACAGGAACAATGGTGGCCCTCTTGAAGCATGTGGGAACAGCAGACTGGGATAAGGATTGATTGAATATGTCCGTAAACACACCAGCCAGCTGGTCTGCGCATGCTCTGAGGACGCGGCTGGGAATGCCGTCTGGGCCTGCAGCCTTGCGAGGGTTAACACGTTTAAATGTTTTACTCACCTCGGCTGCAGTGAAGGAGAGCCCGCAGGTTTTGGTAGCGGGCCGTGTCAGTGGCACTGTATTGTCCTCAAAGCGGGCAAAAAAGTTATTTAGCCTGTCTGGGAGCAAGACATCCTGGTCCGCGACGATGGTTCAGCCTTAATGTGGTCACTGGTTACTTGAGTCAAAAAGAGGAAGTGTATACAGTGCCTTCAGAAAGTATTAATACTCCTTGATTTATTCCACATTTTGTTGTGTTACAAAAAAAAAAATTACGTTCACCGAGTAAAAATGTAATAATCCCCCCTCAATCACACACGGGTTATTGTCAAGTTAAACAAAAAAAAACAATATATTTGGGCTACACTGCACATTATTACATTGTACACTTTCTGCCTGTGGACATCTGTTCTACAATGTGCCAGCAGAGAATGATAACCTTTGTTGGCATAATTGATCTCTTTCAGGCAGAGAGTATTCACCTTTTCATCCACTGTATTGAAAAAGTGAGAAAGAGGGGAAGTGTGTGGTGTTCCTTTCAACTCTATAGTGACATCCAGCTTAAGCCAAAGCCAGGCCCCGCTCCAGCTCCACTTGATCTCTGAATCTACTTGTTTAACAAGCAAAGCCTCATTTTCACCTAATTCTCTCATTCTGAAAATTAACCACATACTGTAGAGGGAAAACATTAGTTCACAGATAGTAGTTAGTTTGTTAGCTAGTTAACATTTCACACAGATTGCCATCGTCCAGTAAGCAACTAACGCGTTATAACTTGAGGAACAGCAAGGAGTCGTATACCAGTTAATACTATAGCGAATTAGAGTATTAGGTTACTAGCATTAGCTCATCTGATGTTGTAACGTTGGCTAATGTTGCTCAACATGTCTCTGACAAGCTAACGGAGAATTCGATCCAGCTAGGAAGATACTTAACAATGCTAATAATACTTGTTCCACCACACTTTCTCCCTCACCTCAAACTTTACAAATGCCAGTTGTTTTTCGGTTACAGCTCATGAAGTAGGCTTCATCACCTTCTCACCCCCGTCTCCGTGGTCAGGCTTCTCACCTACCTCTTCAGTATTGTTCAGGGGATTCGCTGCTGCTTCTTTGGGAGACTGGTTATTGTTCGGAATTTCGGATGACTGACGTGCCCAAAGTAAACTGCCTGTTACTCAGGCCCAGAAGCTAGGATATGCATATACTTGGTAGCATTGGATAGAACACACTCTGAAGTTTCTAAAACGGTTAAGAGAATGTCTGTGACTATAACATAACTGATATGGCAGGCGAAATCCATCCAGATTCTTTTTTATTTTTTAGGTCACAGGCCATTTCAGTGCTAGCCTATGGGAAATACAAATAGATAGGACCCAGATTGCAGTTCCTATGGCTCCCACTTGATGTCAAAAGTCTTTAGAAAGGGTTTCAGGCTTGTTTTTGAAAAATGAGCAAGTAGTTGGACAAACTACAAGGTGTCTCTCATTAGAAAAGTAGTCTTGTTGGCGCGTGAATGTGTTGCGCGCACTTCGTTATTTATCTTCCCTATTGAACATACTATTCTCCGTCTTAAATATTATCGTTTATTTAGATATTAGAGTACCTGGGGATTAATTAGAAACATCGTTTGACTTGTTTGGATGAACTTTACCGGTAACTTTTTGGATTCGTTTGTATGCATGTTGAACAAGTGGATTACTGAGATCATTGGCACCAACTAAACAGACTTTCTGGATATAAAGAAGGACTTTATCGAACAAAACAACGTTTCATTGTGTAGCTGGGACCCTTGGTATTGCAAACAGAGGAAGATCTTCAAAGGTAAGTGATTTATTTAATCGCTATTTGTGATTTTGTGACGCCTGTGCAAGTTGAAAAAGTATTTTGATGTGGGGCGCTGTCCTCAGATAATCGTACGGTATGCTTTCGCCGTAAAGCCTTTTTTAAAAATCTGACAACGCGGTTGGATTAACAAGAAGTTAAGCTTTTAAATTATTTATGACACTTGTATTTTCATGAATGTTTAATATTACGATTTTTGTATTTTGAATTTCGCACTCTGCAATTTCACCGGATGTTGGCGTAGGTGTCCCACTAGCGGTTCATGCGCCTAAACAGGTTTAAACTGGCAAACTGCCTTTCCACTCTCCACTTTCCAGAATGTGCGCTGATGCTGTAACTAGCAAATTGATTGTTTGTTCTCTCTTCAGTCGCATGCTGCATTCTATTTATATGTGAATGATTGGCTGAGCCTTGGATACAGCCAGTATTGGTCCAAACGCACATCACTCGTTCGCATACAGCCAGTAGTTATCCAAAGCACCCCACCGCCAGAAATATACAATTTACATACATTTGAAGTCGGAAGTTTACATACACCTTAGCCAAATACATTTAAACTCAGTTTTTCACAATTCCTGACATTTAATCCTAGTAAAAATTCCCTGTCTTAGGTCAGTTAGGATCACCACTTTATTTTAAGAATGTGAAATGTCAGAATAAAAGCAGAGAGTGATTTATTTCAGCTTTTATTTCTTTCATCACATTTCCAGTGGGTCAGAAGTTTACATACACTCAATTAGTATTTGGTAGCATTGCCTTTAAATTGTTTAACTTGGGTCAAATGTTTCGGGTAGCCTTCCACAAGCTTCCCACAATAAGTTGGGTGAATTTTGGCCCATTCCTTCTGACAGAGCTGGTGTAACTGAGTCAGGTTTGTATGCCTCATTGCTCGCACACGCTTTTTCAGTTCTGCCCACAAATGTTCTATAGGATTGAGGTCAGGGCTTTGTGATGGCCACTCCAATACCTTGACTTTGTTGTCCTTAAGCTATTTTGCCAAAACTTTGGAAGTATGCTTGGGGTCATTGTCCATTTGGAAGACCCATTTGCGACCAAGCTTTAACTTCCTGACTGATGTCTTGAGATGTTGCTTCAATATATCCACATAATTTACCGTCCTCATGACGCCATCTATATTGTGAAGTGCACCCGTCCCTCCTACAACAAAGCACCCCCACAACATGATGCTGCCACCCCCATGCTTCACTGTTGGGATGGTGTTCTTCGGCTTGCAAGCCTCCCCCTTTTCCCTCCAAACATAACGATGGTCATTATGGCCAAACAGTTCTATTTCTGTTTAATCAGACCATAGGACATTTCTCCAAAAAGTACGATCTTTTGTCCCCATGTGCAGTTACAAACCGTAGTCTGGCTTTTTTATGGCGGTTTTGGAGCAGTGGCTTGTTCTTTGCTGAGCGGCCTTTCAGGTTATGTCGATATAGGACTCGTTTTACTGTGAATATAGATACTTTTGGACCTATTTCCTCCAGCATCTTCACAAGGTCCTTTGCTGTTGTTCTGGGATTCATTTGCACTTTTCACCCCAAAGTACGTTAATCTCTAGGAGACAGAATGTGCCTCCTTCCTGAGCGGTATGACGACTGCGTGGTCCCATGGTGTTGATACTGCATACTATTGTTTGTATAGATGAACGTGGTACCTTCAGGCATTTGGAAATTGCTCCCAAGGATGAACCAGACTTGTGGAGGTCTACAATGTTTTGTCTGAGGTCTTGGCTGATTTCTTTGGATTTTACCATGATGTCAAGCAAAGAGGCACTGAGTTTGAAGGTAGGCCTTGAAATACATCCACAGGTACACCTCCAATTGACTCAAATGATGTCAATTAGCCTATCAGAAGCTTCTAAAGCCATGACATAATTTTTTGAAATTTTCCATGCTGTTTAAAGGCACAGTCAACTTAGTGTATGTACACTTCTGACCCACTGGAATTGTGATACAGTGAATTATAAGTGAAATAATCTGTCTGTAAACAATTACTTGTGTCATGCACAAAGTAGATGTCCTAACCGACTTGCCAAAACTATAGTTTGTTAACAAGAAATTTGTGGAGTGGTTGAAAAATAATGCTTAATGCTTCCAACCTGAGTGTATGTAAACTTCCGACTTCAACTGTAAGTATTCACAGCCGTGAGTCAATACATGTTAGAATCACCTTTGGCAGCGATTACAGCTGTGAGTGTTTCGGGTAAGTCTAAGAAATTTACACACCTGGATTGTACAATATTTGCACATTATTATTTGTTTTATTCTTCAAACTCTGTCACGTTTGTTGTTGATCTTTACTAGGCAGCCATTTTCAAGTCTTGCCATAGATTGTCAAGCTGATTTAAGTCTAAACTGTAACTAGGCCACTCAGGAACATTCAATGTTGTCTTGGTAAGCAACCCCAGGGTATTTTTGGCCTTGTGTTTTAGGTTATTGTCCTGCTGAAAGATGAATTTGTCTCCCAGTGGCTGTTGGAAAGCAGACCGAACCAAGTTTTCCTTTAGGATTTTGCCTGTGCTTAGCTCTATTCCATTTTTTTATCCTAAAAAACTCCCTAGTCCTTGCCGATGACAAGCATACCCATAACATGATGCAGCCACCACTATGCTTGAAAATATGAAGTAGTACTCAGTGATGTGTTGTGTTGGATTTGCCCCAAACATAACACCTTGTATTCAGGACATAAAGTTAATTTCTTTGCCATTTGTTTTTACAGTTTTACTTTAGCGCCTTATTGCAAATAGGATGCATGTTTTGGGATATTTTCCTTCTTTTCACTCTGTCATTTAGGTTAATATTGTAGAGTAATTACAATACTGTTGATCCATCCTCAGTTATCTCCTATCACAGCCATTAAACTCTAAGTTTTAAAGTCACCATTTGCCTCATGGTGAAATCCCTGAGCAGTTTCCTTCCTCTCTGGCAACTGAGTTAGGATCTATGTAGTGATTGGGTGTATTGATACACCCTCTAAAGTTTAATGAATAACTTCAGAATGCTCAAAGGGATATTCAATGTCTGCTTTTTTATTTTTACCAATAGGTGCCCTTCTTTACAAGGCACTGGAAAACCTCCCTGTTCTTAGTGGTTGAAATGCACTGCTCGACTGAGGGATCGTACAGGTAATTGTATGTGTGGGGTACAGAGATGAGGTAGTCATTAAAAAATCATGTTAAACAATATTATTGCACACAGAGTGAGTCCATGCAACTTATTATGTGAATTCTTAAGCACATTTTTAGGCTTGCCATAACAAAGGGGTTGAATACTTATTGACTCAAGCTTTTAATTTTAAATTCGTTTGTATAAATGTCTAAAAACATAATTGCACTTTGACATGATTGGGTATTGTGTGTCGGCCAGTGACACCAAATCTCAATTTAATACATTTTAAATTCAGGCTGTAACATAACAAAATATGGAAAAAGTCAAAGGGTGTGAATACTTTCTGAAGACACGGTAGGCTTACTCAATGCTAAACCATTTTGAGGAAACTCAAACCAATAGACACGTCTGCTAAGCTGTTTCAATCAGCCTTTCCTTCTGCTTTCTTGTAAGAGTAGACATATTATATTGAATGCTGAGGAGATACCAAACCAGTTGGTAAAATCTTTTGTCCAAGCAAAAGCATAAAGGGTATTGTTGTTACTCCATGGGAATAGTACGCATTTGCAAAGGTCCAAGTTCACCACAAAATACACGTATTATGCCATTTGTTTGAAATGTCTCAGATAAAGTATTTAAGGCTCCAATCACATTTTCAGAGCTGATCTGATTGGTCAAAAGATCAATTAGCAAAAACAAACTATCAGATCTGGGCTGCCTGTCTAAACGCAGCCTAACTGGATTGCAATTGAGCAAAAGACAAACCTGCAAGACTGTTATTGAAGTGATTACCAACCCCCGGACTGTGAATCAGGACATGGGAAAAAAAAGTAATTATGAAATTAATAATCTCCATTTGAGCAACACATTGTATCTAATCCCATCCCACATATCTCCAAGTCGGGAAAGAAGATCACAGCCAATATATTATTCATAGACTTCTGGATAAAGCGTCTGTATATCAGTCTAAAATTATCTAGCTTTATTGGGTCATTTGATCAGGGATAGTGCTGAAGGGCATTACACTGATATTGTGAATGAACAACATCTATAATTCATGCGTGAGAACATTGATTCATTTGAATGCTAGGCCTACGTCAAATAATGGACCAATTACTGCCAAATGTGGCCGCATAGTCTATTTACTGTTATACAGGCTAATAGAGTTTTCCTTACATTACACAGAGCAATTACTCGTTGCATATGGTATATCCTTTCAATTATGTGCCTTTGTTAAGAGGACCGGATTTTTAGAAAGGTATGCAAACAAATCCACTCACTCACTCATTCAATCAATCAATCCCCCCGAAAGCTGTCTGATAGGCTAAATGCAGGCTCCTGTTATGCACAAGATGGAAAAGTCAATATTACCTCACTGATGAGCACACATAAACATATGCAGAGTTGAGCACAAGTTATTGCTGAAGTATTTACACAATTCCATGTCCTTATGTATTATGTACTTGGGGCTCCTGAGTGTCGCAGTGGTCAAAGGCACTGCATCTCAGTGCTAGAGGTGTCACTACAGACACCCTGGTTCGAATCCTGGCTGTATTACATTCGGCCGTGATTGGGAGTCCCATAGGGTGGCGCACAATTGTCCCAGCCAGCGTTGTCCGGGTTTGGCCGGTGTAGGCCGTCATTCTAAATAAGAATTTGTTCTTAACTGACAATAAAAATTAAGAGTAATCATTTGTATAATACTTATTTGACAATAACATATCTACTGCACCCCGAACAATTACAGTATCAAGCACATTTTTAGACGCACAGCTAGACATTAGGCAACCTGCGGTATTCGATAGCCTACTAATAAATATGCATTAATGTGTTCTCTGCTCCTCACGCCTTCACAACTCTGTCTAGACCAGGTGGACTAACCTCAACCTCCTTCACTGAAGGTGTGAGCAGGGCTGGCTCTAGCCTTTTGGGGGCCCTAAGCAATATTTGGTTGAGAGGCCCTCCCACCAAGCGGGCAAATATTTTTGTGGTCCCCCTCTTGACAGCGGAGAGAAAAATGTACATTTTAAAGTTAATTTCCTGCAATTGTACATATTTTGCCATCGGGTTGAGAGACATTTTTGCAGTTTTAAAGCAAATTTCCTGCAATTCTACACATTTTGCCACGACTTATGCCATATTAATGGCACACACATCAATCCAAGATGGCGTAGCAGTCTTTGTCTTGTCTTGTCCCGTGTAAATAGTCTTCGTATTTTTCATATACATTTCGTATATATTTTAATTTCACTTTCCGTCTAGGAACTGAATATACATTCCTACATTCCGCCTCACCCAATGTGGTACGGACCTGCTATTTTTTTTATACTTTAGAACCGTAACCCCAATCAGAAGCTAGCCAGATAACTAGCTACTAGCTAGTAGTCAGTTAGCCACTGCTGCGGTCTTCGCCCTTAACTCGGACACAGCCAGCTTCAATACCGGGCCAATACCTGCCAGTCTGCAAGCGCGATATCAACCCAGAGCATATAGGACTGCTTTTTCTCTACCACATCACCGGATTCCTGACGCAAGCTCTGGACAATTACACCGTATCATCACAGCTAGCTAGCTGCAACCGAGTGGCTACTACTGGCTAACACCTCTGTCCCGAAGCAAGCACCAGTTAGCCTTGAGCTAGCCTCGAGCTAGGCCCATCTGCCGGCTAGCCGAAGAGGTCTACCAGCGAATTCTTGGGCTACAATACCTCTTTTGCCAATTGGACTGGACCTTTTTTTGCCGACACAGAGCCCTGCCAATCCATCACAACTGGTCTAAATCAGCTACAAGCTAATTTAGCCATTTTTTTTGCCGCTGCTAGTAGCTTTTACCTTCTGCACAGACACCAGCCCTGTTATTAGCCTGGATATTACTCACCAATTTACCAGCATCGGACTGTCTCTCGACAACAACGCCGGATTCCTGCCGTAATCCCTGAGCCACTACTTCTGATCCTCACAGCTAGCTTGCAGCTAGCGCAGCTAGCGCCACTGCCACGAAGCTAGCACCAGTTAGCAAACACAATTCTACGATTCACAACCTCTCTTTCGCCATCCGGCTTGGATTCTCTGTCGACACGACCACGTCTGAGCAGACCCCCTCCGTCTGAGCAGACCACCCCCCGGGCTACTAACTTTAAACGCCGCGTGCTAGCTTAGTGGAGGCCTCCCTGCTCCATCTACGGCTGCCCCCTGGACACTATGATCACTTGGCTACATAGCTGATGCATGCTTGACTGTCCATTAATTCACGGTACTCCATTCTGTTTATTTGTGTTTTATCTGTCGGCTCTGTGCTTTAACTCAGGATCTGTGTGTAGTTAATCCGACCCTCTCTGCCTAGTCGTCGCCATTTTTACCTGTTGTTGCTGTGTTAGACTAGCACCCTGTTATTGCTGCTGTTATCTTACCTGTTGTTTTAGCTAGCTCTCCCAATCAAGACCTGCAATCACTTTATGCCTTATTGTATGTCTCTCTCAAATATCAATATGCCTTGCATACTGTTGTTCAGGCTAGTTATCATTATCATTGTTTTGGTTTGCAATGGACCCTGTAGTTCCACTCTCCGTACCTCTGATACCTCCTTTGTCCCACCCCCCACACATGCGGTGACCTCACCCATTGAGACCAGCATGTCCAGAGATACAACCTCTCTTATCATCACCCAGTGCCTGGGCTTGCCTCCGCTGTATCCGCGCCCCACCATACCCTTGTCTGCACATTATGCCCAGAATCTATTCTACCACGCCCATAAATCTGCTCCTTTTATTCTTTGTCCCCAACGCTCTAGGCGACCAGTTTTGATAGCCTTTAGCCGCACCCTCATCCTACTACTCCTCTGTTCCTCGGGTGATGTGGAGGTAAACCCAGGCCCTGCATGTCCCCAGTCACCCTCATTTGTTGACTTCTGTGATCGAAAAAGCCTTGGCCTCATGCATGTCAACATCAGAAGCCTCCTCCCTAAGTTTGCCTTACTCACCGCTTTAGCACACTCTGCCAATCCTGATGTCCTTGCCGTGTCCGAATCCTGGCTTAGGAAGGCCACCAAAAATTCTGAGATTTCCATACCCAACTATAACACTTTCCGTCAAGATAGAACTGCCAAAGGGGGAGGAGTTGCAATCTACTGCAGAGATAGCCTGCAAAGTTCTGTCATACTTTCCAGGTCTATGCCCAAACAGTTCGAACTTCTAATTTTAAAAATTAATCTCTCCAGAAATAAGTCTCTCACTGTTGCCGCCTGCTACCGACCCCCCTCAGCTCCCAGCTGTGCCCTGGACACCATCTGTGAATTGATCGCTCCCCATCTAGCTTCAGAGTTTGTTCTGTTAGGTGACCTAAACTGGGATATGCTTAACACCCCGGCAGTCCTACAATCCAAGCTTGATGCCCTCAATCTCACACAAATCATCAAGGAACCCACCAGGTACAACCCTAAATCCGTAAACATGGGCACCCTAATAGACATTATCCTGACCAACCTGCCCTCCAAATACACCTCTGCTGTCTTCAATCAAGATCTCAGCGATCACTGCCTCATTGCCTGTATCCGCCACGGGTCCGCGGTCAAACGACCACCCCTCATCACTGTCAAACGCTCCCTAAAACACTTCTGCGAGCAGGCCTTTCTAATCGACCTGGCCCGGGTACCCTGGAAGGATATTGACCTCATCCCGTCAGTTGAGGATGCCTGGTCATTCTTTAAATGTTACTTCCTCACCATATTAGACAAGCATGCTCCGTTCAAAAAATGCAGAACCAAGAACAGATATAGCCCTTGGTTCACTCCAGACCTGACTGCCCTCGACCAGCACAAAAACATCCTGTGGCGAACTGCAATAGCATCGAAGAGCCCCCGCGATATGCAACTGTTCAGGGAAGTCAGGAACCAATACACGGAGTCAGTCAGGAAAGCAAAGGCCAGCTTTTTCAAGCAGAAATTCGCATCCTGTAGCTCTAACTCCAAAAAGTTCTGGGATACTGTAAAGTCCATGGAGAACAAGAGCACCTCCTCCCAGCTGCCCACTGCACTGAGGCTAGGTAACACGGTCACCACCGATAAATCCGTGATAATCGAAGACTTCAACAAGCATTTCTCAATGGCTGGCCATGCCTTCCTCCTGGCGACTCCAACCTTGGCCAACAGCCCCGCCCCCCCCGCTGCTACTCGCCCAAGCCTCCCCAGCTTCTCCTTTACCCAAATCCAGATAGCAGATGTTCTGAAAGAGCTGGAAAACCTGGACCCATACAAATCAGCTGGGCTTGACAATCTGGACCCCCTATTTCTGAAACTGTCCGCCGCCATTGTCGCACCCCCTATTACCAGCCTGTTCAACCTCTCCTTCGTATCATCTGAGATCCCCAAAGATTGGAAAGCTGCCGCGGTCATCCCCCTCTTCAAAGGGGGAGACACCCTGGACCCAAACTGTTACAGACCTATATCCATCCTGCCCTGCCTATCTAAGGTCTTCGAAAGCCAAGTCAACAAACAGATCACTGACCATCTCGAATCCCACCGTACCTTCTCCGCTGTGCAATCCGGTTTCCGAGCCGGTCACGGGTGCACCTCAGCCACGCTCAAGGTACTAAACGATATCATAACCGCCATCGATAAAAGACATTACTGTGCAGCCGTCTTCATCGACCTGGCCAAGGCTTTCGACTCTGTCAATCACCATATTCTTATCGGCAGACTCAGTAGCCTCGGTTTTTCTAATGACTGCCTTGCCTGGTTCACCAACTACTTTGCAGACAGAGTTCAGTGTGTCAAATCGGAGGGCATGTTGTCCGGTCCTCTGGCAGTCTCTATGGGGGTACCACAGGGTTCAATTCTCGGGCCGACTCTTTTCTCTGTATACATCAATGATGTTGCTCTTGCTGCGGGCGATTCCCTGATCCACCTCTACGCAGACGACACCATTCTATATACTTCCGGCCCTTCCTTGGACACTGTGCTATCTAACCTCCAAACGAGCTTCAATGCCATACAACACTCCTTCCGTGGCCTCCAACTGCTCTTAAACGCTAGTAAAACCAAATGCATGCTTTTCAACCGTTCGCTGCCTGCACCCGCACGCCCGACTAGCATCACCACCCTGGACGGTTCCGACCTAGAATATGTGGACATCTATAAGTACCTAGGTGTCTGGCTAGACTGCAAACTCTCCTTCCAGACTCATATCAAACATCTCCAATCCAAAATCAAATCAAGAATCGGCTTTCTATTCCGCAACAAAGCCTCCTTCACTCACGCCGCCAAACTTACCCTAGTAAAACTGACTATCCTACCGATCCTCGACTTCGGCGATGTCATCTACAAAATAGCTTCCAACACTCTACTCAGCAAACTGGATGCAGTTTATCACAGTGCCATTCGTTTTGTTACTAAAGCACCTTATACGACCCACCACTGCGACCTGTATGCCCTAGTCGGCTGGCCCTCGCTACATGTTCGTCGTCAGACCCACTGGCTCCAGGTCATCTACAAGGCTATGCTAGGTAAAGTGCCGCCTTATCTCAGTTCACTGGTCACGATGGCTACACCCACCCGCAGCACGCGCTCCAGCAGGTGTATCTCACTGATCATCCCTAAAGCTAAAACCTCATTTGGACGCCTTTCCTTCCAGTTCTCTGCTGCCTGCGACTGGAACGAATTGCAAAAATCTCTGAAGTTGGAGACTTTTATCTCCCTCAACAACTTTAAAAATCTGCTATCCGAGCAGCTAACCGATCGCTGCAGCTGTACATAGTCCATCTGTAAACTACCCACCCAATTTACCTACCTCACCCCCCATACTGCTTTTATTTATTTACTTTTCTGCTCTTTTGCACACCAGTATCTCTTCTTGCACATGATCATCTGATGATTTATCACTCCAGTGTTAATCTGCTAAATTGTAATTATTCGATTTATTGCCTACCTCATGCCTTTTGCACACATTGTATATAGATTCTCTTTTTTTCTACCATGTTATTGACTTGTTTATTGTTTACTCCATGTGTAACTCTGTGTTGTCTGTTCACACTGCTATGCTTTATCTTGGCCAGGTCGCAGTTGCAAATGAGAACTTGTTCTCAACTAGCCTACCTGGTTAAATAAAGGTGAAATAAAAAAAAATTAAAAAAAATAAAAATTAATGATATCTGAGTGAGATAACTCACAAAATCAAAATGGGGACCCCCTGGATGTCAGGGCTCCTGGGCATGTGCCCTGTGTGCCCGGTCGGTATTAGGGCATGTTTACTAAAAGTGTAGATAATTGGCTAGACTAACTAACCAATCTAAAAATGGATAGCTGACATGGCTAATTGAGCGACTGTCAGCAGCTGACAAAACAAGAGTACAACTTCTGATGCACAACCAAATTCTGAACTTGAACTTTGTGTACTCTCCTATTCTAACGCTCAACTGTAAATTGAGACCCCAACTGAGTTGCGGGGGCCCAAAGAGACTGATTATGCCTGGAGCCGGCCCTGGTTGTGAGAGTCTACTGCTGGTGAATATGAGCTACTGAAGGCTCAGAAATGTGCCATTTAAAAATGTTTAGATTCACAGTTATCAAACGCTATCAATGAATGCATTTGTGAATATTCTTGGTGGGAGCAAGCGGTGCGGGCTTGCTCCACTAACCCACATTTACTGTAGCGTAGGCTGCTACTGTATGGCTGTGTGTAGGCGTTGCCTACATGGGGTAAGCTCTGTCTCATGCCAATTTAAGGAACAGCGGTATGCAACATATCGATTGATTCACGTTGCATTCGAAGATAGCACACAATATACCTAGGCTACATGGACAATCTGATAATACATGTTTTGACATTTGCCATATAACGTTAGCCTTAATGCGGTAGGCCTATATACAGAGCTCGTTGACACGGATTTAATTGTCAAACATGATTGGGTGGGCTATGGATAGCCTACATTAGAGTGATATCTCAATAATACAATTTCAATTGGTTTTATGCTAACGAGGCTCAGGCTGGCATATGAATAACAGTGGCATCATCAAAGCAGAGGCATTCTTACCGTAGATGTAGGAAATGTGATCTCGCGGCGTCTTGAGGAATGATATGGTTTCTTGTCTGAGAAAATAAAAGCTCCGTTAATGTTTTTATTCACTGGTGTTTATGAGAAGTGGATATGAAAATGTAGCCTATCTTCCATGACACAAACCTCTTAGGAGAGGATTTCTCTTGCTATTCGGCCGATAGAGAAGTCTTATGACAGTCCCTACGTTACAAATACGAGCGAACTAGTCCCTCCCCGGGGTGCATACATTAATCTGTAAATGAGCACCGCAGCAGAGCATCGCATCATCCACATTTCTGATGTTGATAGGATCTTGGATGTTCCATGATAATCTCTATGATTAAGTATTTTTGCTGTAACCACCTTGCCTTACGCTTTGAAGTGATATCGCACGAGTACCAGCATAAGTGTAATAAATATATTATAAACCGGCACAAGGCACACGGGCCTAGCCCAAAGTGAAGCAAATTAAAATGAGATTATTATTTTGGTAGCCTAAATGTGTCGTTTTTGTTTTATGTAAAGGCCTATCTAAAGTTTTTGTATATTAATAAGTAATTAAGGCTACACACTTAATTATTAGCCTACATCAAGTTTATTCAAGGATAATTAATGTTGTCATCCAGTTCTCATACAAAACCTATACTACAGTATCAACAGAGCCATCTGCTGGTAGGATTAGGCCTACTTAAATCGAGAGCAACTATGCAACACACATACACACACACACACCATCATCCAATCGCCTCCTTCTCAAAACCGATTGGATGAGGAAGCCATTCCCTCCCTTCTGATCTTCTCCTACAATGGAGTTTGAGAAGGAGGTGAGGAGAGAGGATGCGAGGAGAATGCAATTTAGATTCTCCTACAGTAGGCCTACAGTGTGTGTGTCAAATCACATTTTATTGGTCACATAGGCTTACACATACACTATATATGGGGCTCCCGAGTGGCGCATCGGTCTAAGGCACTGCATCTCAGTGCTAGAGGCGTCACTACAAACCCTGGTTCGATTCCAGGCTGTATCCCAACCGGCTGTGATTTGGAGTCCCAACTGGCCCAGCGTTGTCCGGGTTAAGGTTTGGCGCGGTAGTCTGGCATTGTATTTAAGAATTTGTCCTTAACTGACTTGCCTGGTAAAATAAAAAAATATATACAAAAGTATGTGGTCACCCCTTCAAATTAGTGGATTTAGCTATTTCAGCCACATCTGTTGCTGACAGGTGAATAAAATAGAGCAAACAACCATGCAATCTCCATAGACAAACATTGGCAGTAGTGTGCCTTACTGAAGAGCTCAGTGACTTTGAAAATGGTACCGTCATAGAATGCCACCTTTCCAGCAAGTCCATTCGTCAAATTTCTGCCCTGCTAGAGCTGCCCCGGGCAACTGTAAGTGCTGTTATTGTGAAGTGGAAATGTCTAGGAGCAACAACAGCTCAGCCGCAAAGTGGTAGGCCACACAAGCTCACAGAAAGGGAACGTCGAGTGCTGAAGCATGTAGCGAGTAAAATTGTCTGTTCCAAACAGCAAAGTCAGCACAAGAGCTGTTAGTCAGGAGCTTCATGAAATGGATTTCCGCAGCCGCACACAAGCCTAAGATCTTCATGCGCAATGCCAAACTTTGGCTGGAGTGGTGTAAAGCTTGCTGCGATTGGACTCTGGAGCAGTGGAAATACGTTCTCTGGACTGATGAATCACGCTTCACCATCTGACAGACAAATCTGGGTTTGGCGGATGACAGGAGAACACTACCTGCCCGAATACATAGTGCCAACTGTAAAGTTTGATGGAGGAGTAATACCGGTCTGAGACTGTTTTTCATGGTTTGAGCTACTGTAGGCCCTTTAGTTCGAGCATACAATGACAGTCTAGACGATTCTGTGCTTCCAACTTTGTGGCAACATTTTGGGTAAGGCCTTTTCCTGTTTCAGCATGACAATGCCCCCGTGCACAAAGCGAGGTCCATATAGAAATGGTTTGCCAAGATTGGTGTGGAAGAACTCGAATGGCCTTCACAAAGCCCTGACCTCTTTGGGGTGAATTGGAATGCCTACTGCGAGCCAAGCCTAATGGCCCAACATCAGTGCCCGACCTCACTAATGCTTGTGGCTGAATGGAAGCAAGCAGCAGTTGGTCCCCCGCAGCAACATCTAGTGGAAATCCTCCAGTAAAGTGGAGGCTGTTATAGCAGCAAAAGGGGAACCAACTCAATATTCATTCCCATGATTTTGGAATGAGATGTTAGACAAGCAGGTGTCCACATACTTTTGGTCATGTAGTGTATTTTGCCTATGCTATTGCAGGTGCAGCACAATTATTATTTGTCTAGCTCCAACAGTGCATTAATACCTAACAATACAATTTTTTTTAAATAAATATTAGAATGAGCAATGTCCGAGTCCGGAATATATATATACTGTATATAAATAAAGAAAAGCCCTTGAATGAGTAAGTGTGTCCAAACCTTTGACTGGTACTGTATATATATATATTTGTATTTTTTTTCTCATTTTATTCCGGACTCGGACTTGCTCGTACTGATATTTTTTTATTTATATGTGTGTATTGTTAGGTAATACTGCACTATTGGAGCTAGAAACATAAGCATTTCGCTGCACCTGTGATAGCATTAACAAAATACAGTATGTGTAAGCGTAAGTGACCAATACAATTATATTTGATTTGACACACACACACACACACACACACACACACACACACACACACACACACACACACACACACACACACACACACACACACACACACACACACACACACACACACACACACACACACACACGATAGGTCTACTGTGGGAGAATCTCAATTGCATACGTCCTCTCTCCTCATCTCCTTCTCAAGACCCAAGGTCTTCCCAAGGGAAGGTCAGAGGGGAGGGACTGGCTTTCTCATCCAATCGGTTTTGAGAAGGAGGTGAGGAGAGAGGATGTGAGGAGTATACAATTGAGATTCTCCCAATCTCCCAGTGTCTCAGGACCAAAGGAGGTGATAGGTTGGTAGAACAGGATGCAAGAGGATTTCCAATAGGTGCCGAATTTATTGAACAAAGGTTTAGGGAGCTATCATTGGCAACTGCATTAATGTGCTCAAGACCAAGGAGAAAGCAAGAAAAAAAGGAGCAAAATAAATTGGCCTAACTTGACATAGGCCCTACATTGGAGGTGTCATTATACCCATAACATCTAGTGGTCAAACAGGGAAATGGTTCCAATAATTTTTCCACCATTCCTTTATCCCATAGGAGATTTTAGAAACACTTAAAATAAGGGCTGTGTTTCGTGTAGACTTACCCTGGCGTGATGTTTTGATAACCATGTAAATCTCTCTCGAACAAGGTGACTTTTATCAATATATTCAGCTCTTTTTACTTTCAGAATCGAAAATGCTAATTGATATCAAGGATATCCAAGAGAGGTTTACACGGTTATCAAAACATCACACCAGGGTAAGTCTACACGAAACACAGCCCTTATTTTAAGTGTTTCTAAAATCTCTTATTGGAGAAATGTTTTTGGAACCATTTCCCTGTTTGACCTTTCGGTTTTATGGATATTATGACTTCTACTGTGGTACTCTGTAGGCCTACTATCCCCATTCTGTAAACAGGTTGCATCAGGTAGGCTAAGTAGCAGAGCTGCCAACTCTCCCGCATTGGGAGATTGACCCTCTTCTCACGCTCTCACGGCACACCTCTTATATCTCACGCATTGAAATGTCCTGCTTTTAGTCCATTTTATAGTAAGCTCATTAACTTTTCAACTGTGCTCCAAATCGTTTTGAAACAGAGCATCTGCACCTGAAATGTAATAAATATCCCGAGCGGAACGTCTATCATCGTCCTGTCATGCCACAGCACTGTCAGTCATGGCACATTGAAGCATATGATTGGTCTAGTTATGCAAGGGAGCAAGGGGATTGGATGCATGTTTTAAAGAAATGCCCCTCAAGACTACAGAGGAGCTGAATGGAGTGAGAGAATATTCTCCGCTGAGTTTATAAAACTGTAAAAAGAGTAGCACATTAGCACTGTTTTATACGGAAGTCCAGAGAGGACATGAATTTAAAAAATGATTCCCTCGTTATGTCAAGATCAAATTATTTCTCATGATCACAACATAACAAAAGTTGTTTTGTCGAGATCACGAGATAAACTATAAATAGGAGTGGGCTTATTGATGATAGATTGACAGTATGGCTGAGGCAGCAGAGGCCACGGTCGATCAGTGCATACGTTTATTGATTGCCACACTTAGGGATGGTACATTTCATGCTAACATCATGCTTTCATTTGTGTTTGGAGCTCTTTATCCGTTTATATTGTACGTTAGAATGTTAGCAAGTTAAATGTCCCTTACCTTGAGCTAAGAGCTCATGGGGTAACTAAGCCCTCATGGGGCATCTAAGCAGTGAACATGCCTGACATGCAGCACTGTCTCCCAGGCTGTGTGCCACCCCCAAGACCACAGTCAATCACATGCAAGCAAACATAACAAGGAATATATCTTTTTTTATATGACCTCTCTGGACTTCCGTAGTTTTATGTACAACGTTGTCAACAAAATTAGGTTGCTGTTACACCCGTCCCTGTTGAAGAATGCAGCCTTTTGACAGCATGTACTAAAGTCGATTTAATCCACACTTGCATTTAGGGGCTCCCGAGTGGCGCAGCGGTTCTAAGACACTGCATTTTAGTACAAGAGGTGTAGTACCTGGTTTGAATCCAGGCTGCATCACATTCGGCTTTGATTGGGAGTCCCATAGGGCGGCGCACAGTTGGCCGTAGTAGGCCATCATTGTAAATAAGAATTTGCTCTTAACTGACTTGTCTAGTTCAATGAAGGTTAAATAAATGTGTAAATTTGTCCCCTTGTTTAGTGATTGGCATTTATGCTGAGACAACAAAAAAGGCAGCAGACAGAGACCTACTGTATGTATTAGCAGGGAAGTTTGGTAGGGTGGCGTGATTTGTAACAATGAACATAATTTTGTCTAACCCAAAAGTATACGTTTTTAGAGGGGGGACAATAAATATAACAATTATTTGGTTAGAGTGAGATGCAGATTGTCATCTTGTCATCAGGAGATTTTAATATTTATTTACCTTATTTAGTCTGATCAGTGGAACAATTTCATTCTTAACAATGGGCTAAAATATATGGTAATTAGTGTGCTTGTCAGAAAGAACATTCCTGTTATTCCCCACACTTATTTTATTATTCCACTTCTTCACAATTTTGACATCATAAATTTATTTTTGCAGCCGTTCATGGACAGTTTTGAATAAGTCATACAAATAAGCATTGGATATTAAATGCTCCTAGAATCAAATAATTTGACATTTTAGTATTGTGCACATGCTAGGTGGTAAGGGGACTTACAACTCATAAACACATCATATTTTGTCTATGTAGAGTAAGATCATGGCAAAGGATCTTCAACTAGTAGGCATGAACCACCTGAATATTGATATTCATTATATTTTTCTTGAAGGCTAGGTAATTTAGAGAAATGAACATGAACAAGAACATTTTCAAACACCTAGTACTTGGGAAACATAGATCAGGCGTAGCCAACCCTCCTGGGGAGCAAGCAGGATTTTCTTACAAAATGCTTGTGTCCTTACTTTGCAAGCAGTCTATGGCCAAGGAGACTGCAATCTATGATTTTGTTACCCACTGCCAACAACCATTAATACTAGCAGAGCTATTTCTTGTGCAGAGCCTTGAGGTAGTGGTAACACTCCCCGGCACGTATGGCATAATTTCCACCTGAGAACCGGGATCAGTCCCTGCTTCCAACCTCCACACTGTTACTCCCATTTGCCTGTCTTATTTCATTACTGTTTGAATAAAGTGTCAAACCACCTAAAAAATATTAGCATATTTTAAATTTCATTCCCCAAAAATCTAAAAGTAGTCACATTTTGTGTGTTAATTTAATGTTCCAAGAATCCTGAATACACCTAAACTGTGGTTTTTATAAAGAATGTCCCACCCTGGTCATAGGCCTAAGCCATGTCAAAATACGTAGAATTGCAGGACTCAGATCTACAGTTGCGCTGGTTTTGCTGTCGAGTAAGTTTGAGGGGTGAATGTAGCACATGGGGATGTGTGTGCCTGAACTGTCCCCACTTGCACCAGCGATTAGCTAGCTTTCTGCTTGGTGCCGACTGGCACTCACTAAGCAAGCAGCGTGACATCCTTTACATTAGCATTTAGCAGTCACTTCTTCTAAACCTGAAAGGGACAACTTCTACATGAATCTTCTCTTACCAGACTGGGTTCAAATGACTTCTGTTTCCTTTTTTCTGTATTTATATGTATGCACTTCCTGTTTGTTTGGTTTTGCACATGAATATGATTCCCTCATTTGCTGTCCTCTGTTCCACCTTCAGCTGTTGACGTTGACCCAAAAGGAGAGGCGTTAGTTGAGTACTGAGTTGTCAGTGCTGACACCGTTTAAATCTGCCGTATGTGCCTAAAGCTGAGAGTTTGTTCTTTATGTATCTTGGTATTTAATTTTTTTAACCTTCCATGTACATACGAATGCTAATTTGTGTATGTATGTATGTATGTATGTATGTATGTATGTATGTATGTATGTATGTATGTATGTATGTATGTATGTATGTATGTATACATACAGTGTGTGTATCTGTGTGTGTGTATGTATGCATGTATATTATTTTACTGCTCTAGGGATGTTATTATTGTTTGGATAACCTTATTTACTATTATGTATTGATTTTGACCCTTTTTTCACTTTTTATGTGATGTGCAATATAGAGAACACCGGAAGAAGAATGATCATTTAATTACCATAGTGAATTATTGCAATGTTTGTTTATGTGTCAATTAATCCCATAAGGGATGGGTTGCTAATTGGCAATTTGACACGAATAGAAAAATATTCATTCAATTAATTCCATTCATTGTTCTGCAGTGAAAACAGGCAAATATATCCAAATTGGACATAAACGGGATCGGTGTCCCTAAACCGGGACATTTGTGCGCTAATGTGACTAGAATGACGTTGTAAGTAACAGACAACTTTCCAGGACATAGACATGTCTTATATGGGCAGAAAACTGAAATTCTTGTTAATCTAACTGCAGTGTCGAATTTACAGTAGCTATTACAGTGAAAAAATACCATGCTATTGCTTGAGGAGAGGGCACAACAACAAAACACTTTTATCACTGCAAGATAAATAATGTACTTACATTCAGAGGCCTGATTTGTCATCCTGAGGGTCCCAGAGATAAAATGTAGCATAGTTTTGTTTGATAAAATCAATTGTTATATTTAAATGTAGGAACTGGGATCTACAGTTTGGATCCCTGCTGTCTGCCATGCAATGCTGACTCTCTCCCACCCTGAAAATAGCACATTTTGAAATCAGTGGAACACAGGCCAAACAAGCTGTGCAAACTAAACGGAAACACAGGATGTCTGATTAAAGGGGTTGCAGCCTGCCGTGAAGCTCTCATCCGTGTATACAGGTAAGAATCTAGCTACAGATAATATGCATTTCTAATTTGGTCAGAAAGTTGTTTTCATTGCAGGCTAAAGCTTGCTGTTAGCTAGCGAGCTGGAGTTTGATGTATGGCTGGCTTGCTAACTAACATTGAACCTAACATTATTTGAACCTAACTTTAGCTTGCTATGACAATCAGTTTGTATTGCTAGTAACGTTACTCTATGGATTGGGATTATAGTTCATGTTTTAGCTAGCTAATGTCAACGTGACATGTCTAAACAAAAGACTCCAGCTTGCTGTTAGCTAGCTAATGTTAGCTGAGGTTAGGTAGCTGGCTTGCTAGCTAACATTAACTTAAGTGTATGAGGTGTGTGTGACGTTAGTGATGTTTTCTCAGAATACCATTTTGCATTGCTAGTTATAGCCTAATGTTAGCTAGCTAACTAGCTAACATTGAACCTATTGGTTAACTTTAGATAGCTATGACAATCAGTTTGTATTGCTAGTTAATGCTTGCTGTTAGCTAGCCAGCTGAGGTTAGATGGCTGGCTAGCTACAGTAGCTAACATTACTTGTATGAACTGTGTGTAGTCATATCTCAGAATGCCATTTCACATCTATTTGTATAATAATGCTAAAATATTTGTATCTGGAATTTGTCTTTCAGCTTCAATTAGTAGAACATGCCTGACTAATCCACCAGCCATACAGTCATCAAAAAGAGAGCTGGCACAAGCAAGCAAAGGCAGCAGCGGAGTCATCAACTATGCATGCAAGTATTGAGTTGGGGAAACACATGTGGACCTGAAATGTGATAACTGCAGTGGCCAAAACAAGAACACGTTTGTGCTCTGGTATTGTGCCTGGTGGACCGGACCTTCACTTTCTGATCACAGGCCACACCAAGTTTGGTGCTTCGGCCTCATCAAGCAGCGCATCAGAAAGACCAGAGTGAACACTTTGTCTGAGATTGCTGGTGTTGTGAAGGACAGCACTGTGACGGGGTCAATATCCCACAGTTGGTTGGACTGGAGGATGGCACGGTGCTGGTGGAAAGCTATGGCTGTCAACAACACCTGACTCCGTACTTCAGGCCGCTGCCACAGATCAAGCAGTACCAGCACTTCAGGTAAAAAAATATTTTCATTGTATGAGGTTATTCTTATCTAAACTTGGGAGATGAATTGATGTTGTGCAGGATTGTAATGTCTCCTGATTTTTTGTTTTGTTATTCCCTGTTTTACAGCTTTCATGCTTTGTAGCCTGGTGTTGTCGTCAAGGAGCTTTTGGACTGTCGGCACCAGGTTTCAGCTGCTGCGCAACGCTGACATCCTTCCTCCCATAGCGCCACCTGGACTGGACACAGCTAGTCAAACTATATTTTTGACAAGATCAGGGACAAGATCACATGCCCTGCACCAAAAACAAGGGCAGAACAGAAACAGGCTCGCCGAATATAGATTCCCTTGTTCATGCGTGGTTTGGACGGACCAGTCATCAGCACTATCTGCAGTGCCTCTATTCACATGACTCTCTCCGAACACACACACACGCCATATGTTGCTGCTACTATTTGTTTTTATCCTGCTGCTCAACCACTTTACCCCTGATTGTATGCATATAACTACCTCGTCTATCACTGATATCGTTATTGATATTGTTCTTGTACATACTGTATATTTGATATATATTGACACTATTTCTGATATTGCTACAATGCAAGTAACCATTTGGCTGTACCGTTTACACCTTCTGTAGAGACCCTCCACTTAGCAAAATATTGATATATAAAATGAATATTGATATGTTTGGTCGTAACATGATTTTGTGTTATGTATACCACAACAATATCATGTGACCGTATCAAGTGTCCACCACATAAATATATGGTGCATGCATCTGTTTATATACTGTACATGTGCAAAAAAACAACCCACTCAGGTTTCAACTCAGGTTGCATGGCCTTAACTTATGTTTGGAATACTATGTGATAAGTGCATGTGTAACAGTATATAAAGCATGCTAATGTACTGGTGTGAAGGCATTTGGGCAGTGGTGTAAAAATACTTCAAAGTGCTACATAAGTAGTTGTTTGTGGTATCTGTACATTACTTTACTATTTTTATTTTTTGAAACTTTTCACTACATTTGTAAAGAAAATAATGTACTTTTTACTACATACATTTTCCTTGACACCCAAAAGTACTCGTTACATTTTGACAGGTAAATTGTCCAATTCTCTCACTTATCAACAGAACATCCCTGGTCATCCCTACTGCCTCTGATCTGGCAGACTCACTAAACACAAATGATGTCTGAGTGTTGGAGCGTGCCCCTGGCTATCCATCAATAAAAATTAAAAATAATTCAATTGTGCCATCTGGTTTTCTTAATATAAGGAATTTGAAATGGGTTATATTTGTACTTTAACTTTTGATACTTAAGTACATTGTGCCCCTGGCTATCTGTCAATAATAAAAAATAATAAAAACAATTGTGCCGTCTGGTTTAATATAAGGAATTTGAAATGTTTTATACTTTTACTCAAGTATGACAATTTAGTACTTTTTCCACCACTCTGGGTTATAGCATTTCTTTCACATGACCCATCAATTTCGACAAGTGTATCTGGGTAATTTTAATCTGGACACTTTCCATTTACCTGGAATTTTTCCTTATTGTAGGCAACTACCACTTTTAGTCTTATTCTTTACTACACTACTCACTGTTTATGTGAATCCTCAAAGAGATGGTTGGGGCTGTCTTACGAGGACCTGAACAATGCTGAATGGGTGTAGACAAAGGAGAGCTCTCCAGTATGTACCAAAATATTCAAATGCCCTTTTCTCAAAAGTGAGTTTACAAGTGTATCAACTTTCAAAGTAGGATTACTTTCCCATTCTTCCTCAAAAATGCTGTGTGGGATATATAATTTTGTAGCTCTGAGTCTCTACTTTTATCCAATGTAAAACAAAAAACATTTCAAATTTTGCTACATAAGACCGAATCCAGGTGGTCACATATATCAATTGACCAATTCGGCACATTTGGGCAAGCTCCTGGCAGACTTGATACAAAATATAGTATAGTAATGTAATGCTTCACAGGATCAGTCAGACTCTAAATTATACCTAAACTCGTATCTGATTGAATGGCCTTTCTCTTGCATTTCTAAGATTAAAATAAAATTGAAAACACATGTTTTTTTGTTTGTATTATCTTTTACTATATCTAATGTGTTATATTCTCCTACATTAATTCCACAAAAAGTGTTTCCTTCAAACGGTATCAAGAATATACATATCCTTGCTTCAGGTCCTGAGCTACAGACAGTTAGATTTGGGCATGTCATTTTAGGCGGAAGTTCTGGGCCAGTTCCAATACATAAATCATGACAGATTTGACAAATATCTACTTTGCTAGATCAGATTTGTTGACTGTGCGCCAATCTGGTCAATGGAACATCTGCGTCTGTGTTCCATTGACTCCGCATCTATTCCCAAACTACTACCCACGCTCTTCTGGGAGTGCACGCCAAGGAAATTACCTCTGGCGAACAAGGTAATGATACAGGTAAGATTTTTTTCTTGAAAACTGGAATGGTAACTCAAATGACTCAAATGCAATTAGGCCTATATCAACAAAAACATTACTGTAATGGGCTACAAAGGATATGGCTGAGACATAATGTTGCCAATCGCAGTTTGCTCATATTAGTTGCAAAAAGCGTTTGAAAAATCTATGCAAAAATGTAGCCAAATCAACTAAATATTAGCGGGTAAAATGCTGCAAAACACTCAACAAAATGTTTTCAGTGTAAAGTGTAGCTTACACAGAGTAGAGAAAATGGCACACTACAGTCACATGATGATGGCCGTCATCACAGGCACACACACAAACTTTATTTATGTAGCCTACATCAGAGGCCTAATACTTAGTCAATTTACATTGGTCATGAGCCTGTGGGCAAGTAACTAATGCATAAGTAGCTTATGCATGTTTCAATCTGCTTGGTGGCAAATATAAGTGAAATGGATGATGTTGCAGGCCTACACTTCCTTCTCAAATTGTATAGGCCTAATTTAAACCATACCAACCATGATTTTCTCATATTGAATATTCTCATCCTTACTCATATTAAACATTCCAGATGAATCTTACTGAAACTGGGGAGATTAAGTTTCACCCACTGCATCATTAGTATCATTTTGCAATTGCGTGCTGCTTGAAAAGCAGTCATTCTATGAATATTCACAGAATCAGAGGAGTTCAGTAATTATGCGTAATGCTGATATGCGGTTAATATGCTTTTAAACCTGAGTGAGAGGGTGGAGCATGAAATTGCTCCAATCCAAATGTATAAATGCATGATCCCTTTTTAGAGAATCATTTTCTTAGTTGTACGGAAGCAACAATTTCACCCGAAGTCCCCTAGAATCTTAATGGAGAGAGATTCTGTACATCATAACTTAACTGTAGATTCTTGTATGTTCGTTTTTTTATGCACAAATCAACCATCTTTAAATCCAGGATATAAGTCTGTATGAAAAGGTGGAGAGCACATATCTATGGCACCAAATAACCTTCATAATGCCAACAGAAAATAACAGATTCAATGCTTACTATCAAGCAGCAGAGCAGTTATTCAAACACTGATACAGAGACTGAAACTTCAACCCGACTCCTAATTCGGGACTCCCCCTCAGACATAGACACAGTTTGCTGCCTTAATCAAATAGACACTTTGAGGTCAGACCACAAGTAGGTTGGTGTTACACCCTCACTCTCTTCATGTCCGGTTAGGAATTAAGCCATCATGTTGAGTTTGTCCCCTTAGAGTTGCCACAACACCTCCCAATTAACACTTGATGGATAGTAGATGCTATTGTGAAATGCCAGGTCAAATGAATGCTTTGTTGTGGTCTGTTTTTAGACTGTTTTTTGTTGTTGTTTACATTTTTATTTATTTGTTATTTTATTTCACCTTTATTTAACCAGGTAGGCTAGTTGAGAACAAGTTCTCATTCACAACTGCGACCTGGCCAAGATAAAGCAAAGCAGTGCAACACAAACAACAGAGTTACACATGGAATATAGAAACATACAGTCAATAACACAATAGAGAAAAAGTCTATATATGAGGTAAGATAAGGGAGGTAGGCAATAAATAGGCTATAGTGGCGAAATAATTACAATTTAGCAATTAATCACTTATGTGCAAAAGATGAATGTGCAAGTAGAGATACTGGGGTGCAAAGGAGCAAAAAAATAAAAAAATATTTTTTTATGGGGATGAGGTAGTTCGATGGGCTATTTACAGATGGGACCAGAGCAGGAATTGGCTTTGGGGGTGACCAGTGAAAGATACCTGCTGGAGTGCGTGCTACGGGTGGGTGCTGCTATGGTGACCGGTGAGCTGAGATAAGGCGGGGCTTTACCTAGCAAAGACTTATAGATGACCTGGAGCCAGTGGGTTTGGCGACGAATATGAAGCGAGGGCCAGCTAACGAGAGTGTACAGGTTGGAGTGGTGGGTAGTATATGGGGCTTTGGTGACAAAACGAATGGCACTGTGATAGACTGCATCCAATACATCATTGATGTATACAGAGAAAAGAGTCGGCCCGAGAATTGAACCCTGTGGCACCCCCATAGAGACTGCCAGAGGTCCGGATAACAGGCCCTCCGATTTGACAAACTGAACTCTATCTGAGAAGTAGTTGGTGAATCAGGTGAGGCAGTCATTTGAGAAACCAAGGCTGTTGAGTCTGCCAATAAGAATGTCGAAAGCCTTGGCCAGGTCGATGAATACAGCTGCACAGTTTTGTATTAGAGTTAGATTAGTACTAAACCTAATTTGCTGTAGGCCTTTATGCAATAAGGGATAACACAAACCATTGAGACTCCAATGTCATAGAACGATTCTCTAGTAGTCTGCAGCCAATCAAGGTGCTCTTCTCAGGGTCATTCTGATACCAGGAGTTCATTCCAGGTTGTCTGGTTTCAATTCAGCATATCTACCTACCCACCTACCAATCTCAGGCAGAGACAAAAACATAACAATATGACAGCAATGGAGATGAATGACAGGGAGTGGAAGAATTATACATCCAGATCAGTTTGAAATATGTGCTATATCAGACTTGGAATGATTGATGTTGTACCTGTCTAATGGCTGACAAATTCAACATTCATTCAGGGCATCAGAATGATTTTGTCTGTAGTACATAACATGTGCCAGACGAGGGCAGTGTTAACCTAGTAAAACTGTTTTTCAACAGTATGTTCAGTATAAGTAAGCACTACTTATTTGAGAACCTTGTGATAAGTAGGTTACTCATTTTGATAATGTATTTTGATGATGTAAGGAATTGCATAGGGATTCCCCTGAGTATTTTGTATAATACCATGTCAATGCAGCATTTAGTAGAGGTCAACATTTGTGTGACACTATTATGGCTTTCGTCTGTCTGATGTCCTCAGCTCTAGTTTCTGAGAGCCACAATGTCAGCTGATTCCATATAATTACAACTCTAATTCCATCTCTTACTTGTGATGAACTAATTAATGTCAATGATGGCCAGAGAATCAACACCCCTGCTCTGAACGCACAACATTAACCCATGATCCCAATATAATGTAGTGTAAGAAACTTGTAATCCTTCACACAGTTATTTACAGTGGCAAACCTTGTACTGGTAAAAGTCAAAGGGTTGTAATGTTATCCCCGGCTGACACAATTACTGTATAACTAACGGTTATGGATGAAGACCATGAAAATAATAATAACGATCATAACCGTAAAAAAACAGCTGACTGAAGATGGGACTGCCGGGTATTCGTGCGGTTGAATCCTTTCTGCAATATGGACTCTTAACAACATGATGAAACTTTGCTCTCCCTAAACAAGCAAGGGGTTGTAGCAAATGATTAAAATAATAGGTTTGGAACTTCTAACCCTGGAAATTTGACTGTTAAACTCATGGGTACACGGCAATGGCTGACTGGTATTGTGAGGCAATAATCTCCGTAGTAATGTAGAATGTTAATTCAAATTGTTAACAAATCTGGCACATGCAATGGAATGTATTTTTTGTAATGTCAGTTGAGTTGAATCAACAAATCACAGCACATATGGATGGGTACACTTCCTGCTTTTACTTCCTGCTTTGCTCCTATGGGTACATTCGCAATGGCTGCCAGTACACCCATTATGTCTTCATTGACTTGAATGGGGACCTCCGTTCAATTCATTATATTTCTATGGCAGCAGATGCAGTCAGGAGCGGAGGAAAGGAGGATATTCAAACATTATTAATGAGACAGCGGTCATTTGGCTGGCTAATTAACATCATCCAAAATCCCATGACTGTCACAGCCCTACCCATCATAAACAGTTAGACGCAAATTTGAAGGATTCAGACTTTTGTGGAGACATTCACACTGTCATCACAGTGACACAGCACTTTGGCTCTGTGGAAATATCACTACAGTAGAGAAAGACATGGTCTAGAAAGGGTTGAGATGCAATGGAGTACATCCACTCCCCTAAGGGTCCAGGAGACCTTTTGAGAGGGACATACATTACCAGTCAAGAGTTTGGACACACCTACTCATTCAAGGGTTTGTCTTTATTTTTACTATTTTCTACATTGTAGAATAATAGTGAAGACATCAAAACTATGAAATAACACATATGGAATCATGTAGTAACCAAAAAAGTGTTGAAAAAATCAAAATATATATATTTTTTTAGATTCTTCAAAGTAGCCACCCTTTGCCTTGATGACAGCTTTGCACACACCTGGCATTCTCTCAACCAGCTTCATGAGGTAGTCACCTGGAATGCAAACAGGTGTGCCTTGTTAAAAGTTAATTTGTGGAATTTCTTAGCTTCTTAATGCCTTTGAGCCAATCAGTTGTGTTGTGACAAGGTAGGGGTGGTATACAGAATATAGCCCTATTTGGAAAAAGACCAAGTCCATATTATGGCAAGAATGGCTCAAATAAGTAAAGAGAAACAACAGTCCATCGTTACTTTTAGACATGAAGGTCGGTCAATCCGGAAAATGTCAAGAACTTTGAAAGTTTCCTCAAGTGCTTTTGCAAAAACCATCAAGCACAATGATGAAACTAGCTCTCGTGAGGACCGCCACAGGAAAGGAAGACCCAGAGTTACCTCTGCTGCAGAGGATAAGTTCATTAGAGTTACCAGCCTTAGAAATTGCAGACCAAATAAATGCTTCACACAGTTCAAGTAACAGACACATCACAACAGCAACTGTTCAGAGGAGACTGCGTGAATTGCTGCAAAGAAATCCCTACTAAAGAACACCAATAATAAGAAGAGACTTGCTTGGGCCAAGAAACAAGAGCAATGGACATTAGACCGGTAGAAATCTGGTCTTTGGTCTGATACGTCAAAATTTTAGATTTTTGGTTCCAACAGCCGTGTCTTTGTGAGATGCAGAGTAGGTGAACGGATTACCTCTGCATGTGTGGTTCCCACCGTGACGCATGGAAGAGGAGGCGTGATGGTGTGGGGGTGCTTTGCTGGGTGACACTGTCGATGATTTATTTAGAATTCAAGGCACACTTAACCAGCATAGCTACCACAGCATTCTGCAGCGATACGCCATCCCATCTGGTTTGCGCTTTATGGGACTATCATTTGTTTTTCAACACGACAATGACCCAAAACACACCTCAAGGCTGTGTAAGGGCTATTTGACCAAGGAGAGTGATGGAGCGCTGCATCAGATGACCTGGCCTCCAAAATCACCCGACCGCAACCCATTTGGGATGGTTTGGGATGAGTTGGACCGCAGAATGAAGGAAAATCAGACAACAAGTAGTCAGCATATGTGGGAACTCCTTCAAGACTGTTGGAAAATAATTCCTCATGAAGCTGGTTGAGAGAATGCCAAGAGTGTGCAAAGCTGTCATCAAGGCAAAGAGTGGCTACTTTGAAGAATCTCAAATATAAAATATATTTTGATTTGTTTAACACTTGTTTGGTTATTACATGATTCCATATGTGTTATCTAATAGTTGTGAGGTCTTCAATATTATTCTAGAATGTAGAACATAGTAAAAATAAAGAAAAACCCTTGAATGAGTAGGTGTGTCAAACTTGACTGGTACTCTATGTTCCATTTGCATGTCAAATAGACTACACTCCCAAATAACCCCTGAGTTATATCTATTTTTTTATTTCTAAAGGGGAGTGTTTTCAGTGTAGGAGATTGCAAATTCAATTTGCTTTACATTTTTATGTGTGATATAAAAGGCACAATGACACATGCTGCATGTTTTGGCCTCAGCAAAGAAACAAACCAGTGGTCCAAAACTGATTGCTTTTTGGTAGAATGAACTGTTGTTTAAAGACCTCAAATATTTAGCCGAGCTACAGTATATATAATGCCCACACTCACTTGTAATGCACAATGAAAGTATTCAGAAGTAGGGTGCTAAGACAAGTTGTTCTGAAGTGACCATTGTCACCGAATCCCTCTTCTTTAGCTTTATGTCGGCACAAATGCCAGATCAGACATGAGTTACTGTGCTTGATGACAAAGTGCTTTCTTAACTTTCACAGTGTGGGTATATTTGAATGTGGTGGCCAAGGTGGGACACAGACCCAGTTTACATTTACATTTACATTTAAGTCATTTAGCAGACGCTCTTATCCAGAGCGACTTACAAATTGGTGCATTCACCTTATGATATCCAGTGGAACAACCACTTTACAATAGTGCATCTAACTCTTTTAAGGGGGGGGGGGGTTAGAAGGATTACTTTATCCTATCCTAGGTATTCCTTAAAGAGGTGGGGTTTCAGGTGTCTCCGGAAGGTGGTGATTGACTCCGCTGACCTGGCGTCGTGAGGGAGTTTGTTCCACCATTGGGGTGCCAGAGCAGCGAACAGTTTTGACTGGGCTGAGCGGGAACTGTACTTCCTCAGAGGTAGGGAGGCGAGCAGGCCAGAGGTGGATGAACGCAGTGCCCTTGTTTGGGTGTAGGGCCTGATCAGAGCCTGAAGGTACGGAGGTGCCGTTCCCCTCACAGCTCCGTAGGCAAGCACCATGGTCTTGTAGCGGATGCGAGCTTCAACTGGAAGCCAGTGGAGAGAGCGGAGGAGCGGGGTGACGTGAGAGAACTTGGGAAAGTTGAACACCAGACGGGCTGCGGCGTTCTGGATGAGTTGTAGGGGTTTAATGGCACAGGCAGGGAGCTCAGCCAACAGCGAGTTGCAGTAATCCAGACGGGAGATGACAAGTGCCTGGATTAGGACCTGCGCCGCTTCCTGCGTGAGGCAGGGTCGTACTCTGCGAATGTTGTAGAGCATGAACCTACAGGAACGGGTCACCGCCTTGATGTTAGTTGAGAACGACAGGGTGTTGTCCAGGATCACGCCAAGGTTCTTAGCACTCTGGGAGGAGGACACAAAGGAGTTGTCAACCGTGATGGCGAGATCATGGAACGGGCAGTCCTTCCCCGGGAGGAAGAGCAGCTCCGTCTTGCCGAGGTTCAGCTTGAGGTGGTGATCCGTCATCCACACTGATATGTCTGCCAGACATGCAGAGATGCGATTCACCACCTGGTTATCAGAGGGGGGAAAGGAGAAGATTAATTGTGTGTCGTCTGCATAGCAATGATAGGAGAGACCATGTGAGGATATGACAGAGCCAAGTGACTTGGTGTATAGCGAGAATAGGAGAGGGCCTAGAACAGAGCCCTGGGGGACACCAGTGGTGAGAGCACGTGGTGCGGAGACAGATTCTCGCCACGCCACCTGGTAGGAGCGACCTGTCAGGTAGGACGCAATCCAAGCGTGGGCCGCGCCGGAGATGCCCAGCTCGGAGAGGGTGGAGAGGAGGATCTGATGGTTCACAGTATCAAAGGCAGCCGATAGGTCTAGAAGGATGAGAGCAGAGGAGAGAGAGTTAGCTTTAGCAGTGCGGAGCGCCTCCGTGACACAGAGAAGAGCAGTCTCAGTTGAATGACTAGTCTTGAAACCTGACTGATTTGGATCAAGAAGGTCATTCTGAGAGAGATAGCAGGAGAGCTGGCCAAGGACGGCACGTTCAAGAGTTTTGGAAAGAAAAGAAAGAAGGGATACTGGTCTGTAGTTGTTGACATCGGAGGGATCGAGTGTAGGTTTTTTCAGAAGGGGTGCAACTCTCGCTCTCTTGAAGACGGAAGGGACGTAGCCACGTAGTTTAAGGGGGCCATAACATTTTGAACCTTAATCGATGCAAGGTGGATATTTCAACATAATTATGATGATTCAACAAATTAAATACTTCAGTTTAGGTTTGTTACATTTCTATAGGATTATAATGATGACAGAACTATGTGAGTTTGTATTTTGAATTTAGTGGCCGCACATTGAGATTCGTGGTTGCTAGTACGATTCGCAGATGTGTAATTTCATTTTGCAAGCTTGTATCATGATGTGTGAAAAAATTTAACAACCGTTGCAAACTTGTAACTTCACATTTGAATAGATTCAATAGGATTTGTAAGAGCAATTTATTTTCAGAATTTAGGCCATTTACGTCTATGAATATTCTGCTGTGAATCAAAAATACACTTGCAAATTTTGAATCTGAGCACGCTTCATGTTCTGTCACTGTTGCCACGTTACCAACAGATTCGTAGAAATCATTTGTAGAAAGTTGTGAGAGTTTGTAGAAATAGATTTGCAAGTTAAAATTGGCTTTATGCAGCTCGGGGGGCAGGACCTTTTACTCCTGACCAATTCATACCCACTGCCAAAACCATTGGCTGGATAGTTCCATCAATCAAATCTCAGGAAGTAGCTGCCCACATGAGCAAGAGGATGAGGTAAATAAAACCAAAATGATCTTGAAGGTAATTGTCTCTTTTTTTGTGAAAAGCCTTGACAGTAGTTTGTTTATCATATGAAATATAATAATACATTACAGACAAACTCCAGACCAGTCATTGCATTGACAGCCACTATTGCGTTAGCTAGCTGGCCTCTGACATTCATCCTAGCCACTATCAACTGGCTAGCTTCATCAGGCTAGATGCGAGGGGAAAACAAATATATTTGCTAGTTAACCATGTGAATGATAAAGTAGATAGATATACAGTGTATTCGGAAAGTATTCAGACCTCTTGACTTTTTCTACATTTTGTGACGTTACAGCCTTATTCTAAAATTTATTAAATAGTTTTTTCCTCTCATCAATCTACACTCAACTCACATCAAGGCGGTGACCCGTTCCTGTAGGTTCATGCTCTACAACATTCGCAGAGTACGACCCTGCCTCACACAGGAAGCGGCGCAGGTCCTAATCCAGGCACTTGTCATCTCCCGTCTGGATTACTGCAACTCGCTGTTGGCTGGGCTCCCTGCCTGTGCCATTAAACCCCTACAACTCATCCAGAACGCCGCAGCCCGTCTGGTGTTCAACCTTCCCAAGTTCTCTCACGTCACCCCGCTCCTCCGCTCTCTCCACTGGCTTCCAGTTGAAGCTCGCATCCGCTACAAGACCATGGTGCTTGCCTACGGAGCTGTGAGGGGAACGGCACCTCCGTACCTTCAGGCTCTGATCAGGCCCTACACCCAAACAAGGGCACTGCGTTCATCCACCTCTGGCCTGCTCGCCTCCCTACCTCTGAGGAAGTACAGTTCCCGCTCAGCCCAGTCAAAACTGTTCGCTGCTCTGGCACCCCAATGGTGGAACAAACTCCTTCACGATGCCAGGTCAGCGGAGTCAATCACCACCTTCCGGAGACACCTGAAACCCCACATCTTTAAGGAATACCTAGGATAGGATAAAGTAATCCTTCTAACCCCCCCCCCCCCTTAAAAGAGTTAGATGCACTATTGTAAAGTGGTTGTTCCACTGGATATCATAAGGTGAATGCACCAATTTGTAAGTCGCTCTGGATAAGAGCGTCTGCTAAATGACTTAAATGTAAATGTAAATGTACACACAATACACCATAATGAGAAAGCAAAAACAGGTTTTTGGTCATTTTTGCAAATGTATAAAAAATTAAAAACAGATGTTGCATTTATATAGGTATTCAGACCCTTTACTCAGTACTTTGTTGAAGCACCTTTGGCAGCAATTACCGTGTTGAGTCGTCTTGGGTATGACACTACAAGCTTGGCACACCTGTATTTGGGGAGTTTTTCACATTCTTCTCTGAAGATCCTTTCAAGCTCCGTCAGGTTAGATGGGCAGCGTCGCTGCACAGCTATTTTCAGATCTCTCCAGAGATGTCCGACCAGGTTTAAGTCCGGGCTCTGGATAGGCCACTCAAGGACATTCAGAGACTTGTCCCGAAGCCAGTCCTGTGTTTTCTTGGCTGTGTGCTTAGGGTCGTTGTCCTGTTGGAAGGTGAACCTTCGCCCCAGTCTGAGGTCCTGAGCGCTCTGGAGCAGGTTTTCATCAAGGATCTCTGTACTTTGCTCCGTTCATCTTTCCCTCAATCCTGACTAGTCTACCAATCCCTGCCGCTGTAAAACATCCCCACAGCATGATGCTGCCACCACCATGCTTCACCGTAGGGATGATGCCAGGTTTCCTCCAGACGTGACACTTGGCATTCAGGCCAAAGAGTTCAATCTTGGTTTCATCAGACCAAAGAATCTGGTTTCTCATGGTCTGTGAGTCCTTTAGGTGCCTTTAGGCAAACTCCAAGCAGCCTGTCATGTGCCTTTTACTGAGGAGTGGCTTCAGTCTGGTCTTAAAGGCCTGATTGGTTGAGTGTTGCAGAGATGGTTGTCCTTCTAGAACATTCTCCCATCTCCACAGACGAACTCTAGAGCTCTGTCAGAGTGACCATCGGATTCTTGGTCACCTCTCTGACCAAGGCACTTCTCCCCGATTGCTCAGTTTGGCCGGGTGCCAGCTGTACGAAGAGTCTTGGTGGTTCCAAACTTCTTCCATTTAAGAATGATGGAGGCCACTGTTTTCTTGGGGACCTTCAATGCTGCAGAAAAATGTTGGTACCCTTCCCCAGATGTGTGCATCGACACAATCCTGTCTCGGCGCTATTCGGACAATTCCTTAGACCTCATAGCTTGGTTTTTGCACTGACATGCACTGTCAACGGTGGGACCTTAAATAGACAGGTGTGTGCTTTTCCACACCACGTCCAATCAATTGAATTTACCACAGGTGGACTCCAATTAAGTTGTAGACATCAAGGATGATCAATGGAAACTGAATACTTATTTACAATAAGGTAACAATTTCTTTTTTTTTACATAAATTTGCAAAAATTTCTAAAAACCTGTTTTCTCTGTCATTATGAGGTATTGTGTGTAAATTGATGAGGATTTAAAAAAATGTATTTCATTGTAGAATAGGCTGTAACGTAAGGCGAATGTAACGGCTGTCGCTCTCCTCATCCTCGGATGAGGTGAGGAGAGAAGGATCTTCAGACCAAAATGCGGTTTGCGGGAAATAAGCCATCTTTTTATTTATAAACGAAAACTGATGAAGAATGGCAATACGAAAAACAAACACTTTAACAAACTTACAAAATAACAAAACGACGTAGAACGAAACCTGAACATAAACTCACATCACTAAATGTTAACTCACGGACAGGAACGTTACATCAAAACACACGAACAGCCAAACAGCCCCGTAAGTGAATAACATCGACAACGACGAAGACATCACAGGAGACAATCACCCACAAACAAACACTGTGAACAGCCTACCTAAATATGACTCTCAATTAGAGGAACGCCAAACACCTGCCTCCAATTGAGAGCCATACCAGGCAACCCTAAACCAACATAGAAACAGATAACATAGAATGCCCACCCAAACTCACGTCCTGACCAACTAACACACAAAACTAAACAGAAAACAGGTCAGGAACGTGACATAACCCCCCCCTCAAGATGCGTACTCCGAACGCATCACCAAAAAGTCCAGGGGAGGGTCTGGGTGGGCATCTGACCACGGTGGTGGCTTAGGCTCCGGGCGTGGTTCCCACCCCACCATAATCAATCCCCGCTTCCTTAGCCTCCCCACAATGACCACCCTCCAAATAACCCCACCTAAATTTAGGGGCAACACCAGAATCAAGGACAGCTCTGGGACAAGGTAGTTCAGGACATAGGGATAGCACCGGGACAAGGGGCAGCACCAGAACAAGGGGCAGCACCAGGATAAGGACCAGCACCGGAATAAGGGGCAGCACCGGGACAAGGGGCAGCACCGGGACAAGGGGCAGATCCCGGCTGAAGGACTCTGGCAGGTCCTGTTTGGACGGCTCTGGCAGGTCCATGCAGGCTGACGGCTCTCGACGCTCATGGCAGACTGACGGCTCTCTACGCTCATGGCAGGCTGACGGCTCTCGACGCTCATGGCAGGCTGACGGCTCAGGCTGCTCATGGCTCGCTGGCGGCTCTGGCAGATCCTGTCTGATTGGCGGCTCTGGCAGATCCTGTCTGGTTGGCGGCTCTGGCAGATCCTGTCTGGTTGGCGGCTCTGGCAGATCCTGTCTGGTTGGCGGCTCTGGCAGATCCTGTCTGGTTGGCGGCTCTGGCAGATCCTGTCTGGCGGGCGGCTCTAGCGGCTCCTGTCTGGCTGACGGCTCTAGCGGCTCCTGTCTGGCGGATGGCTCTGTAGGCTCATGGCAGACGGGCGGCTTTGCAGGCTCATGGCAGACGGGCGGCTTTGCAGGCTCCTGGCAGACGGATGGCTCAGATGGCGCTGGGGAGACGGATGGCTCAGATGGCGCTGGGGAGACGGATGGCTCAGATGGCGCTGGGGAGACGGATGGCTCAGATGGCGCTGGGGAGACGGATGGCTCTGGCCGGATACGGCGCACTGTAGACCTGGTGCGTGGTGCCGGAACTGGAGGCACCGGGCTAATGATAAGCACCTTCCTACTAGTGCGTGGAGCAGGGACAGGGCACACTGAACTCTCAAAGCGTACTCTATACCTGGTGCGTGGTACCGGCACTGGTGGCACCTGGCTGAGGGCACGCACCTCAGGACTAGTACGGGGAGAAGTGACAGTGTGTACAGGACTTAGGAGACGCACAGGTGGCTTAGTGCGTGGGGCCGGAACTGGAGGCACTGAACTGGATACACGCACTATAGGGAGAGTGCGTGGAGGAGGAACAGGGCTCTGGAAATGCACTGGTAGCCTAGTGCGTAATGTAGGCACTGTAGGTACTAGGCTGGGGCGGGGAGGTGGCGCCGGAAATACCGGACCGTGCAGGCGTACTGGCTCTCTTGAGCATTGAGCCTGCCCAACCTTACCTGGTTGAATGCTCCCGGTCGCCCGCCCAGTACGAGGAGGTGGAATAACCCGCACCGGGCTGTGTAGGCGAACCGGGGAAACCATGCGTAAGGCAGGTGCCATGTATGCCGGCCCGAGGAGACGCACTGGAGACCAGACGCGTTGAGCCGGCCTCATGACACCTGGCTCAATGCCCAATCTAGCCCTACCAGTGCGGGGAGGTGGAATAACCCGCACTGGGCTATGCACACGTACAGGAGACACCGTGCGCTCTACTGCGTAACACGGTGTCTGCCCGTACTCCCGCTCTCCACGGTTAGCCTGGGAAGTGGGCGCAGGTCTCCTACCTGCCCTTGGCCCACTACCCTTTAGCCCCCCCCCCAAGAAATTTTTGGGAGTTACTCACGGGCTTTTCGGGCTTCCGTGCAAGACGTGTCCCCTCATAATTCCGGTTTCGAGCTTGAATCTCCGGCTTCCATCCACGTCTCCTAGCTGCCTCCTTAAACCACCGCTCCTGGGCTGTGGCTGCCTCACTCTTCTCACGAGAGCAGCGATATTCTCCAGTTTGCGCCCAGGGTCCTCTACCAGACAGGATCTCCTCCCAAGTCCAGAAATCCTTGTTGCTCCGTCGAGCATTCCCATACCGCTTGGTCACATTTTGTTGGTGGGTGATTCTGTAACGGCTGTCGCTCTCCTCATCCTCGGATGAGGTGAGGAGAGAAGGATCTTCAGACCAAAATGCGGTTTGCGGGAAATAAGCCATCTTTTTATTTATAAACGAAAACTGATGAAGAATGGCAATACGAAAAACAAACACTTTAACAAACTTACAAAATAACAAAACGACGTAGAACGAAACCTGAACATAAACTCACATCACTAAATGTTAACTCACGGACAGGAACGTTACATCAAAACACACGAACAGCCAAACAGCCCCGTAAGTGAATAACATCGACAACGACGAAGACATCACAGGAGACAATCACCCACAAACAAACACTGTGAACAGCCTACCTAAATATGACTCTCAATTAGAGGAACGCCAAACACCTGCCTCCAATTGAGAGCCATACCAGGCAACCCTAAACCAACATAGAAACAGATAACATAGAATGCCCACCCAAACTCACGTCCTGACCAACTAACACACAAAACTAAACAGAAAACAGGTCAGGAACGTGACAGCGAAGGGGTCTGCATATTTTCCGAATGCACTGTATTGTCATATTTTTGTGCACAGATCCCTACACATTTGATTATACATGCATTTTACTAAGACAAATATCTATTTTTAGGCAGGATCACACACTAATCCATCTTGTATTTGTATATCTCTCTCTCTCTCTCTCTCTCTCTCTCTCACACACATGCACAATAGTGCACATAGATCAACAAATCAAAAAGGAAATTCCGTTGGCGATGCGTTTGGGCACCCATAAAAATGCAAATGACAGCGTGTGATCTGTGGTTGGGAGACAATGCAGCCTCCTCATCAGAGGCCTTCATTAGAGCTGAGCGCTGTCCATAATCCCCCTAACAAACAGCTTCACACACAGCCATTGACGACCTTGAGATCGCCAAGCATTACAGGGGCCAGGGAACACTTTCTCTGATAGTAAACAGTCTTGTCACATAGTTAACGAATTCTAAAAAATAAGAAATAAATGTGAGAGGCACTTGGTGACTGTCTGCGGGCAAAGATTATTTGGGGGTGTGGGAACATTGTGTTATGCAGGTGAATGAGGACCCAAAAGCGACTTAATAGAAACAGAGTCTTTATTCCAGTCTTAAACAAAAACGATACTCCTGGATATTATCTTAGGTAAATCCAAAACAGGAAAACTGAAATCCTCTCGTCAGTAGAGAGGAACGACTGGAGACGCGACCACAGACTGCAGGTCGCTTCGGGAAGGCACAGGCCGTAGCTGACATAGACACCTGCTCACACGCAGCATCTGAAGAAGGCAAAAACACGACAGGGCGGAACAAGGACACAGAACAGCAAACATCAAACAAGGATCCGACAAGGACAGAAGCGGAAAACAGAGGGAGAAATAGGGACTCTAATCAGAGGGCAAAATAGGGGACAGGTGTGAAAGATTAAATGAGGTAGTTAGGAGAATGAGGAACAGCTGGGAGCAGGAACGGAACGATAGAGAGAGAGAGCGAGAGAGGGAGAGAGGGAGGGGGAGAGAGAGGGATAGAAAGAGGGAAAGAACCTAATAAGACCAGCAGAGGGAAACGAATAGAAGGGAAGCACAGGGACAAGACATGATAATCAATGACAAAACATGACAGTACCCCCCCACTCACCGAGCGCCTCCTGGCGCACTCGAGGAGGAACCCTGGCGGCAACGGAGGAAATCATCAATCAACGAACGGTCCAGCACGTCCCGAGATGGAACCCAACTCCTCTCCTCAGGACCGTAACCCTCCCAATCCACTAAGTACTGGTGACCACGTCCCCGAGAACGCATGTCCATGATCTTCCGTACCTTGTAAATAGGTGCGCCCTCGACAAGGACGGGGGGGGGGGAGGGAAGACGAACGGGGGCGCGAAGAAAAGGCTTGACACAGGAGACATGGAAGACAGGGTGGACGCGACGAAGATGTCGCGGAAGAAGCAGTCGCACAGCGACAGGATTGACGACCTGAGAGACACGGAACGGACCAATGAACCGCGGAGTCAACTTGCGAGAAGCTGTCGTAAGGGGAAGGTTACGAGTGGAAAGCCACACTCTCTGACCGCGACAATACCTAGGACTCTTAATCCTACGTTTATTGGCGGCTCTCACAGTCTGCGCCCTGTAACGGCAAAGTGCAGACCTGACCCTCCTCCAGGTGCGCTCACAACGTTGGACAAAAGCCTGAGCGGAGGGAACGCTGGACTCGGCGAGCTGGGACGAGAACAGAGGAGGCTGGTACCCAAGACTACTCTGAAACGGAGATAGCCCGGTAGCAGACGAAGGAAGCGAGTTGTGAGCGTATTCTGCCCAGGGGAGCTGTTCTGCCCAAGACGCAGGGTTTCGAAAAGAAAGGCTGCGTAATATGCGACCAATCGACTGATTGGCCCTTTCTGCTTGACCGTTAGACTGGGGATGAAACCCGGAAGAGAGACTGACGGAAGCACCAATCAAACGACAGAACTCCCTCCAAAACTGTGACGTGAATTGCGGGCCTCTGTCTGAAACGGCGTCTAACGGGAGGCCATGAATTCTGAACACATTCTCAATGATGATTTGTGCCGTCTCCTTAGCGGAAGGAAGCTTAGCGAGGGGAATGAAATGTGCCGCCTTAGAGAACCTATCGACAACCGTAAGAATCACAGTCTTCCCCGCAGACGAAGGCAGACCGGTAATAAAGTCTAAGGCGATGTGAGACCATGGTCGAGAAGGAATGGGAAGCGGTCTGAGACGACCGGCAGGAGGAGAGTTACCTGACTTAGTCTGCGCGCAGTCCGAACAAGCAGCCACGAAACGGCGCGTGTCACGCTCCTGAGTAGGCCACCAAAACCGCTGGCGAATAGAAGCAAGCGTACCCCGAACGCCGGGGTGGCCAGCTAACTTGGCAGAGTGAGCCCACTGAAGAACAGCCAGACGAGTAGAGACAGGAACGAACAGAAGGTTACTAGGACAAGCGCGCGGCGACGCAGTGTGAGTGAGTGCTTGCTTTACCTGTCTCTCAATTCCCCAGACAGTCAACCCGACAACACGCCCTTCAGGGAGAATCCCCTCGGGGTCGGTAGAAGCCACAGAAGAACTAAAGAGACGGGATAAGGCATCAGGCTTGGTGTTCTTATTTCCCGGGCGATAAGAAATCACGAACTCGAAACGAGCAAAAAACAACGCCCAACGAGCTTGACGTGCATTAAGTCGTTTGGCAGAACGGATGTACTCAAGGTTCTTATGGTCAGTCCAAACGACAAAAGGGACGGTCGCCCCCTCCAACCACTGTCGCCATTCGCCTATGGCTAAGCGGATGGCGAGCAGTTCGCGGTTACCCACATCATAGTTGCGTTCCGATGGCGACAGGCGATGAGAAAAATAAGCGCAAGGATGGACCTTATCGTCAGAATGGAAGCGCTGGGACAGAATGGCTCCCACGCCCACCTCTGAAGCGTCAACCTCGACAATGAATTGTTTAGTGACGTCAGGAGTAACAAGGATAGGAGCGGATGTAAAACGCCTCTTGAGGAGATCAAAAGCTCCCTGGGCGGAACCGGACCACTTAAAGCACGTCTTGACAGAAGTCTGAGCTGTGAGAGGGGCAGCCACTTGACCGAAATTACGAATGAAACGCCGATAGAAATTAGCGAAACCGAGAAAGCGCTGCAACTCGACACGTGACTTAGGAACGGGCCAATCGCTGACAGCCTGGACCTTAGCGGGATCCATCTGAATGCCTTCAGCGGAAATAACAGAACCGAGAAATGTGACAGAGGAGACATGAAAGGCGCACTTCTCAGCCTTCACGTAGAGACAATTCTCTAAAAGGCGCTGGAGTACACGTCGAACGTGCTGAACATGAATCTCGAGTGACGGTGAAAAAATCAGGATATCGTCAAGGTAAACGAAAACAAAGATGTTCAGCATGTCTCTCAGTACATCATTAACTAATGCCTGAAAGACAGCTGGAGCATTAGCGAGACCGAACGGCAGAACCCGGTATTCAAAATGCCCTAACGGAGTGTTAAACGCCGTTTTCCACTCATCCCCCTCCCTGATGCGCACGAGATGGTAAGCGTTACGAAGGTCCAACTTAGTAAAGAACCTGGCTCCCTGCAGAATCTCGAAGGCTGACGACATAAGGGGAAGCGGATAACGATTCTTAACCGTTATGTCATTCAGCCCTCGATAATCCACGCAGGGGCGCAGAGTACCGTCCTTCTTCTTAACAAAAAAAAACCCCGCTCCGGCGGGAGAGGAAGAAGGCACCACGGTACCGGCGTCGAGAGAAACAGACAGATAATCCTCGAGAGCCTTACGTTCGGGAGCCGACAGAGAGTATAGTCTACCCCGAGGGGGAGTGGTCCCCGGAAGGAGATCAATACAACAATCATACGACCGGTGAGGAGGAAGAGAGTTGGCTCTGGACCGACTGAAGACCGTGCGCAGATCATGATATTCCTCCGGCACTCCTGTCAAATCACCAGGTTCCTCCTGAGAAGAGGGGACAGAAGAAACAGGAGGGATAGCAGACATTAAACACTTCACATGACAAGAAACGTTCCAGGATAGGATAGAATTACTAGACCAATTAATAGAAGGATTATGACATACTAGCCAGGGATGACCCAAAACAACAGGTGTAAAAGGTGAACGAAAAATCAAAAAGGAAATGGTCTCACTGTGGTTACCAGATACTGTGAGGGTTAAAGGTAGTGTCTCACATCTGATACTGGGGAGAAGACTACCATCTAAGGCGAACATGGGCGTGGGCTTCCCTAACTGTCTGAGAGGAATGTCATGTTTCCGAGCCCATGCTTCGTCCATAAAACAACCCTCAGCCCCAGAGTCTATCAAGGCACTGCAGGAAGCAGCCGAACCGGTCCAGCGTAGATGGACCGACAAGGTAGTACAGGATCTTGATGGAGAGACCTGAGTAGTAGCGCTCACCAGTAGCCCTCCGCTTACTGATGAGCTCTGGCTTTTACTGGACATGACATGACAAAATGTCCAGCAGAACCGCAATAGAGGCAAAGGCGGTTGTTGATTCTCCGTTCCCTCTCCTTAGTCGAGATGCGAATACCTCCCAGCTGCATGGGCTCAGTCTCTGAGCCGGTGGGAGGAGATGGTTGAGATGCGGAGAGGGGGGACACCGTTAACACGAGCTCTCTTCCACGAGCTCGGTGACGAAGATCTACCCGTCGTTCAATGCGGATGGCGAGTGCAATCAAAGAGTCCACGCTGGAAGGAACCTCCCGGGAGAGAATCTCATCCTTAACCTCAGCGTGGAGTCCCTCCAGAAACGAGCGAGCAACGCCGGCTCGTTCCAGTCACTGGAGGCAGCAAGAGTGTGAAACTCTATAGAGTAATCCGTTATGGATCGATCACCTTGACATAGGGAAGCCAGGACCCTGGAAGCCTCCTTCCCAAAAACTGAACGATCAAAAACCCGTATCATCTCCTCTTTAAAGTTCTGATAATCGTTAGAACACTCAGCCCTTGCCTCCCAGATAGCTGTGCCCCACTCCCGAGCCCGACCAGTAAGGAGTGATATGACGTAAGCGATCCGAGCTCTCTCTCTTGAGTATGTGTTGGGCTGGAGAGAGAACACAATATCACACTGGGTGAGAAAGGAGCGACACTCAGTGGGCTGCCCAGAGTAACATGGTGGGTTATTAACCCTAGGTTCCGGAGACTCGGAAGACCAGGAAGTAGCTGGTGGCACGAGACGAAGACTCTGAAACTGTCCTGAGAGGTCGGAGACCTGAGCGGCCAGGGTCTCAACGGCATGACGAGCAGCAGACAATTCCTGCTCGTGTCTGCCGAGCATTGCTCCCTGGAACTCGACGGCAGTGTTGCGAGAATCCGTAGTCGCTGGGTCCATTCTTGGTCGGATCCTTCTGTTATGCAGGTGAATGAGGACCCAAAAGCGACTTAATAGAAACAGAGTCTTTATTCCAGTCTTAAACAAAAACGATACTCCTGGATATTATCTTAGGTAAATCCAAAACAGGAAAACTGAAATCCTCTCGTCAGTAGAGAGGAACGACTGGAGACGCGACCACAGACTGCAGGTCGCTTCGGGAAGGCACAGGCCGTAGCTGACATAGACACCTGCTCACACGCAGCATCTGAAGAAGGCAAAAACACGACAGGGCGGAACAAGGACACAGAACAGCAAACATCAAACAAGGATCCGACAAGGACAGAAGCGGAAAACAGAGGGAGAAATAGGGACTCTAATCAGAGGGCAAAATAGGGGACAGGTGTGAAAGATTAAATGAGGTAGTTAGGAGAATGAGGAACAGCTGGGAGCAGGAACGGAACGATAGAGAGAGAGAGCGAGAGAGGGAGAGAGGGAGGGGGAGAGAGAGGGATAGAAAGAGGGAAAGAACCTAATAAGACCAGCAGAGGGAAACGAATAGAAGGGAAGCACAGGGACAAGACATGATAATCAATGACAAAACATGACACATTGTTGTTGTGACACTTAGATAATGGTATTCTGTATATCTCTGGTTCTGAAATGTAGGTTTCCTGCATGCGGAAGCGTAACTCCTGCTGTATAATCTATCGACAAATGAAGAACTCTTAAACTCGAAAGATCTGTATGACAGTGTGATTTGATCAATGTAGTATAAGATGAGCTGTTAAAAACCAGGTGCCTTTATTTTATTTGTCTCCGAGCTGATCATCAGGATTCCGACAGGCAGCTAGTTTTTATGTGTCTGTGGAAGGCTTGAGGAATGACCATTACTGGCTTAATTTGTTTTCTATAGACACTTCTGACCTTTCCAATTGGCACATCCTCTTATGAAAATGACTGCTTTTCGTTCCTGAAACCAGGAGTGATCTTGCATTAAAGGTCCAATGTAGCAGTTAATATCCTAATATCAAATGATTTCTGAGTAACAATGAAGTACCTTACTGTGATTGCTTTCAATTAAAATGATCAAAAAGAAACAAAATAGCTTTTTAGTAAAATGCATTTTCTCAATCAAGAATTTTGCTAGGACTGTCTGGGAGTGGTCTGAGAGAGGGGCCTAACTGTAGGATCCTAATAGGAGGGATGTGTAACCTGAAAATGAGCTGTTATTGGCAGAGCAGAGGGCAAACTCTTTGTTATTGGTCTATTAACTAATTTATCGCATGGTCCAAAACCCCACCCAGCCAAACAAGATGAAATTTCTGGCGGTCTTTTCAAACAGCTCTTACTGTTAAAAGTGCATTATCACAATTTTCACAATATTATTCCAACCTCAGTGTGGAAAAATCGAACACATGGAAATTACATTTTTGACTGCACTGCCCCTTTTGGTACACACAAATTCAATTTTCCCACTTGGAACCTGGAGGTGAAAAAACTGTAAGAAGCGTGACCCATTTCACATTTGGTTATCTTTGGCTTAGTGGTCTGTGCAAATTCACAGTGGTTCCATTCGGCTGTCCTTGAGCTCCATGCCAGGATGATGATTAACTTTTCAACTTCTGTGCAAGTGCCTTTCAACTGTGTGATATTCATAAACACATTTTAATTTGAATTAAAGGCGCAGTATGTAGCTTTTTGGGCGATCCAACCAAATTCCCATAGAATGCGAGTTATAGATCTGTCATTTTCATTGAAAGTGAGTCTGAGAAGCGTTAGATCCGTTCTATGTGCACTATTTCTATGCTCCCCGTTCCTAAATTAAATGTTTGCCTTAGCATTTTTTTTTACCAGTAACAATGGCTGAAAATACGATATTTGGGGTTTTTGAAAATATTTTTCACTGGACATTAATTGCAGACAGGATGGAAAAACGAGAGTGTTCTTTGTAATGGTCATTAACATGATGTTAAATCAGAATAAGCAGACCATGGTATGATTTTGTTGTCAACGAGAAAAGTGACACTCGTCCCTTGTTAGTAGGTTTTCTCGGAAGCTAGATACATTAGCTAGCTTCGACATAGTTTATTCAGTAGCTGAATGTGTTCACTACATAACTGCGAAAGTGACATTTCCGTATTTGACATAAAATAACTTAATTTCAAAGGACTGCTGTACTGGACTGTATGTATTTAATGTGATCACGTTGTTGATTCTATGTAGCTAGATTGGCAGCCATGACACTATGATAGCGTGCTCAGGCGATTCTATTGTAACCGTCCATTGATGTCTCTCTGCAGGTTGCGTTATGTCAGACTCTGGCAACGGCTTCACCTTTTTGTTATGTGTATACTTAACTATTCATGTAGGCTGCATCTCATGGCAACAGGAAACTGACTGAGGGTGCTAAAAGGTGATGAGGCTATGGCATCATAATCATTCATGAATCACCAATGGTAAGGGGAAAACAACATCTTTCAGTATCTGTCTTCATCAATATAAAGATAGGGTACATTAGGCACAAAGATAAGGTATATTAGACCAGTTAATTTTTACATTTTTAAAAAGCAAGAGAGGGTATTCATACATAGCATTTGAAGCATAGTTTCTGACTCCAAAACCACACAACATTACAACCATGGATTCACATCATTGTTTCTCCACTATCATCATAAATCATATATCAGGGCATAAAGTTATGTATGCAAATCTACCAGCTCATGTTTGTTGCCTATATTTTAAGTCCACTGCTTATTTGACTATATTTTAGGGTTAGTAAGAGTTGGGGGGAAACAGGGCAGATATTGGGCCTTGAAATACAGTGCCTACAGAAAGTTTTTATACTCTTTGACTTACTCCACATTTTTGTTATGTTACAGCCTGAATCACCAATCTACACACAATACTCCATAATGACAAAGTGAAAACATGGTTTTATAAATTTTAGCATATGTATTGAAAATGAAATACATCTCATTTACATAAGTATTCACACCTCTGAGTTAATACATGGTAGAATCACCTTTGGCAGCTATTACAGCTGTGAGTCTTTCTGGGTAAATCTTTTAAGAGCTTTGCACACCTGGGCTGTATAATATTTACATTTTTTTTATTTTTTGTATTCTTCTAGCTCTGTCAAGTTGGTTGTTGAGCATTGCTAGACAGCCATTTTCAAGTCTTGCCATAGAGTTTCAAGCCGATTACATCAAAACTAACTAGGCCACTCAGGAACATTCAATTCAATGTTGTCTTTGTAAGCAACTCCAGTGTATATTTGGTCTTGTGTTTAAGGTTATTATCCTGCTGAAAGGTGAATTTGTGACTCAGAATATGTTGGATAGCAAAATGAACCAGGTTCCTCTAGGATTTTGCCTGTGCTTAGCTGTATTACATTTATTTTAATTTATTTTAAACTCCCTAGTCCTTGCCGATGAAAAGCATACCCATAACATGATGCAGCCACCAACATGCCTGAAAATATTCCTTTCTTTGCCACATTTTCTTGCAGTTTTACTTTAGTGGATTATTGTAAACAGGATGCATGTTTTCGCATATTTTTTTATCTGTACAGGCTTCCTTATTTTCACTCAGTCATTTAGGTTAGTATTGTGGAGTAACTACAATGTGGTTGATCCATCCTCAGTTCTCTCATATATGTTGAAATCCCTGAGTGGTTTTCTTCCTCTCCGGCAACTGAGTTAGAAAGGATACTTGTATCTTTGTAGTGACTAGGTGTATTTATACTTCACCATGCTCAAAGGGATATTCAATGTATGTTTTTTGTTCAATTTTACCCATCTACCAATAGGTGCTCTTCTTTGCGAGGCATTGGAAAATCTCCCTGGTCTTTGTTGTTGAATCAGTGTTTTAAATTCACTGCTCGACTGAGGGACCTTACAGATAATTGTGTGTATAGGGTACAGATGAGGTAGTCATTCAAAAATGTTAAGGATCGTACCCTTTTTTTCAATTTCTGCCTAAAATGACATACTCAAATCCCCAGAATACCAAGCGTGTGCAAAGCTGTCATCAAGGCAAAGGGTGGCTACTTTGAAGAATCTAAAATATATTTTGATTTGTTTAACACTTTTTTAGTTACTACATGATTCTATGTGTGTTATTTCATAGTTTTGATGTCTTCACTATTATTCTACAATGTAGAAAATAGTAAAAATAAAGAAATACCCTGGAATGATTAGGTGTGTCCAAACTTTTGACTGGTACTGTACGTCTATGATAGATTCAGATTTGGTCCAGTCTGGTCCGTATGTGGACATTAATATCAAGTCCAGGGTGGACTGACCAGATTTCAACTATTTTTCAGCGTCCATGGGCGTCTGGTGTCGGTGCTCAGTGGGTGAGGATGCTGGTTAAAATAAATGGAAAGAGAAGGGGCTCATGGGTAGGTGTGAGTAAGAGCTGGGAGAGGTGACATTAACTGGAGAGAAAGAAAGGCAGCGCGAGAGAGAGAGGGAGAGACTCAGACGGTTTTCTCTTGCTTTGGCCACCAGAAGACAGAAAGAGGAAGAAAACCATTATCAGCTGAACATAACAGTATGCCAGTGGAAGGGAGGAGAGTAGCAAGTGACCCATTCAGTTGCAGTAATTCCATTACTGATTTTGTAACACAATTATGAGTTTTAATCACTCAGTAATTTATAAACAAAACAGATATCAGTAAAATCACTAACTGATTAGTAGGTCTACCATTACTTGTTACTTCTGTTAACTTTCAATATCCTCCCTCATGAGGGTGAGAAATTATCAAATATTTTGAAGATATGTGGCTTTTTGGTAACAGAATTACAAGTGGAAGGCAATATTTCTTAAACTTACACAAGGTAAAATGCAATATAAGTGTTGATATTAGTTGGCAGGGGTCTTTGCATCAACATTATTGTGTGATCTATTTATGATACCTATTAAGACTTTTTCTGGTAGATGTTTTCTTTTCCATCTGTTTATCCAGAAATCAAAGCTTTGACTTATGCAAAAAAAATTGAAGATGGAAAATGTTAGAAAAATGCACATATGCCTTCATTTCACAGATATGTATACTTAGCTTTCATTTGACACCCAACTTGATATACTCCTATGAACTTCACATGTTGGTGCTCATGGGTCCTTTTACATGGAAATGCCCATAGGTTTGTTGGAGGTGTATCTCTGGGGCATCCTACTTGAGTGTTCTGTGTTTCCTTCATGTTAATTTAAGAAACACAGAGATTGATAAATATTCAATACACTCACAAAAGAGGGAAACATAATGACTGAAAATTGCCAGAGCCATTAAAAGGCTTCTAAGCAGTCATGCCACGCTGACTGAAGAGAAACATTGTGTGCCTTCTCCTCTGTGTGTACACAGCAAGCCTTAATACACCACTCAAAACTGTCAAGGAATTGTACCAAAGGCAGGTCCTGTTCAAATTATTCATTTGGAGTAGAATGGATTCGGATTACTTCAGATTCTTATAATATGTCTAGTCTGTTCCAGAGGAATGTTTTATTACTTGAAATAATGTCAGTCATTGTTTGTTTTCAACAATGTAGCACATAAGTTTAAAAAAAAATGGTATAAAAGAAAACATTGCTCTATAGTCACAATTGTATTCGTAATCCTTGATTTGAGAGGTGTATGCAAGAATATCTTTATGAAGATAGAGAATGGAAGTTTATTTTGTGTTGTTTTAATGTGTTTTGCATTGAACAACAGTTTGGTGATTTAGTCCGCACGACAACGCCTCTTCCCCCTCAGGAGGTTGAAAAGATTTGTCATGGGCCCTCAGATCCTCAAAAAGTTATACAGCTTCACCATTAAGAGTATCTTGACTGGCTGCATCACCGCTTGGTATGGCAAATGCTAGGCATCCGACCACAAAGCGCTAAAGAGGGTAGTGTGTACTGCCCTGTACATTACTGAGGCCGAGCTCCTTGCCATTCAGGGGCGGTGTCAGAGGAAGGCCCTAAAAATGGTCAAAGACTACAGCCACCGAAGTCATAGACTGTTCCCTCTGCTACCGCACGACAAACAGTACTGATGCAAAAAGTCTGGAACCAACAGGACCCTGAACAGCTTCTACCCACAAACCATAAGACCGCTAAAGAGGTAGTCCAGGTAGCAATTGGTTAACTATTTAACTATCTGCATTGACAATTTTTGCACAAACTTTTAACTCATCACATACGCTGCTGCTACTGTTTATTATCTATCCTGTTTCCTTGTCACTTTATTCCTACTTATATGTACATATCTACCTCGTACCCCTGCACATAGGCTCTGTACTGGTACTCTGTTACTCATTGTGCATCTATTCCTTGTGATATTATTTTTCTATTATTTATCTTTTTTTCTCAGCATTGTTGGGAAGGGCCGTAAGTAAGCATTTCACTGTTAGTCTACATCTGTTGTTTACAAAGCATATGACAAATATAAATTGATTTGAAATCAGGATACAATGTAATCAGACCATTGTAATACCTTAAAGGTTGTACTACAACCTGTGCACAGATTTACCAATGAAACAATACCTACAGCACAATATTTGAGTTCTTTATTCAATCTTTTAGCATAGAGCTGTATTGACTCCTTATATGGCTTTATTGTCTGCCTACATTGTTACAACAGCCTGTTCATTGTTGTGTTTAATTATTATATTTATTTTTTTACCAGAAAGGTGAGATTTGTATCTTTCTGGCACTATGCAACATTACTAGGTTATTGTTCATGGCGCTCTCAGGAAAATGTATTAAATCCGGGTATAGCCACACACCCATCTGGAAGATCAAGCCATTATTCCTGAACAGGTTAAAACACCTCGCTCGCTCTCCGTTCAGGTGTGGCTGGTAAGACATGATGTGAATGGATAAGGACAAGCCGAAGGGGGTCATACTGCAGATGACTCACTACACTCTGGTTTTATACAGCCCTTTAATACCACCCGTGAGCTGTTCCACTGTTTCAGATTAAAGAGCAAATACAACATCGGAGCCTCCGCTTACAACTGTCACATACTGTAGAGAGAGGGTGAAACTTTCAGTCAGAAAAATACATGGAAATCGCAAACTCTTTCTTTTGGCTCGCAGTGAAATCTTTTGCCAGCAAAGTTTCAGCTTCAACCCCTTTAAACTGGTACTGCAACAACACTAAACACACTGATAAACTGTAGAAACATCACTAAACAGCCAAATAGGAGGCAATAATACAGGACATATAATTTGGCTTACAGCGAGTACCATTAGGCCTACCCACACCCCTTGTGTACTGAGGTGAAGTGGGCTAGATTACATCACAGAAATGTATTGCCTTGAGATTGGGAACAACGTTGATGGGTGAAGGCCAAAACCATTGTTTACCCAGATGGATTAACTTTCAGTGTATCTGTTAGGGGGGTACAGGCATAGATAAGAGGAGATTATTTTATGTCAAATGAACTTGCATGGGTATTGGTACAAGTAACTCAAACATTGAGGGGATGTGAATGTTTTTCTGTTTGATTTGGCATCAATGACAACCTGGCGGTTTTGAGGGCTAAATCACCAAATTGTTGTTTATCAAACCTTATCTGGAATGAACAATGATGGAATGCAAACATTTTGAGATTTCTGAAGCGGTATCAGCAGTATCCAATATTGAATCAATATTATTTACAGAGAGCAAAACTGCAGATTCCTGCCAATGTCTAGACTCTAGACACAGTAAATACATAACTCCAGTATTGTTAATGAAACTGGGAATCTTGACAGCAGAGCAGAATGGAGTGGAAATAGAAGCAAGCTCTGATGTGAGTGTTACAGCCAGGAAATGGTAGGTTGTATTGACCCGTGAGTATGTATAGTTGATGAGTAGTATCACAAGTACAGTGCAATGCAAAGACTTGATGAATGGCCTTTGGTTTTTGCATTACACTGGGAGGAAGAATGGAATTTGAGTGTGCTGAATAGAGAGATTCATCTTTTCAACTGCGTGGAGGAAGAGAGAAAAAAGAGAAGTATTTCCAGCCGGCCCATCTATGGGAGTGATAATGTTGTTTTTTTTGCAGTTGTCTCTGTATGTTGTACAATGTGCAGGTTGATCAATGTCCACTGCCTCACTGTCTGTAGAGGCAATCTATGGCAATGAGAATCTAAAGGTTACCCTTACACTCATGCAAACACATCCTGCTTTATCATCTCGGTTAACAAGCACTGGCATGTACCTACGTAAGCCTTTTAACTCACTCTACCTGGCACATCACAATTCCCATGTTCCAACAGCAATAGCAGGTAATGTAGTGCACACCTTCAATCTAGAACATTCTAAACTTGGGCCTTGGTAATGATGACCGGAAGCACGTTGACCATCTGCAGCGAGTCTGTTTCTCCCGTCAGAGAACTGGAGAATGATGTGATGTCAGTCTAACAGGGGAAACATATGTTCCCATTAAATAACTCTGGCCTGTCATGCAAGTTATTTACACTACATGACCAAAAGTATGTGGACACCTGCTCGTCGAACATCTCATTCCAAAATTATGGACATTAATCATTAATATGGAGTTGGTCCCCCTTTGCTGCTATTACAGCCTTCACTCTTCTGGGAAAGCTTTCCATTACATGTTGGAACATTGCTGCGAGGACTTGCTTCCATTTAGGCACAAGAGTATTAGTGAGGTTGGACACTGATGTTGGGTGATTAGGCCTGGCTCGCAGTCGGTGTTCCAATTCATCCCAAAGGTGTTCGATGGGTTTGAGGTCAGGGCTCTGTGCAGGCCAGTCAAATTCTTCCACACCAATCTCGTCAAACAATTTCTGTATGGACCTCGCTTTGTGCACAGGGTCATTGAGATCCTTAAACAGGAGGAGCCTTCCCCAAACTGTTTCCACAAAGTTGGAAGAACAGAATCATCTAGAACGTCATTGTATGCTGTAGCTTTAAGATTTCCCTTCACTGGAACTAAGGGGCCTAGCCCGAACCATGAAAAACAGCTCCCAGACCATTATTCCTCATCCACCAAACTTTACAGTTGGCACTATGCATTCGGCAGGTAGCGTTCTCCTGGCATCCGCTAAACCCAGATTCGTCCATTGGACTGCCAGATGGTGAAGCGTAATTCATCACTCATAATTTCCACTGCTCCAGAGTTCAATGGCTGAAAGCATTACACCACTCTAGCTGACACTTGGCATTGCACATGGTGATCTTAGGCTTGTGTGAGGCTGCTCAGCCATGGAAACCCATTTCATGAAGCTCCTGACGAACAGTTTTTGTGCTGACGTTGCTTCCAGAGGCAGTTTGGATCTCCATTCCCGTTCTGTGAGCTTGTCTGACCTACCACTTTGCGGTTGAGCCGTTGTTGCTCCTAGACGTTTCCACTTCACAATAACAGCATTTACAGTTAACCGGGGAGCTCTAGCAGGGCAGAAATTTGACAAACTGACTTGTTTGAAAGGTGGCATCCTATGAGGGTGCCACGTTGAAAGACACTGAGCTCTTCAGTAAGGCCATTATATTGCCAATGTTTGTCTCTGGAGATTGCATGGCTGTGTGCTCGATTTTTATATACTGTCAGAAATGGGTGTGGCTGAAATAGCCGAATCCACTAATTTGAAGGGGTGTCAACATACAGTACATTTGGTGATGTAGTGTATCTGTGCCGCTCTCCATTTTACTGGCTTAGTCCTGTGCTTGTCCAAAGAGAGATAAAACATGATTAGTTAAGAGCGAGACAGTCTCTACTCTGGTTCTCTCTTCTCTCAATGATTAAGAACAGGGACTGTCCCCAAGTGAAATGATAGAGGGATGTAATCATCACATCCATCAACTACTGTCGCTGGGTAAGTCTAAACCATTGAGGGGAACAGTTCTACCGTTCTACATTTGGTTTCGACTTTGTCACAAGTACAGTGAAATGTTTAATTTGCAAGCCCTTCCCAACAATGTAGTATTCAATATTAAAATAGTATAACAAAAACATGTTTTAAAAGTGGCATACGTTTCCGGTTCCGGTGGCATGCATTGAAACTCGTGGCATTCTCGTGGTTTTATTTATCAAAATAAGGGACTGTACATTATTTATAACGGGGATACCTGGAAAAAATTGGAACTCTCTGAAATTAAAATGGATGGCACTCCCTTCAGTAAAATATCCATACTTGAAAAAAAACTAAAACAACTCTCCCCTATACCCAAAAATAAGTGGACAGCAGAGAACATGCCTACCGTTTACCCTCACTCTTAAGACGACTAGAAACCTTAGATATGCAGTTTTACAAACTGTTCTTCATTTTGTAAGTATTACATGGCAAAACAGCCAGAAGGTTGTGGATTCGCAGACAAGGGTAGGTGAAAAGATTTCCATTATAATAAACGGACTTCACGAATCTATCATTTTATTTGTGAGTCCTTTTATAAATGCATTTCATACAATTCTACTTCACATGACTGAAGATGAGCAGAATATTTTGTAATACCAAACAGAGCATGACAATGAATAAGCGCATGCTACAGCCCTTTTTTTAAATCTTGGAAACTTTCATGTTCTAATTTATTCCATTATATTGTTGTTACAAAATAGATATGTTGACTCATTAGGGCATGGGAATATAAGAGCAAACAAACCCTGCAATCACCTCGTTTCAGCATGATGAGGCTTATGTGCATCTGCTCGGCCATGGAAACCCATTTCATGAAGCTTCCGATAATCAGGACGTTGTTTCCAGAGGTGGTTTGAACTCGGTTGTGAGTGTTGCAACCGATGACAGGCGATTTTTATGCGCTACGCGCTTCAGCATTTGACGGTCCCGTTCTGTGAGCTTGTGTGGCCTACCACTTTGTGGTTGAGCTGGTGTTGCTCCTAGACGTTTCCACTTCACAATAACAGCACTTATAGTTGACCGGGGCAGCTCTAGCAGGGCAGGAATTTGACAAACTGACTTGTTGGAAAGGTGTCATCCTATGAGGGTGCCACGTTGAAAATCACTGAGCTCTTCAGTAAGGCCATTCTACTGCCAATTTTTGTGTATGGAGATTGCATGGCTGTGTGCTCGATTTTATACACCTGTCAGAAACGGGTGTGGCTGTAATAGCCAACTCCACTAATTTGAAGGGGTATCCACATTATTATTTGATGACGTGTATATATTTGGTATAGTTTTATCTAAAAAGGATAACTTGAATGTGTCACCATTTTATTTTTTTGAAATTCACTGAGGAGGATGGTCCTCTCCTTCCTTCTCTGAGGAGCCTCGACTGCCACCAGACATGTCACCTATTGAGCATGTTTGGGATACTCTGGATTGATGTGTACGACAGCGTGTTCCAGCAACTTCGCACAGTCACTGAAAAGGAGTGGGACAACATTCCACAGGCCACAATCAACAGCCTGATCAATCCTATGCAAAGGAGACGTCACGCTGCATGAGGAAAATGGTGGTCACACCAGATACTGACTAATTTTCTGATCCATGCCCCTACCTTTTTTAAGGTATCTGTAACAAACAGATGCATATCTGTATTCCCAGTCATGTGAAATCCATAGATTAGTGCCTAGTGAATTAAATTCAATTGACTGATTTCCTTATATATAACCAAAAAAGTATTGTTGTCTTTCAACAATGACAAGTCACCGGGGTCTGACAACTTGGATGAAAAATTACTGAGGATAATAGCGGACGATATTGCCACTCTTATTTGCCATATTTTCTATTTAAGCCTACTAGAAAGTGTGTGCCCTCAAGCCTCGAGGGAAGTAAAAGTTATTCCCCTACCTAAGGATAGTAAAGCCCACTTTACTGGCTCAAATAGCCGACCAATCAGCCTGTTACCAACTCTTTGTAAACTTTTGGGGAAAATTGTGTTTGACCAGATACAATGCTATTTTACAGCAAACAAATTGACAATAGACTTTCAGCACACTTATAGGGAAGGACATTCAACAAGCACAGCACTTAGACAAATGACTGATGATTGGCTGAGAGAAATTGATGATAAAAAGATTGTGGGGGCTGTTTTGTTATACTTCATTGCAGCTTTTGACATTATCGATCATAGTCCGTTGCTGGAAAAACGTGTGTTATGGCTTTACAACCCCTGCTATATTGTGTATAAAGAGTTACCTGTCTAACAGAACACAGATGGTGTTCTTTAATGGATGCCTCTCCAACAAAATCCATGTAGAATCAGGAATTCCTGAGGGCAGCTGTCTAGGCCCCTTACTTTTATTCAACTTTACTAATGACCTGCCACTGGCTTTGACTAAATGACAGTCACTAAGGTGTGTCTATGCATGCGGATGACTCAACAATTTACACATCAGCTACCACAGCGACTGAATTGACTGATACACTTAACAAAGAGCTGCAATTCGTTTCAGAATGGGTGGCAAGGAATAAGTGAAATATTCCTAAATATTTCAAAAACTACATTGTATTTGGGACAAATCATTCACTAAACCCTGAACCTCAACTAAATCTTGTAATGAATAATGCGGTAATTGAGCAAGTTGAGGAGACTAAACTGCTTGGAGAACTAATAATAATAAAGCGCTGTTCTGCATTCTTAACAGCACTATCAACAAGGCAGGCCCTACAGGCTGTAGTTTTGTCGCACCTGGACTACTGTCCAGTCGTGTGGTCAGGTGCCACAAAGAGGGACTTAGGAAAATTGCAATTGGCTCAGAACAGGGCAGCACGGCTGGCCCTTGGTGGTACACAGAGAGCTAACAATAATATAAAATCAAATGTATTTATATAGACCTTCTTATATCAGCTGATATCTCAAAGTGCTGTACAGAAATCCAGCCTAAAACCCCAAACAGCAAGCAATGCAGGTGTAGAAGCACGGTGGCTAGGAAAAAAACTCCCTAGAAAGGCCAAAACCTAGGAAGAAACCTAGAGAGGAACCAGGCTTTGAGGGGTGGCCAGTCCTCTTCTGGCTGTGCCTGGGTGGAGATTATAACAGAACATGGCCGAAGATGTTCAAATGTTCATAAATGACCAGCATGGTCAAATAATAATAATCACAGTAGTTGTCGAGGGTGCAACAAGTCAGCACCTCAGGAGTAAATATCAGTTGGCTTTTCATAGCCGATCATTAAGAGTATCTCTACCGCTCCTGCTGTCTCTAGAGAGTTGAAAACAGCAGGTCTGGGACAGGTAGCACGTCCGGTGAACAGGTCAGGGTTCCATCGCCGCAGGCAGAACAGTTGAAACTGGAGCATCAGCACGGCCAGGTTGCCTGGGGACAGCAAGGAGTCATCATGCCAGGTAGTCCTGAGGCATGGTCCTAGGGCTCAGGTCCCCTGAGAGAGAGAAAGAAAGAAAGAGAGAAAGAGAGAATTAGAGAGAGCATACTTAAATTCACACAGGACACCGGATAAGACAGGAGAAGTACTCCAGATATAACAGACTGACCCTAGCCCCCCAACACATAAACTACTGCAGCAAAAATACTGGAGGCTGAGACAGGAGGGGTCAGGAGACACTGTGACCCCATCCGATGATACCCCCGGACAGGGCCAAACAGGCAGGATATAACCCCACCCACTTTTCCAAAGCACTGCCCCCACACCACTAGAGGGATATCTTCAACCACCAACTTACCATCCTGAGACAAGGCCGAGTATAGCCCACAAAGATCTCCGCCACGGCACAACCCAAGTGGGGGCGCCAACCCAGACTCAACCCACTCAAGTGACGCACCCCTCCTAGGGGCGGCATGAAAGAGCACCAGTAACTCAGCCCCTGTAATAGTGTTAGAGGCAGAGAATCCCAGTGGAGAGAGGAGAACCGCCAGGCAGAGACAGCAAGGGCGGTTCGTTGCTCCAGAGCCTTTCCGTTCACCTTCACACTCCTGGGCCAGACTACACTCAATCATATGACCCACTGAAGAGATGAGTCTTCAGTAAAGACTTAAAGGTTGAGACCGAGTCTGCGTCTCTCACATGGGTAGGCAGACCATTCCATAAAAATGGAGCTCTATAGGAAAAAGCCCTGCCTCCAGCTGTTTGCTTAGAAATTCTAGGGACAATTAGGAGGCTTGCGTCTTGTGACCGTAGCGTACGTGTAGGTATGTACGGCAGGACCAAATCGGAAAGATAGGTAGAAGCAAGCCCATGTAATGCTTTGTAGGTTAGCAGTAAAACCTTGAAATCAGCCCTTGCCTTAACAGGAAGCCAGTGTAGGGAGGCTAACACTGGAGTAATATGATCACATTTTTTGGTTCTAGTCAGGATTCTAGCAGCCGTATTTAGCACTAACTGAAGTTTATTTTGTGCTTTATCCGGGTAGCCGGAAAGTAGAGCATTGCAGTAGTCTAACCTAGAAGTAACAAAAGCATGGATTAATTTTTCTGCATCCTTTTTGGACAGAACGTTTCTGATTTTTGCAATGTTACGTAGATGGAAAAAAGCTGTCCTTGAAACAGTCTTGATATGTTCGTCAACATATGCATGTCAATCTCTCCTGACTCAAAGTGGATGAGAGAATGACTTCCTCACTACTTGTATTTGTGAGAGGTATGGACATGTTGAATGCACTGAGCCGTCTGTTTGAACTACTGGCACACAGCTCGGACACCCATGCATACCCCATAAGACATGCCACCAGAGGTCTCTTCACAGTCCCAAAGTCCAGAACAGTTTTATTTAAGACAACTGTACAACCATCAAGATTAAATTTCAGATCCAACAGAAGATCTGTTTCTTGAGACCTAGAACAAGCATCTCTGTTTTGTCCGAGTTTAAAAGTAGAAAGTTTGCAGCCATCCACTTCCTTATGTCTGAAACACAGACTTCTAGCGAAGGCAATTTTTGGGCTTCACCTTGTTTTATTGAAATGTACAGCGTTGTGTCATCCGCATAGCAGTGAATGTTAACATTATGTTTTCGAATGACATCCCCAAGAGGTAAAATATATATAGTGAAAACAATAGTGGTCCTAAAACGGAACCTTGAGGAACACCGAAATTTACAGTTGATTTGTCAGAGGACAAACCATTCACAGAGACAAACTGATATCTATCCGACAGATAAGATCTAAACCAGGCCAGAACTTGTCCGTGTAGACCAATTTGGGTTTCCAATCTCTCCAAAAGAATGTGGTGATCGATGGTATCAAAAGCAACACTAAGGTCTAGGAGCACGAGGACAGATGCAGAGCCTCGGTCTGACGCCATTAAAACGTCATTTACCACCTTCACAAGTGCAGTCTCAGTGCTATGATGGGGTCTAAAACCAGACTGAAGCATTTCGTATACATTGTTTGTCTTCAGGAAGGCAGTGAGTTGCTGCGCAACAGCTTTTTCAAAATATTTTGAGAGGAATGGAAGATTTGATATAGGCCGATAGTTTTTTATATTTTCTGGGTCAAGATTTGGCTTTTCAAGAGAGGCTTTATTACTGCCACTTTTAGTGAGTTTGGTACACATCCGGTGGATAGGGAGGTGTTTATTATGTTCAACATAGGAGGGCCAAGCACAGGAAGCAGCTCTTTCAGTAGTTTAGTTGGAATAGGGTCCAGTATGCAGCTTGAAGGTTTAGAGGCCATGATTATTTTCATCATTCTGTCAAGAGATATAGTACTAAAACACTTGAGTGTCTCTCTTGATCCTAGGTCCTGGCAGAGTTGTGCAGACTCAGGACAGCTGAGCTTTGGAGGAATACGCAGATTTATAGAGGAGTCCGTAATTTGCCTTCTGATGATCATGATCTTTTCCTCAGAAGTTCATGAATTTATTACTGCTGAAGTGAAAACCATCCTCACTTGGGGAATGCTGCTTTTTAGTTAGCTTTGCGACAGTGTCAAAAATAAATATCGGATTGTTCTTATTTTCCTCAATTAAGTTGGAAAAATAGGATGATCGAGCAGCAGTGAGGGCTCTTCGATACTGCACGGTACTGTCTTTCCAAGCTAGTCGGAAGACTTCCAGTTTGGTGTGGCGACATTTCCGTTCCAGTTTTCTGGAAGCTTGCTTCAGAGCTCGGGCATATTCTGTATACCAGGGAGCTAGTTTCTTATGACAAATGTTTTTAGTTTTTAGGTGTGCAACTGCATCTAGGGTATTGCGCAAAGTTAAATTGAGTTCCTCATTTAGGTGGTTAACTGATTTTTGTCCTCTGACGTCCTTGGGTAGGCAGAGGGAGTCTGGAAGGGCATCAAGAAATCTTTGTGTTGTCTGAGAATTTATAGCACGACTTTTGATGCTCCTTTGGGGTCTGAGCAGCTTATTTGTTGCGATTGCAAACGTAATAAAATGGTGGTCCGATAGTCCAGGATTATGATATTCCATATGCATCAGAGTCACATCTTTCCCAGGTATTTTACAGCTTGTTTCTAGCATTGCGGACTAAAGCATCGATATAGATCGATTTATATAATCAGGTTTTTCTTCTAAATCTTAGGCCTTAAGCTATGCTTTCAGACATTTTGTTTAACAAAAGCCAACTACTCACATACACCCTCAATTTTCACTTAACACACCAAGCCCTTCACTGACATGGATATATGCTTAGTGACCGAAGGAATTAGCTGACAAAATCTATGGATAGTAAACTGCAATTTTGTCTGTCAAAAGGGTAGGCCTACCTCTTATTTCTTGAATAGGAAGAAATAGGCTCCAACACAAAGCCCTCGTTAGTAGCCTAAAGTCAAATGAAAATGAAGACTGTTTAAATTAATTAGTCCTTCTTAAATTACTTTTAGCACCCATGCTCTGTCCATCTCCTCGGCTGCCACTTCATAGTAATGTAAGTTGCGTAAATTACTCAAATATGGCTTATTCTAAGGTCAATAACTCTGATAAATAGCTTCATTATGGGTGACAGAACATCTAGTTTTTATAAAAATCTATTATAGTTTACCTCCAGTTTACCTTCTGTTCTCCTTCTCGTCTTCGCTCTTTCCCTCTCAAACTGAACAGGACACCTGTAGGCCAAGACCGCACGCACAGATATTGCATTTTTGGACAAATAAAACTATTATTTTCAGAAGAAGCCTTTGACGCGCCTCCTGAAGTACACAGCACAGTCATTAGTTTTAAGCAGCACAAAAGGGTTTACATCAGCAAGAGCAGGGCAGGCCGAGGCTCTTGACTGGGAATGCCTATCCAATGTAGTGTCACGGTTCTCTAAAGTAGAACCCAGAAGCAGACCAGGACAAGGAGAGTAAGACGAAGGTGAGTATTTATTTACAAGTTTAAATGTAGTGATAGAAAAATCCAAGTAGCGGAGCGGGCAGCGGAGGTGAGTTGATGGAATTGAGTAAGCAGATCCAAGGAAGTAACTGAAGTCACCGACGACCAGGTAGGGATGGGATGAGTGTTCCGGGTGAATGACTGTAGACAGAAAAAACGGAGGTAAGTTCAAGGCAAGCAAGACGTACAAAACAACAAAACAAACTCTATCAAACTGGAGGCTGATACGCTGGCACAACATACTGTTCATGGCTAACGATCCGGCAGGGAATGGATGTCAGGTCAGCGCTTATGAAGTGGAGGGGTGATGATCAGGACCAGGTATGCAGATAGCTGATGGGATACAGGTGCGGGTACTCAGAGATCCTCCAACTAGCTACGTCGCCCGGCAACCAGACAGGGTGCGTTCCAGGACACCGGAAAAAACACTCCAGGACAGAACACAGGCAAAAACAGACCCAGGAAGCGGGATTCGTGACATGTAGTGTGTAATGCAGTGTAGCCTAGTTTTATAAAACACCATCCCAGCAGCGCAAAAAAATAGGGAAGAAAGTACATTTTCTTAGAAATATAACTTGCCTTGTGCTTCTGAGAGCATGCTCTTCATATAGCCTAGGCCAGTTTTCCCCAAACTCGGTCCCGGGGACCCCAAGGGGTACAGGTTTTGTTTTTTGTCCTAGTACTACACAGCCGATTCAAATAATTAAAGCTTGATGATTAGTTGATTATTTGAATGAGCTGTGTAGAGCTAGGGCAAAAATCTAAATGTGCACCCTTTGGGGTCTCCAGAACCAAGATTGGGAAATGCTAGCCTAGGCCTATAGTATACCAGGGATATTCAATGCATACCCTACGAGGTCCGGAGACTACTGGTTTTCTGTTCTACCTGATAATGAATTGTACACACCTGGTGTCCCAGGTCTAAAATCAGTCCATGATTAGAGGGGAACAATGAAAAAAATGCAGTGGAACTGGCTTCGATGTCCAGAGTTGTCAAACGAATTCCACGGAGGGCCGAGTATCTGCAGCTTTTTGCTCCACCATTGTAGTTCATTGATGAATTAAGGTAACTAATTAGTAAGGAACTCTCCTCACATGGTTGTCTAGGTTTTAGTTGAAAGGAAAAACCAAAAACCCGCAGACACTCGGCCCTCAATGGAATGACTTTGACACCCCTGGTATGGGCTATGGATCATTTGACTGAGACCACACTACGCGCACTTGATATTGAGCACCCAGCAGAGAATCAGGGATGATGGGCAGCACTCTGCACACATCGAGATATAATAAACAACTAATTTTCAAACACTGAGCAATATGACATTTAATAGATTACAAATTACATGACCCTCCCCTGGACTAAATTAAAAAAAAATAATACTAAACCCTCCTGCTTACTGAAATTGAGATAGCATAATACCCCCATTTTCCTCCAGGTAACAATTGCGTAAATTTCGACCGCTCCCTAACTATGAATTAACATACTGATTTTCAAATAATTGTCAACCTATAACACCATATTAAGGCGTGGGATGTTCACTGTATTACAAGGAACAATAGCAGGTATATTTCGTTACAGCAGCTGGCATATTCTGTCCATTCACAATTCACCTGTGGGAACATGGCGACTCCCGACAACATGGCGACTCCCGACAACATGGCGACTCCCGACAACATGGCGACTCCCGACATAATGGCGACTCCCGACAACATGGCGACTCCCGACAACATGGCGACTCCCGACATAATGGCGACTCCCGACAACATGGCGACTCCCGACATAATGGCGACTCCCGACAACATGGCGACTCCCGACATAATGGCGACTCCCGACAACATGGCGACTCCCGACATAATGGCGACTCCCGACAACATGGCGACTCCCGACATAATGGCGACTCCCGACAACATGGCGACTCCTGACAACATGGCGACTCCCGACATAATGGCGACTCCCGACATAATGGCGACTCCCGACAACATGGCGACTCCCGACAACATGGCGACTCCCGACAACATGGCGACTCCCGACAACATGGCGACTCCCGACAACAGAAAGAGTTGGCCACTACTATTCTAAAGATTATTTGTGAGGAAATGACCTCTTCCCTCGACTTACAATTAAACACGGTAAATGAATATCTTGCACTGCTCACTTCTAAAGTGGATTCCTACTCAACGAAAGTAGAAAGTTTGGAGCCAGCGGCCAATGTGTCAGAGGGGCGAAAACAGCGTGAACTAAGCTAGAAAGTGAAATCAGACTCCAAAAAAAACAATCACTCGAAAATCATTCCCGTAAATTCAATGTGCAGGTCACAGGACTTGAACCTGGTGTGGAAGCGTCAACCCAATTTCCTTCATAAGCAATCTTTTCTATAAATTGTTTGGGCAAGAGAAGCTGGGTCCAATGCCACTGATAAACATTGCGCACCACATGGGTCCTCTCCGCAACAGAGCTCGTGTAGGATTGTGCGAATCCACAGTTTTGAAGTCAAACAGCAAATTGTTCAACTCGCAGCAGAATCAGGCTGCTCTGATGTATGCAGAGAAGAGGATCAGCATCTACCCAGATCTGAGTGCCGAACTGCTGAAACAAGCTAAATCTGAGATGCGGCTTCATCCACTCAGCAATACTCATCTTGATCTTCCAGAATACAACACACACGATTTCCACTGCCAAGGAGGCTCAAGACTTCTTTGAGAAGCACATCACACAAGGGGACAAGCCGACAGATCTAAGCTAACCCCAATTTGACTGGCTCATTATTCAGGTATACTATCCATGCACAATCACACAGCCTAGCCTATGGACAATTATTATTATTATTGCTGATCATTGCTGATCATTGGACTTCATTATTATATTGCCTATTGTCCAGGACATTTAGACAAGGATGACACCACGCCAATAAATGAACAATGGACAATATACAGTGCCTTCAGAAAGTATTCACACACCTTTACTTTTTCTACATTGTTGTATTACAGCACAATAATAACCTAATTGACAGAGTGAAAAGAAGGAAGCCTGTACAGAAGAAAAATCTACTTGAAAATCTAGGGCAAGACCTGAAAATGGTTATCTAGCAATGAACAACCAATTTGACTGAGCTTGAAGAATTTTTTAAAGAATAATGGGCAAATGTTTCACAATCCAGGTATGTGTCACGGCCGTCGACTGAAGTAGACCAAAGCGCAGCGTGGTGAGCGTACATTTCTGTTTATTGAGGTAAATGTCACCAACAAAACAATGACACGACCGTGAAGCTTAACATAGGCTATGATGCCTCTAACAAAGTCAACTTCCCATGATTGAGAACCATACCCGGCCAAAACATAGAAATACAAAATCATAGAAAACAAAAACATAGAATGCCCACCCCTAATCACACCCTGACCAAACCAAATAGAGACATAAAAAGGCTCTCTAAGGTCAGGGCGTGACAGTATGGAAAGCTCCTCGAGTCTTACCCAGAAAGCTGTAATCGCTGTGCTGTGCTTCTACAAAGTATTGACTCAGGGCTGTGAATACTTATGTAAATACGATATATTTCTGTATTTCATTCTCAATAAATTTGCAAAAATTTCTAGAAACATGTTTTTCCTTTGTCATTAATGTAATCCATTTTGAATTCAGGCTGTAACACAACAAAATGTGGAATAAGTCAAGGGGTATGAACACTTTCAGAAGGCACTGTATTGAAGTGTCAAACAGACTGGGGCTGTTTCCTTGTGGGACTACAGAGCATTGCATCCCTATAATATGGGCTAAATATGGCAATATAAATTGAAGGTTATTCCCCTACTATTTTTACTGTACTACTGTGTACAATAGACTCCTTTTAGTTTTTTCTTCCTGTTGATGGCTGTCCACCTCCGTTTATGCTACTGAACTTATTTCCCATGGAGGACTTGGCCTTTTGGCCATGATTCATTATTGTGAAGATCTTTAACAGACTGCATTTCCTGTACATACATTATTTTTATTTATTTTTTACATAGTATAGAGCACATAAATGCTTTATACAAAATGACCTAAACATGTTTTAAGGTCATTTAAACCTTATTGCTAATAATAATGATAATAATGGATCAAGGTCTATTGCTCCTACAGCCATCCTATTTGACTGTTGAGACTTGCATTTCTGTTTTATTTAGCCTACTAAAGAAAAAATTATATCATTAATAATATATTTTTTTTTCAATGGCAATGCTAGCTATTCTCTTGAAATTGAAAGGCCTCAATAGTCCTATAAAAAGCCTTGCATTTTATCACTGGAGACAATTTTTGTACACAACACTGCCTTTTATATAGCTCTGTTGGCTGGGAGTCTGACTACCAGAAGGGCCCAACATTGTCTGCTATTTGTATATAAAGCAGTTCTCTAGAAACTCCCATACTACCTCACCTCACCTCACCTCACTTCTTAATTGGAAATCCAGCCATCGTCAAACTCGCTCTCAACACTGGCTGGTTGTAGAGGTTCCGTGGGTCTCCACAGAGTCCAGAAAGATTACTTTTAGTTACTGTGACCCTAGCACATGGAATGACCTACAGGCCACTTTGAGGCTTGAAGTCGGGGTCGGGTCAAAGCTAGCAGGGGACCCAATTCGAAAGCAGGCTCACTCACCCAGATTGTCAAAATCAAATAAATAGCAATTTCAGACTATTGCCTGTCAGCTAACAGGTGTCTTGAAGCTAAATTTAAGCATAAACTTTGCTTTCGTTGTGTGACAGAAGTAGCTATCACGCGGTACAACATGCTACTAGCTAGCTAATGGTGTTAACTGGGCTAGTCTAGCATCCACTAATGACTGCTAGCTGTCTGACAGCTAGCTGTCATTTGAACTGTTCAAATCTTCAATTCAGACGTCTTTAAGGAGCCGTGGGGTATATTTTGTTCCAAGGAAACAGTTGTATTTTTTTTATAGCTAAGGATTTGATATAACAGCTTGTTTATTGAGCTATGTCGCTCCACTGTAAGCAAAAAGAGATCTACAAACACAAACCGCCATGGACGGTGTATGCAATGAACTGGTGCGTTCGTCCCGACAAGCGCTTTCGCCTGGCCCTTGGAGGTTACGTTGAAGAATATAACAATAAGATGCAGATTGTGGGTCTGGAGGAGGAGAGTTTAGAGTTCATCTGCAGGAAGACCTTTTTTTATATTTTTATATTTTTATTTTTGTATTTTATCCCCTTTTCTCCCCAATTTTCGTGGTATCCAATCGCTAGTAATTACTATCTTGTCTCAATGCTACAACTCCCGTACGGGCTTGGGAGAGACGAAGGTCGAAAGCCATGCTTCCTCCGAAGCACAACCCAACCAAGCCACACTGCTTCTTAACACAGCGCGCCTCCAACCCGGAAGCCAGCCGCACCAATGTGTCGGAGGAAACACCGTGCACCTGGCCCCCTCGGTTAGCGCGCACTGCGCCCAGCCCGCCACAGGAGTCGCTGGAGCGCGATGAGACAAGGATATCCCTACCGGCCAAACCCTCCCTAACCCGGACGACGCTATGCCAATTGTGCGTCGCCCCACGGACCTCCCGGTCGCGGCCGGCTGCGACAGAGCCTGGGCGTGAACCCAGAGACTCTGGTGGCACAGCCCTAGACCACTGCGCCACCTGGGAGGCCCCTGCAGGAACACCTTTGACCACCTCTACCCCACCACCAAGATCATGTGGATCCCGGACAGCAAGGGTGTTTACCTAGACCTGCTTGCCACTAGCGGAGACTACCTGCGCATTTGGGGGTTTGACTGGAATGAAGTAGATCCTAATCTACTGGGCACCTCCAGCATTGACACCACCTGTATTATCGGGGGGTTGGAGACTGGCCAGGTACTGAGCAAAGTCAACCTCGTATCTCGCCAAGTCAAGACCCAGCTCATTGCTCATGACAAAGAGGTGTATGGCATAGCGTTCAGCCACGCAGGCGGTGGTCGGGACATGTTTGCGTCGGTCGGAACGGACGGCTCAGTAAGGATGTTTGACCAGCGGCACCTGGAGCACAGCGCCATCATCTATGAAGACCCCCAGCACCACCCCCTACTGCACCTCTGCTGGAACAAACAGGACCCCAACTACCTGGCCACCATGGCTATGGACGTCATGGAGGTTGTGATTCTGGACGTGCATGTTCCCTGCACGCCGGTGGCCCGCCTCAACAATCACTGGGCATGTGTCAACGGATTCGCCTGGGCTCCCCACTCCTCCTGTCACATCTGCACTGCAGCTGAAGACCACCAGGCGCTGATATGGGACATCCAGCAAATGCCCAGGGCCATCAAGGACCCTATTCTGGCCTGCACAGCAGAGGAGATCAACAACGTCCAGTGGGCCTCCACCCAGCCTGACTGGATCGCCATCGGCTACAACAACTGCCTAGAGATCCTGCGGGTCTAAAGCCAACCTTCACCTGAGGGGTGGATGTGAAGAGGTGGAGGATGAGGACAATGTGTGTATTCAGTGATTTTTGAGTGGAAGTAAATCTTGCAGGACTGCCTCAACCCACTGCTCTGTCCTGACTTATTGATAACTAATTCTGTGTCAAAAGGAATAGGTTGTCCCCTTTATTTATTATTTTGATAATCATCAGTGCCAAAATGCATCAGTGCTTTCAGTGGGTTCAACAATTCTAGATTAATTCTTTATGGAGTGAAGCAGTGCATTTCCAACTGAAGACTGCCTCTTGAGTGTGTTTAACTTGTTGTTTTATCCAGCCAGCTATGAGATTAATATGAAGATGTTTTGGGTTTAGAAGTGTTTTATATGACATATAACAACATATTTAGTGTCAGGAAACTGGATTTTAAATGACATTCAGTGTCAGAAAATGTAATTTTGTGTCAAGTTGCAACGGATGATTCGGGAGACAGGCGCAGGAATGCGTAATATTTTTTTTTACTCAGCCCAAATTACGGCGTGCCGTGTAAAGGCACGGGGACGAAGACCAAACAAACACATACACAAAACACAGGGTTGAAACCCAAACAAAAGAGCGAGGAGTACCTCGAATAAATACACATGCGCACAATGATTAACACACAGGACGAGACCCGTAATCATCTGCGCAATCACAAGGGCACGAAAGCCCAAAACACACAGCAGAGGTACTCACACGCACCAACGGACATTGTAACAATAATCGACCCCCCAATGGAAATCAAAGGGCACATATATACAAATACTAATCAGTGGGAATAGGGTACAGGTGTGCGTGATGAAAGTTCCGGAGGGATCCGTGACATTTAGGGTCATCTGGATGTCTTTCTGAACTTGTTTAAATCCAGTTGTAGACTTTGAAACCATCATTATTTTAATGTGACAAGTATTTTTTAAATGGTTTGCTGGTACCAGATCCCTTCCATGATTATACTGTGATAATCTGACATGTAGGGAAGTGACTAAAGTGTTATGCTCCAGAGTGGCACAGCGGTCTAAAGCACTGAATTTCCATGCTTGAGGCATCACTAGAGACACTGGTTTGATTCCAGGCTGTATCACAACCGGCCGTGATTGGGAGTCCCCTAGGACGGAGCACAATTGGCCCAGCGTCGTCCGGGTTTGGCCGGTGAAGGCCGTCATTGTAAATAAGAATTTGTTCTTAACTGACTTGCCTAGTTAAATAAAGGTTAAAAAAGAATGGGGGATAAGAGGGAGGGGTGAGAGTGAGAAATGTAAGGAGGGTGAGGACCCTGGTGTGTGACAGTAGTCACAAGTAAAGTGGCAACCAGAATTTCTTATTGAGGGCCATTTAGTGAAGCTATCTTGTACACCTTTCACGATACACCAACAAGTGTTATTAACTTTGCATTGGTTATATTCTTAAAAAATGTTGTTGTACGTTTTACAATTGGTATTTGCAGTCTTGTACCATCGCTGCAACTCCCGTACGGACTCAGAAACATGACCATGCCAAGCCGCACTGCATCTTGACCCACTGTTTGATTAAGCCGGAAGCCAGCCGCACCAATGTGTCGGAGGAAACACTATACAGCTGGCAATCGAAGTCAGCGTGCATGCGCCTGGCCCGCCAAAAGGAGTCGCTAGAGCGTGATGGGACAAGGACATCGCGGCCGGCCAAACACTCCCCTGACCTGTACGATACTGGGCCAATTGTCCACCGCCTCATTGGTCTCCTAGTCGCGGGCGGCTGCAACACAGCCTGCGATCGAACCCAGGTCTCTAGTGATGCCTCAAGCACTGCGATGCAGTGCCTTAGACCGTTGTGCCACTCAGGAGGCCCACATTGGTTATATTCTTTACAGGACAATGATTAGCAGGCATGATAAACAAATCTGTAATTACAGATGCCTCAAGTGTGACCTATGTCAGCAGTTTGGTATTGACATCATATTTTTTGCTTACATAATGTCATGGCTGGCTTCATCCAACAGATGGCAATTCACATCACTGCTCACCAAAGCTTCATTTTGTAATTTTACTGCACCCACAAACTGCTACATTATCCATCATTTAGTTGTTCTTCTGTTACGTTGAAAGTGCACATACAGTACAGTCATGTCAAGTATTCTATCAATACATTAGAGCAGGGTTTAGAGCAGGAACATAAGAGCAGGACCAAGTATGGTAAACCCTGCATTAGAACAAGGCACAAAACAACACTAATAACACACTGTATATACAGTGCCTTGCAAAAGTATTCATCCCACTTTACGTTTTTCCTATTTTGTTGCATTACAACTTGTAATTTAAATGTATTTTTATTTGGATTTCATGTAATGGACATACACCAAATAGTCCAAATTGGTAAAGTGAAATTATGAAAATAACTTGTAAAAAGATCAAATAATAAAAAACTGAAAAGTGGTGCGTGCATATGTATTCACCCCCTTTGCTATGAAGCCCCTAAATAAGATCTGGTGCAACCAATTACCTTTAGAAGTCACATAATTAGTTAAATAAAGTCTGGCTGTGTGCAATCTAAGTGTCACATGATCTGTCACATGATCTCAGTATATATACACCTGTTCTGAAAGGCCCCAGAGTCTGCAACACCACTAAGCACGGGGCACCACCAAGCAAGCGGCACCATAAAGACCAGGAGCTCCCCAAACAGGTCAGGCACAAAGTTGTGGAGTACGGATCAGGATTGGGTTATAAAAATATCACAAACTTTGAACATCCCACAGAGCACCATTAAATCCATTATTAAAAAATGGAAAGAATATGGCACCACAACAAACCTGCCAACAGAGGGCCACCCACCAAATCTCATGGACCAGGCAAGGAAGGCATTAATCAGAGAGGCAACAAAGAGACCAAAGATAACCCTGAAGGAGCTGCAATGCTACATAGCGGAGATTGGAGTATCTGTCCATAGGACCACTTTAAGCCGTGCACTCCACAAAGCTGGGCTTTACGGAAGAGTGGCCAGAAAAAAAGTCATTGCTTAAAGAAAGAAATAAGCAAACACGTTTGGTGTTCACCAAAAGGCATGTGGGAGACTCCCCAAACATATGGAACAAGGTACTCTGGTCAAATGAGACTAAAATGTAGCTTTTTGGCCATCAAGGAAAACACAACATCTGGTGCAAACCCAACACCTCGCATCACCCCGAGAACACCATCATGTTTTTCATCAACAGGACTGGGAAACTGGTCAGAATTGAAGGAATGATGGATGGCGCTAAATACAGGGAAATTCTTGACAGAAACCTATTTCAGTCTTCCAGAGATTTGAGACTGGGACGAAGGTTCACCTTCCAGCAGAACAATGATCCTAGGCATACTGCTAAAGCAACACTCAAGTGGTTTAAGGGGAAACATTTAAATGTCTTGGAATTGCCTAGTCAAAGCCCAGACCTCAATCCAATTGAGAATCTGTGGTATGACTTAAAGATTGCTGTACACCAGTGGAACCCATCCAACTTGAAGGAGCTGGAGCAGTTTTTCTTAGAAGAATGGGCAAAAAAACCCAGTAGCTAGATGTACCAAGCTTATAGAGACATACCCCAAGAGACTTGCAGCTGTAATTTCTGCAAAAGGTGGCTATACAAAGTATTGACTTTGAGGGGGTGAATAGTTATGAACGCTCAAGTTTTTTTTGTCTTATTTCTTGTTTGTTTCACAATAAAAAATATTTTGCATCTTCAAAGTGGTAGGCATGTTATGTAAACCAAATGATACAACCCCCCCCCAAAGTCAATTTTAATTCCAGGTTGTAAGACAACAAAATAGGAAAAATACCAAGAGGGGTGAATGCTTTCGCAAGCCACTGTGTGTATCTATATATCTCATATTCAGTGGTGTAGTTGGGGCTATATGCAGGAATACACCGTATACCCACTTTTTTTTTGCAGTGGGAATTGTGTATACTCACTTCTTAATCCCCACTGATTCGTAACAAAGTAGAGTATTGGAGGTATACGCCATATCAATTATGTAGTACAATAGAGAAATCATGCAAAAAGTAGCTTACACAAACGCAAAGCACTTCAAATACTGTTTATCTGACAGGCAGCTCACAAAAGATTGGTAGACGGACATTGATTTCCATAAGTGTCTTTAGATTTTGAAATTTGGGGAAGCTTTCAATTTATCTTACCATTTCTACCAATCTGCGTGCCAGTTGAGATTATTTTTAAGTGCGCATTTTTGTTTTCTTTTTAATAATAGCGCTTTCTTTTCATAAAATAATTGTCACGTGGTTAATCATAAAAATCTGAATTAAAGATGTGACCACCATTTGCCTCATGCAGCGCGACAATCTCCTTTGCATAGAGTTGATCAAGCTGTTGATTGTGGCTTGTGGAATGTAGACCCACTCCTCTTCAATGACTGTGAAGTTGCTGGATATTGGTGGGAACTGGAACACGCTGTCTTACACGTCAATCCAGAGCATCCCAAACGCTGAAGTGCAGTCAGGTGAGGAAGATGAGCATGGAAGACAGTTTGTGCAAACCCACAGTTTCATCAGCTGTCTGGGTGGCTGGTCTTAGACGATCCTGTAAGTGAAGAAGACAGATGTGGACATCCTAGGATGGTGTGGTTACATGTGGTCTGCGGTTGTGAGGCCGGTTGGATGCACTGCCAAGATCTCTAAAACAACGTAGGCTTATGGTAGAGAAATTAACATTCAATTCATGTTGCACCTGTGTAATGATCATGATGTTTAATAAGCTTCTTGATATGCCACACCTGTCAGGTAGATGGGTTATCTTGGCAAAGGAGAAATGCTCACTGACAGGGATGTAAACAAATTTGTGCACAAAATTAAGCTTTTTGTGCATATGGACAATTTTGGCGATCTTTTATTTCAGCTCATGAAACATGGGACCAACACTTTACATGTTACGTGTATATTTTTGTTCAGTGTACATGGGCCTAAAGCCGACAAATAAAAACAGTAGAAAATACCTTGACAAAAATAAATGTTCTTTCAACTGCATTCATCTCTCTACTCTGCCTGTCTGCCTCCCTTTCCTTCTGTCTTGACTTGAGCTATCGCTAGTGAAGTGCAAAATTGTATCAAATCAATCAACTGGGTCCTGCCAGAAGCTGTAGCCAGAGAACTTGCAACATTGTATCAACTAGCCTATTCTGGGCCCAGCTCCAGACAGACAGCTGTTTACGACTTTCCCCTGGATATATGGGATCATCAGATCAAGATATTTTCATCTTTCACACCGAGTCTTGGTGATTATCGAGGCTGGAGAGTGTTGGAAAGATTTTTCAAATACTGTGATGAACTATTATGATTGCAATGTATGTTAAAAAAACAGACTTCGTTGACTTACTGTGTGAGGTGAAGATAAAATGACTGAGAAGCTCAGCTTATTAGTGATGGAGTGGCGAGTTTAGACAATCAGAAATCAGAGATCCCCAAAATGGGCACTTTCTTAAATTTGCTCGCAGCAGGCACGCTTTGCCTACTTCTATGCGTGCTACCCTCAATGTTATCAGGACAGAGAAACCAGACACATGCTCATTGCTCACATTCCTCATTGCTCTCATTGCTCTCCAATCAAAACAATGAAAACATTTACTAAACTTGTAAATGATGGTTATGAAATAAACCAAAACTTGTTTCTCACAAATGTAGCAGGTTGTAAACTCTGCAAACAACATTTCCACTCCGAGATTGAGAGCCGTAGGCTAAATGACTGTAATTAATGAATAGGCCTACATGCATTAACATAAATGAATGTAACCAAATGACAGGGATTAACAGCACATTTACTAGGCTTACTGGTGACATACAGTATGTAAATGGGGAATTGATCAAAATGAACAATCAAAGGGCAAACAATGAAAAATGAATGTGTAAGAATTGGCAGGAGACCAGCAAGGTCACCCGTGATACACGTCAGTGATACAAATCAGTATTCGACTTCCATCCATGTCTGAGGACGTTGGGAGATTACGTGTAAACTGGTCACTAGTGGCAGCAGTGAGCGGTGTTACCTTCAAGTAGGTTTCGGTTTTGTAATGGCAGATGGGTGTAAGCATCTGCCTCTGGTTGCAAGTTCAAATTCAGTGATAGAAAGTTGTTTTTCATATTTTTGTTTTGAGCCTATTCCAAACCTTAACCATTCAGAGTTAATGCCTAACCTTAACCACTTAGAAATTTGATGTTTGGAACAACAAACATGGATGAACATCTAATTCTGACATGAGAGCTGCTTGGGGAGACAGCTGAGCGCATTCTGGTGAGCTGAGTGCATGCATTCTGAAGAGACACATGCCATATCTTCGCCACACACCCCTCCACCTTCTTCTTGTCTCAACATTTAAAATTATACTCAAGACACATTATCTTCACAAATATTTTAGATGCTTTTTTTTTTTTAGATGCTTTTCACTGACATGTCTCCGCCATAACAATGGGAGTCTTCCCAAAGGCGGGAAGGCAGCCGACAAGTTTAGGTCTGCACATTATGCCCATTAAAAAAAATCTTAGGCTTTTTCTGGACAGATTTTGGCGAGAGTGAGCCCTCTCGCTTCGCCTCTTCCTCTCATCTGAAACTATCTCACTGGAGAAAGCATCCAAGTGAGCAAAACAGCAACCCTCTGTCTTACTACAGTATATGTAGCCCATGTAGCTGATGCTGTCTGGACAGAAATAGTATGACATCAAATCAAATGTCATTTGTCACGTGCCGAATACAACAGGTGTAGACCTTTACCGTGAAATGTGTACTTACGAGCCCTTAACCAACAATGCAGAGTTTTAAAGTAAGACAAATGTCCCAAATAAACTAAACTACAGCGAAAATAGTATCACAATAAAATAACAATAACCAGGCTATGTACAAGGGGTATCGGTACCTAGTCAATGTACAGAGGTATGGGTTAGTCGGGGTAATATGTATATGTAGGTAGCGGTAAAGTGACTATGCATAGATGATAAACAGAGAGTAGCAGCAGCAAATGTGAAGAGCGTGAAGGAATGTTAATATGTCTGTGTGTGTGTGTGTGTGTGGCGTAAATATGCATGTGTGTGCTTGTATTTTGTGTTCGTGTGTGTTGGAGTATCAGCGTAGTATACAATACTGTTTTTGTCCAGACAGCATCAGATACACATACTGAGAAAGAGGGGAACTGTTTCACTCGCTGGGATGCTTTAATCTGAGATTGATGCGTCTTTCTGTCGGCACGCTTTTCGGTCAAATAAATTATTAATATTTCAATATTTTATTTGGACAGTGGCCCTTTGGTAGAGTAGGTAGGAAATAAGTTATCTACCAGTAAATTCTAACTAAGGCAGCAATGGGTATGCAAACCAGGTATTGAAAAAGTTTGGTCCGAAGGCTTGTCTGAAAATCAGTCATCATGTGCTGTTTGAATGAACATTTCTAAAGGCTTTCCCAAAAAACCTGCCCAATTAAATGTTGACTAAAACGTAGGCCTACCTGGCAGAATGATATCATGATGATTTCTATCAGTCGGGAGGGTAGCCAGTCTCTTGCTATGTGCACAATTGAATTGAAGGGAAACTACACCCCCCGAATGTATTTTATTCTTATTTTGCCCAGACCTCAAATATGGCCTTCTGATGTGAGTTAAGCATTGTTGTGGACTTAGAACATCAAATTATTGTTGTTTTTCAACAATAAAAAAGTGATTTTCAGCGTGAAAACCTGAAAAAGTATAGGAAAAGAGAATTTAACACAGGTCGCCTTTGCATTCCATTCCCTAACCAAATTGAAGGCTGCTGCAACTTCAGTTGCAGACATCCCAGTGCTTTAAAATCCCCCTTTCTTCTCACTACACAGTAACGATCGGTTTGGGCGTAAAATCATGGGTAATCAATGAGTAATTATTCTCTCAATGTGAAACAAAATGAATATTCAAAGAGAAGAGACAGAGTGGCTCAATCTTTTTTAATTGAGTTAATCATTCTGATGAATTACTGTTACTGTATGTACTCAGAAGAAGTGGAATCTGAGCATCACTGTTGTGTAATACAGGTTCATCATAGGGGCAGCTACCACAAATGCTCCCGTGTCCTTGAGATCCCACAATACAGTGCAACACATTCATCAGTGCGCGCGCACACACACACACACACAATCAGGGAACACTAGAGTGATGAAGAGTGACCTCTGATTCAGTTGATGTAAATCCTGTTCTTTGAATTATTGATACAGTACAGTCTGCAGCTAGCTAAGCTGTCTACTGTAGGTACCCAGGCATACAATCAAGGCTTTGTTTAAGGCGATGCAGGGAAAATATGTTGCAGGCTTAACACAGAGAACACAAAAACATGGTCAGACAGCAAACTCCCTAACAGGGCTGTTAATGAATGAGTCATATCAGTTGGGACTTGGAGACTGAGAATCAGAACAATCCATAAGTCAAACAATAGACATGAAGGAATATATGTCTGTCAACATCTCTCATACTCAGTCACAATACAACACGAAAACAAAGCTTAAGCATCCCATTCAATCTGCCTCCCACACAGCCTCTGTACTATACAGCAGGTCCCGTGGGGTTGGACTGGGAGAATGAGGGGTCAGAGCCGTGCCGCCCGCCCCTGCCCTGCTGCTGGGGAGACCCTGGAGTTCAGGGCTCAGCTCTAATTGCAGTGCTGAGCTGGGATGGGATCTGACCTTTACTGATTTATTTACTGACAAACATCTATATCGCTGCAGCTATGGCTGGCTGTCTTCCCTGGGAGAAATCCCAGCAGCCTCAGGGAGACAGGAAACCTCTTCTGTTCAAAGGTCGAAAAGTCCCCGTCATTAAACAGTAGGCTGCCCACTTCTCTTTAATAGGACACACACACTCACTCACTCACACACACACACACACACACACACACACACACACACACACACACACACACACACACACACACACACACACACACACACACACACACACACACACACACACACACACACACACACACACACACACACACACACACAGTGGTAGAGCAGGAAATTAGAGTCATTTGGCATTTGTACAGAGGGAGGATAAATAGATATCTAAAAGTTTGAGGGTTACATTTGAAATGTCAGTCTCTAAATATAGAGCCTTGTCTGTAGAACACTATACCGTAATGCTCAGAGGATTTTCCATTTCAAGTGGATACCCATAGATTTATAGCTTTAGAAATCAGTGGTTGTGGTTCGGTCAGTGATTTCAGTACATTGTGTGGGATGGGATCATCCAATGTGTTCAAAGTCTGATGCAATCCCCTTACTAAGCACTCTGTCTCTCTATGTTACAATTTTTACCTCATAACTCTAGGTCTAGTAGAGCTTATTCCCTTTGTCCTCAGGATAGGATTTCACCACATTTTTACCGCTTTCTGATGAGGATTTTTATTCTCTCTCTGAATCAGCATGAGCTCATATAATATTTACCATGTTTGAAAAACACATTTGAGGAATCCCTCAGTTTCAAGGCTGTATATTAATACAGTGATAACATGGCTGTAGAATGATAACTAATGATAACATAATGTTTTATGTTTCATATGGTTTTATCAATAGCTTAGTATCACATTACTATTATCCCCATTTATCAGCAATTTACTATACCAGGCACACATTCTCACTATAGAACACCACAGCATGTGATTATTCCCAATCCCAATACAGGATGTTATCACTTACTATACAATTGTAAGAAAGAGTATGACCATGGCCACTCAAACTACATTACAATAGGAACCAATCCTGGGGAAATCTTTTCAAATGTCATAAGACAGGTTGGAATCTCATGTGTGTGTCCTTTCCAGACTCTTCACCCTCCTTATTGAACTTGCTGTTATTCGATAAAGGCCTCTGTATTTGCTGACGTCATCACTTTAAGACACTGACTCTGGGTTAGCTTCACAAATCACTCTGTGACACTTGATTGTGTCATTTGAAGTCACGTGGTGCATGCAAATAGTTTAATTACTTGTAGCTATTGATTTGACCATATTAGGGGATTGATGAGAAAAAGGGTATGAAATTAACAGTGTTCCTTGCTATTTAGCACAAACATTATGGTTAATCAACAGACAATTAATGCTTGGCTAGTGCTTTCCAGCATAATTCCTTCTAGGTATCATTAAAGCAATATATTTGATCAATCAAGCATGTATGGTGCTTATATCAGAAATGATAGAAAGAACAACAGAGCGAGGAGAGAGAAAGATGGTGAAATGAGACAAGGGCCTCAAGGTACAAATGAGTTGTGTGGGCCTTCCACTATCTCACTTCAACTCACTCACTCCTCTCTAGCCCCCTCCCTCCCTCACTAGCCCTCTCAACTCCTCACTAGCCTAGCCCTCTCCCTCTCAACTCCTCTCTAGCCTAGCCCTCTCAACTCTTCTCTAGGCTAGCCCTCGCAACTCCTCTCTAATCTAGCCCTCTCAACTCCTCTCTAGCCCTCTCACTCTCTCTCAACATCTCCCCCCTTTGTCAGCTCTGTCAAAATCATTAGACCGGTGCCAAGGGAGGGAGACAGCACCATGGCAGGTACGTAGAGATCAAGATTGCTGACAGGCAGCAGAGGAAGTAGGCTAGGCAGCCCGACAAGGAGTGGGCGTCAGTCAGAGGAACATTTCAGATCACCCACCTCATCTCCTTGTCCCTCTTGTTTAGGATTCATGGAACATCAGTGAACAGAATGCGTCTGCTCACATCAAATGTCCCAGGGATTGAGGAGGACCGTGAATATTTTTTAAACTTCTGATACTGCAATCTCCCCCTCCCCTCCGAGGTATTGAAACTGAAGACGACAGAATATTTCTGTATTATTCAGAGTATGAAAAAAATGCACGTTTACGTGGTGCCTAAAGCATATGCCAGTTATGCTGAGTCACTGTTGAGTCATCATTAAAAGACAATGTTTTTTAGTGGAGAAAATTAGAGGGATGACAAAATTAAAAATATAAAACTGTTCATGCAAGGGACAATGTAATTGGATCGGGCAGATCTACAGTGGCAATAAGAGTAATTAATGGCATTATAACATCTAATGAGCTATAGAAAAATGCAAAATAATGTTGATTAGGCCCAAAATGATATAATTACATAGCCAGGACTGTTAGGCTAAAAACAGTTCACAGCATTCATCATCTTAAACTCATTGCTTATTGTCAAATACATTAATGTTTTATTCCAGGGGATATGACTAGCAAAGATTCATCTAACTATATATGAAAAAATATATATATATATAAAAATCTACCACTGTAGACGTGCGTCTTTAAGAAAGGCTGAAAATGTATAATTCTCTGATAAAAGCAAAAAGTTGAACGTTTGTAATATTCAACACATTTGGGAGACAGCTAGACTTCAGTCAACTTTGAACTGAAGTTGAACATTGTCCACATGTCATATATACATCATTAAAAAGTTCCCACTCAAACTGTCACTTTCACTAAGCAGGAACCTCAAGTTATCAAATTAATGGGTATTGAATTTGAAATGTCTGCTGGGAGACGTCCCACTGTGGGGGACGTCTGTGTGAAGGACACAGTGAACAGCAATAAAGGAAGATGAGTGAGAGATTTGGATAAGTCTCCCAGGATCCCCCCTATTATATGAGCTATTGCTTTCTAAACCCTCATCAGCATTGCAGGGGATTTCCACTGCGGCCCTCTAGCTCTGTCAGGACCACCGCCTCGTCCATCTCCCAGGATACCAATATCTTTTTATAGCCCTCCTCCTTGGTACTGTCATTTATTGTTGCATGGCAACAAAGGCCATTTAGGAGGTTTAACATATTCTGATGGTAACTCTTTATGTAACAGTGTCATCTCTAAATGGTTGGAAAAGGGGATCCTTAGTTAGTCAATCTATAGTAAGTGTATAGATTTGTCAATACTGAATCATTTGTCTATAAATTGTGTACAAATTAATTCATTAGGGCTTATCCTGAAGCCACGAAAATGTGCTTTTTTAATAGCCATACTACAAAATGTTGGAACCGAGTTGGTGGTGCAGGTGTCAGGGGACTAGTGAAACAGTGTCAAACTTTTAACCTCGAGGTCATAAGTTTAATAGGTTAATGTAGAACTATTCACTTTTTGGTCTAAAAACTGCTCAATGTATCCCTCTTACGGAGGAAGAGCAAATTAAATGGTTGGATATTTTTAACAGATTCCAGGAAAAACAGTCAGCTTTATGCATCTGTTCCCTAGAGCCTAATACACCTTGAAAATCTCACAGTGACTTTGCAGTACACAAACAAATAGTAATGTGTAATAGTTCACTCTCCACTGTTCACTGAGCTAATTGTCAATGGCTTCACACGACTAAATTTCTCTGACCGACAGGACGTGGTTGAAAGTCAAATGTAAAAGTCACAGTCCTCTGCTGCATGTCTGAGTCTCACTCTGATTATGTATTGTTGTGACTCTCGCTATGGGAGCCACATTACACTTCCCACCAAGTGGGTTAACCCTATTGGCGCGATGCATAGGGTGTTTGCCTTTCACGCCAGCGACCCGGGTTTGCGTTTCTGTATGTACAGAAGGTGCAGGGACAGCTTTTTACTCTGGCTGACTGGCACACTAGCATCCATTTTCTCTATAAGCCTTATAATGTAAGGGTACATCTTCGTGTGATTTTTGGTCAAAGTATTGAATAATCAATCCCTCTGCTCGAATAGAAAAAGCTTTATGATTATATGAATGGAAATAATCTTAATCATGTTTTTGAAAAAGTGAGAAGAAAGGTTACTAACGTAATGATATACTGCTATAATTGAACACTTGTAGTCAAGGAGGCTAATAACATCCTCTACAAGTCCTCTGCACTTGAGGTGAACTTCGGATGTGTTCGACAAAGGAGAGAGGCAATTAAATATTGATAAGACTTGTTTGAGAGGAAACTTTAACGGATGCAGTCATCAGCAGTCAGCAGAACAGAAAAGCTCACATTCTTCCAATGATTCAGTAACAACGGAGTTGCAGTGGATACCATTTATTACGTGTGCTGTATTCTTTATAAATAACATGTCGAGTGACTCATTGCTTCATATTCAAGGGTTTAATACAGTGGATATGTCTCTTAGGATGGCTTTATAACCAACCCACTTCAATGCTGTGTACTTGACAAATATATGTACAGTACTATAAGGAATTGTGTGTCATGAACGTGCCTTAGGTGGAGCTTTTTAGACATGGGGAGGGAGAGAGTAAGTGAATACCAATGACATGGACGTTGTCAAAGTCCCATTGTAATCCCATGATATTGTAAAGTAGAAGGACAGAGGGATTTCTTGCTGCTCTTCCTCAATGATAGTGAGGGTCTCTGCATTCTCATCTGGAGTGAAAACCATCATACTGTATGTTCTGTTCTGCATATCACTTAGAATTGTATCAATTTCCTGAACCTTTCACAAACTGAGCAAAATATAATCCATTTGTCATGATTGTTGTAAATATTCTGACATAGTACAGAGTAAATGGTTGAGATATACTGTACATTGTAACACTGCAAAACACAGAATACATAGTACCTGCAATCTCATCTATCTCCACTTTGTGGTTGACCTCAGACCAAGGTCCCTTAGCCAAATCATCAGGCCTGGATTCCTGTATTATCTTTCCTATGGAATTTAAAGCACAATGGCACCTGACCCTCGACTGCCTCCGCTGACTATCGATCCAGCTCATCCTTAGTAACTAAGGATTCACAGGTATCCTGCTCATACACCCAGCACAGGCCCAAGGCAGATTCATGATGCTGTGTAAATTGCATTATAAACTGGGTGGTTCAAACTATGAATGCTGATTGGCTGACAGCCGTGGTATATCAGACCGTATACCACGGTATGACAAAACATGTATTCTTACTGCTCTAATTACGTTGGTAACCAGTTTATAATAGCAATACAGCACCACATATGGCTTTGAGTGAGAGCCAGACCCAAATGTCAAACTAGCTAAGGGTTTCCCAAATGTGCCCCCTCCCCCGGGTGCACGTTTAGTATTTTGTCCTAGCAGTACACAGCTGATTCAAATAACCAACTCATCAAGCTTTGATTATTAAGCCCCCTACTGTGGCCTGGAAACAGTAGGGGGCTTGTTCCAATGCACCAATAAACAGGAAATTAACAGGAAACCGAAACCAAGAGAATTGTTCTGTGATTTTAGAGTTGATGTCCATCCTAGTGGAGGTAAAGGAAACGGTGTACATGCAGTAGCTAGGATTCAGGCTTGATGTGTTTGATGGGGAAACCGACCACAACGTGGAAAGAGAACAAAATGAAAGGATAGATGTCGTGCTGGGAGGTAGGTCAATAATAAGGTTGGTTGAGACACCGCAGAGAGCAAGGAACAGCTAACTTTAACCTCAAGAGCAGTTCAAGAACAACACAATACAACCCCAAAATAAAATAAGTGTTGCTGTGTGCTAAATAAACCATTCCAGATTAGTATTTGAGTAGAGAGCCTAATAATGGCATGAGGCACATTTCTTTCCCAGTTCCATGGAGACTAATCACATTATGTATAACATTTTATCTGAATACAAACAGGCTTTACTACCATCACAGGGCCACAGCGCAACGTGTGGGGCTCAATCAATTGTATGCAAATACCTGAGTTCAGCAGTGAGGGTTTTTTATAAACCAATGGAGCACAGACAGATATGTACGCATACAAATATGCACACATATTTACAGTGTGTCTGTTGCAGCATTTCCTAAGTTCAGTGGGTATAATTGATTTGAGTGTTCAGCACATGACAAAATAAGCGACCCGAGCAGTGACTGCAGTCAGCTCATCTGCTCAACACAGATTCAAAATTGATGTTATATGCCACTTAAATAATTATACAATGGCCAACATAGCCTGACATGTACTGTTACTCAAATATGACAACCCTGAACAGCTGAGACCTACTGCTTCAGCTCAGTCATATTGAACTGGTCTGAAGTTTAAGACAGTACAGGTTACAGGGGTTAGTACAGGAATGGTGAGTGACACAGGCAATCAACGCTCCATCTCCGCAGCGGTCGGAAATTCCCACAGCACTGTATGTGTTCATTATACGGCCCGTCCACATCACTCAAGTGGGCTAACCCTATCGATCCCTCTCCCCTTCTTAGCCACCCGCAGGTAGAGATTTCATTACTAAGACAGTCCCATTGCTCATGCATCACACTTACTGCACCAATCAGAGAGAATTGACCACAGGCCCTCACTGAATTCCTAAATGTTAGATAAATAAAGCCATCAATCCTGCTCATATTCCGTGAGGGGAGAGGGGCTTTGTTGGATAGAAAAAAATAAACATTGAGGAAACCCAATGTGTGGCGAGGTCACATCTGACTTACGTAGCTAATCATTGCAGTTTACGGCAACAATCTTAGTTTGTAAGTGGTGTAGCAAATCTATGAAGCTAGAATTTAGGGTTTGACTGAGTGAAAAGCAAATGTTGGTAAATTCATACCTTTCAAAGGCCAAACATTATCACGTGGGTCTGTTTCTGTAGCGCATGTGTGGAGCTATGAACCATCATTGATAAAGGCTCTTTCTGCCAGTGAATTGAAAAGGTTCATTGCATCACTTAAGACTCTTCAACCGTCTCCCTGACCACCTTCCTCTGATCAAGCCATGAATTGTCCATCTCCATATTTGGAGGATGCATGCACTCAAATACTTGGACTCTATTGGTTGATCTAGCTAACTATAGCTAGGCTACTCGTGACGTATTGGTTGACCTAGCAAAATATAACTAGGCTACTCATGATGTATTGCTTGATGTCACGTCCTGACCATAGTGCTTATGTGTTTTGCTTGTTTTAGTGTTGGTCAGGACGTGAGCTGGGTGGGCATTCTATGTTGTGTGTCTAGTTTGTCTGTTTCTGTGTTCAGCCTGATATGGTTCTCAATCAGAGGCAGCTGTCAATCGTTGTCCCTGATTGAGAATCATATATAGGTGGCTTGTTTTGTGTTGGGGATTGTGGGTGGTTGTCTTCTGTCTTTGTGTTCTGCACCAGATAGGACTGTTTTCGGTTTTCACATTTATTGTTTTGTTGTTTGTAGTGTTCACATATTCTTTATTAAATTATGTTGAACACTAGCCGCGCTGCGTTTTGGTCCTCTCCTTCATCCCAGGAAGAAAACCGTTACACTTGATCTAGTGTTACAACCTGGCTCAAGATTGTAACAATGGGAAATCACACACTAAGTAAAGGAATAACAAATGTAATTTATTCCATAAATATAGTGGGCTCCTGAGTGGAGCAGTGGTCTAAGGCATTTGAATCCAGGCTGCATCACATCTGGCTGTGATTGAGAGTCTCATAGGCACAATTGGCCCAGTGTCGTCCGGGTTTGGCCGGGGTAGGCAGTCAATGTAAAGAAGAATTTGTTCTTAATGGATTTGCCTAGTTAAAAAAAAGGGGTCAACTGCCACAACCAAAGGTATGCATGGAGAGAGGAATCTCTTGCTGAATGGGGAAACAGTGGCTTTATGCCCCATCAGCACTGACGACCCTCCCAGCTCTGCCCACCAACCTCCTGCAGCAAGTAAGCACAGCAAAACCAAATAGACAGAGCAGGGAGGGACAGTCACACCCCCACCCATAAAAACATGGACCTCCTATGCCCCTGAAACAAAACCAAAATGTTTTAATAAAAACAAAACAAACATACTTTCACTCCCTGGAAATCCAACCACCCAGGTCCACCACTTAACCCACACCTCCAGCAACCATGGTGCCTGGATGCAAATTAAGAAAAGGAGCAGAAGAGAGACCAAGTTGTCATGGAATAACACAGTACTAAACAGGAAGGCATCCGCCAAAACATTGTCCGCCCCATTAATATGACGAACCTCGAGGGGTATAGCTTGAAGGTACAGACACCACCGCATCAACCTCTGGTTCGGACACTGCATCGAGTGTAAAAAGGTGAGTGGGTTGTCGGAAGTTTACATACACTTAAGTTGGAGTAATTAAAACTTGTTTTTCAACCACTCCACAAATTTCTTGTTAACAAACTATAGTTTTGGCAAGTCGGTTAGCACATCTACTTTCTGCATGACAAAAGTAATTTTTCCAACAATTGTTTACAGAGAGATTATTTCACTTATAATTCACTGTATCACAATTACAGTGTGTCAGAAGTTTACATACACTAAGTTGACTGTGCCGTTCAACAGCTTTAACATCCTCAAAGGACCGTTGACATAATGGAGACCAGACAAAGAGGGCCTTTGCCTTAAGCAAGTCAGTAAGGGGTGCAGCCACAGTCAAACAATTCTTACAAAAACATTGGAGATCTTTAGTGGTTGGAGGTGGGTAGTGATCAATGGCCAAAACATTAACGCGTCCCGGCCGTACTTCCCCCTGACCAACAACTTCACCAAGGTATGTCACAGTTGCTCAGGCAAACTCTGACTTTGTCTGGTCTCCATTATGTCAACGGTCCTTTGAGGATGTTAAAGCTCTTCTCAGTTCTGCTCCTGTGTTGGCCGCTCCGCGGTTGGGGCAACCTTTTACACTGCAGGTGGGGGCTGGGGTAGTTCTGCTGCAGTCAGCCAGGAAATTGAGCGTCCTGTAGCATACTTCTCCAAGAAGTTCAACAGTTATCAGCCAAACTACTCTGTGGTGAAGGCGGCTCTTGCCCTGATCTGGCCTCTCCAAAACGTGTATGTGGGTACAGGTGTAGTGCCTCTAGTTGTACAGCTGCAGATGGATGCTAGTAATGTGGGGGCCGGGGCAGTTCTGCTCCAGTCAGATGGCCAGGAAATTGAACATCCTGTGGCATACCTCTCCAAGAAGTTCAACAGTTTTCAGCCAAACTACAAGTGGGGGCACCCACTTGTTACAACCTGGATCAAGATTGTAACAAACAATGGGAAACCACACACTGAGTAAAGGAATAACAAAATTAAATAATTCCATAAATAAAGTAAACACACCCCAATAATCAGATGAGGCTTGAAGGTCAGTAAATTAGGTGTCAACTGCCAAAGTCACGCATGGAGATAGGAATCTCTTGCTGAATGGGGAAACAGCGGCTTTATGCAACACAGGTGTGCCCCATCAGCACTGACAACCCTCCCAACTCCACCCACCTCTCCTACTCCACCCACCAATCTCCTGCAGGAAGTAAGCACAGTAAAACCCAGTAGACAGAGCGGGGAGGGGCCGTCACACTAGCTAAATATAACTAGGCTACTAATGATGATGTATTGGTTGATCTAGCTAAATATAACTAGGCTACTAATGATGAGGTAATGGTTGATCTAGCTAAATATAACTAGGCTACTCATGATGAGGTATTGCTTTTTTCTTGCTTTTTGTTTAAAGTGCTTTAAGATTGTGAAAAGCGCAATATACATTTTATAAATTATTATTATTGTTGTTATCCAATTAAGAGCAGTGGCATGTCTGAGAACCGTGTTCATTTCCTCAGCGGAGGTGTGAAATGAGAGCTATCGATTCAAGAGAGGGCATGCTGTGCTATCAATGTCAACGTACAGCAGGGGAGAGAGCATCAGGGCAATGGGGAGAAAGCAGAGGAACAGTGGTATGTGGCAAGGATGTGGTATGGTGAGCACACTGGAAAGTACAAATTAAAACATTCCGTACCTCCAAACACGCAACGTAGAACCATATACAGAAACAAACAACATCTTGGCTGTGATTTCAAACCTTCACAGGGAATGTAATTTACTTTCAAGCTTGTGTTGGAGTTCCCCTCAGTTCCTTAAAGGCAAAATAACATATTTATACACAGGCAAAGCGATTTCAAAATTACCCAATTTCTATAATGTTGAGCCGCTATCAATAACACAGCACAAAAATGCCAATCTCAGACGGGTTTGTATCAGGCCTGCAAAAAATATGACTTCAATAAAAGTAGGGTGAGTGAACATATCAAATACAAATTACAAAATGAGATGAATCCATTTGGTGATTATGACCGTAAGTAGGCTCCCGACCGATCGGACACAGTCGGGGCAAAGATGGAACCATGTCATTGTCTAAAATGAACCTGCAACTTGGGGTAAATAGACTTTCAAACTCAGAAAATGACAATCTAGTATTCTATTACTAACGTGTCCTCCTTTTCCAACACACAGTTTGTTGAATAGAAGTACAGAGTATTTGCCAAGGGGAGAGCGCTTGATGTTTGACTTTTATTTTACCTACATAAATATGTCTCTGCAAGCTACTCTTATAGAAATGTAATTGTAGGTCTTAATGTGCTTAATTAATATAAGATAAGGAGATTCTTACATTTCTGTTGCCACGTGTAAGGACATTCCACTACTGCACCATATGGTTTGCAAAAAAATGAGTCAGAATTCATTATCAAAACACCCCACATGAAAAATTACTATAGGTTACTATAGAATAATACAGTACTTACTATAGAATTCTAAAGAAGTCTGAAGTAAACTGTAGTATATTGTGGAATACTATACTCCACACTGTAGTATCCCTCGATCATGTCCAAGACGGCATAGCAGTCAGACGTCTTTTGTCCTCGTCTTGTCGTGTCCCGTATATATATATATATTTACACCTTTCTTCGCATATCTTTTATATATTTTCTTTTCCAAAAACTCATTTTCAAAACACTTTCCTGCAACCCGCATCGCCAATAAAAATAAATAAAAAAAGTATTATTTACCTCAAATCTGAAATCCACAATAGAAGCTAGCCAGAAGCTAACCAGAAGCTAGCCAGAAGCTAACCAGAAGCTAACCAGAAGCTAACCAGAATCTAGCCAGTTTACTGGCTAACGTTAGTATTTCTAACCATTAGCTATTCCTTTAGCTCGAAAATCTATCGCCACTTTTGTACAACGCGACTCAGACCAGAACATACCGGACCTATTTTTCTCCATATCCCCGGATTTCAACCGCAAACTCTGGACATTTACTCCTGGATTTCGCAGCTAGCTAGCTGCTACCCGTGTGACTATTGGCTTACGTCGATCCCGGAGCAAACATCAATTATTCCGGAGCTAGCCAACTGAAGAGTTCCATCAGCCACTCCTGGGCTACAATCACCTATCCGGACCCGTTTTACTGCCAATGCGGAGCCCCACCGGGCCTTCACGACTGGACTACCGACGTTGTCTGCCCGAGGGAGTTATCCAACTGGCACCTCCGTCGCGACGTTACCTGGACGCCCATCTGCGGCCCGCTAATCATTAGCTGTCTAATCGGCTGCTATCTGAATAAGTCTATCGGACAATTTTTCTTGGGTCGCTATAACTATATCTATTTTGCCAATTGGATTGATCCCCTCTACCACACGGAACCCCACTAATCTACTGACGGAAATGCACGAGGTGGCTAAAAACCAACCTCCATCCTATGCTAGCTTGCTACCGATGGCCCGGCTAGCTGTCTGAATCGCCGTGACCCCAACCAACCTCTACTCACTGGACCCTTATGATCACTCGACTAAGCATGCCTCTCCTTAATGTCAATATCCCTTGTCCATTGCTGTTCTGGATAGTGTTTATTGGCTTATTTCACTGTAGAGCCTCTAGCCCTGCTCACTATACCTTATCCAACCTTTCAGTTCCACCACCCACACATGCGATGACATCACCTGGTTTCAATGATATTTCTAGAGACAATATCTCTCTCATCATCACTCAATACCTAGGTTTACCTCCACTGTATTCACATCCTACCATACCTTTGTCTGTACATTATACCTTGAAACTTTTTTATCGCCCCAAAAACTTCCTTTTACTCTCTGTTCTAGACGTTCTAGACGACCAATCCTCATAGCTTTTAGCCGTACACTTATCCTACTCCTCCTCTGTTCCTCTGGTGATGTAGAGGTGAATCCAGGCCCTGCAGTGCCTAGCTCCACTCCTATTCCCCAGGCGCTCTCTTTTGATGACTTCTGTAGCCGTAATAGCCTTGGTTTCATGCATGTTAACATTAGAAGCCTCCTCCCTAAGTTTGTTTTATTCACTGCTTTAGCACACTCTGCCAACCCGGATGTTCTAGCAGTGTCTGAATCCTGGCTTAGGAAGACCACCAACAATTCTGACATTTTCATCCCTAATTACAACATTTTCAGACAAGATAGAACGGCCAAAGGGGGCGGTGTTGCAATCTACTGCAAAGATAACCTGCAGAGTTCTGTCCTACTATCCAGGTCTGTACCCAAACAATTTGAACTTCTACTTTTAAAAATCCACCTCTCTAAAAACAAGTCTCTGGACACCATATGTGAACTGATTGGCCCCCATCTATCTTCAGAGCTCGTGCTGCTAGGCGACCTAAACTGGAACATGCTTAACACCCCAGCCATCCTACAATCTAAGCTTGATGCCCTCAATCTCACACAAATTATCAATGAACCTACCAGGTACAACCCCAAAGCCGTAAACACAGGCACCCTCATAGATATCATCTTAACCAACTTGCCCTCTAAATACACCTCTGCTGTTTTCAACCAAGATCTCAGCGATCACTGCCTCATTCCCTGCATCCGTAATGGGTCAGCGGTCAAACGACCTCCACTCATCACTGTCAAACGCTCCCTGAAACACTTAAGCGAGCAGGCCTTTCTAATCGACCTGGCCGGGGTATCCTGGAAGGATATTGATCTCATCCCGTCAGTAGAGGATGCCTGGTTATTTTTTTTAAATGCCTTCCTCACCATCTTAAATAAGCATGCCCCATTCAAGAAATTTAGAACCAGGAACAGATATAGCCCTTGGTTCTCTCCAGACCTGACCTGCATTAGCATCGAACAGCCCCTATGATATGCAACTTTTCAGGGAAGCTAGAAACCAATATACACAGGCAGTTAGAAAAGCCAAGGCTAGCTTTTTCAAGCAGAAATTTGCTTCCTGCAACACAAACTCAAAAAGTTCTGGGACACTGTAAAGTCCATGGAGAATAAGAACATCTCCTCCCAGCTGCCCACTGCACTGAAGATAGGAAACACTTTCACCACTGATAAATCCACTATAATTGAGAATTTCAATAAGCATTTTTCTACGGCTGGCCATGCTTTCCACCTGGCTACCCCTACCCCGGTCAAATGCACTGCACCCCCCACAGCTACTCGCCCAAGCCTTCCCCATTTCTCCTTCTCCCAAATCCAGTCAGCTGATGTACTGAAAGAGCTGCAAAATCTGGACCCCTACAAATCAGCCGGGCTAGACAATCTGGACCCTTTCTTTCTAAAATGATCTGCTGAAATTGTTGCCACCCCTATTACTAGCCTGTTCAACCTCTCTTTCGTGTCGTCTGAGATTCCCAAAGATTGGAAAGCAGTTACGGTCATCCCCCTCTTCAAAGGGGAGGACACTCTTGACCCAAACTGCTACAGACCTATATCTATCCTACCCTGCCTTTCTAAGGTCTTCGAAAGCCAAGTCAACAAACAGATTACCGACCATTTCGAATCCCACCATACCTTCTCCGCTATGCAATCTGGTTTCAGAGCTGGTCATGGGTGCACCTCAGCCACGCTCAAGGTCCTTAAGGTCTTAACCGCCATCGATAAGAAACAATACTGTGCAGCCGTATTTATTGACCTGGCCAAGGCTTTCGACTCTGTCAATCACCACATCCTCATCGGCAGACTCAACAGCCTTGGTTTCTCAAATGATTGCCTCGCCTGGTTCACCAACTACTTCTTGGACCGACTCTCTTCTCTGTATACATCAATGATGTCGCTCTTGCTGCTGGTGAGTCTCTGATCCACCTCTACACAGACGACACCATTCTGTATACTTCTGGCCCTTCTTTGGATACTGTGTTAACAACCCTCCAGGTGAGCTTCAATGCCATACAACTCTCCTTCCGTGGCCTCCAATTGCTCTTAAATACGAGTAAAACTACATGCATGCTCTTCAACCGATCGCTGCCTGCACCTGCCCGCCTGTCCAACATCACTACTCTGGATGGCTCTGACTTAGAATATGTGGACAACTACAAATACCTAGGTGTCTGGTTAGACTGTAAACTCTCTTTCCAGACTCACATCAAACATCTCCAATCCAAAGTTAAATCTAGAATTGGCTTCCTATTCCGCAACAAAGCATCCTTCACTCATGCTGCCAAACATACCCTTGTAAAACTGACCATCCTACCAATCCTCGACTTCGGTGATGTCATTTACAAAATAGCCTCCAATACCCTACTCAATAAATTGGATGCAGTCTATCACAGTGCCATCCGTTTTGTCACCAAAGCCCCATATACTACCCACCACTGCGACCTGTAACGCTCTCGTTGGCTGGCCCTCGCTTCATACTCGTCGCCAAACCCACTGGCTCCAGGTCATCTACAAGACCCTGCTAGGTAAAGTCCCCCCTTATCTCAGCTCGCTGGTCACCATAGCAGCACCCGCCTGTAGCACGCGCTCCAGCAGGTATATCTCTCTGGTCACCCCCAACATCAATTCTTCCTTTGGCCGCCTCTCCTTCCAGTTCTCTGCTGCCAATGACTGGAATGAACTACAAAAATCTCTGAAACTGGAAACACTTATCTCCCTCACTAGCTTTAAGCACCAGCTGTCAGAGCAGCTCACAGATTACTGCACCTGTACATAGCCCATCTATAATTTAGTCCAAACAACTACCTCTTTCCCTACTGTATTTATTTATTTTGCTCCTTTGCACCCCATTATTTCTATCTCTACTTTGCACATTCTTCCACTGCAAATCTACCATTCCAGTGTTTTACTTGCTATATTTTATTTACTTTGCCACCATGGCCTTTTTTTTGCCTTCACCTCCCTTATCTCACCTCACTTGCTCACATTGTATATAGACTTATTTTTCTACTGTATTATTGACTGTATGTTTGTTTTATTCCATGTGTAACTCTGTGTTGTTGTATGTGTTGAACTGCTTTGCTTTATCTTGGCCAGGTCGCAATTGTAAATGAGAACTTGTTCTCAACTTGCCTACCTGGTTAAATAAAGGTGAAATAAATAAAAATGTGTAGTAAAGAATTTCTTAGTATACTGTAGAATACTATACTACACACATCGTCTGTCCTCGGTTGCAACACTCTGTCTCTGGAAGCAACGTCAGCACAAGAACTGTTCGTTGGGTGCTTCATGAAAGGGGTTTCCATGGCGAGCAGCCGAACACAAGCCTAAAGTCACCATGCACAATGCCAATCGTTGGCTGGAGTGGTGTAAAGATCACTGCCATTGAACTCTGGAGCAGTGGACACGTGTTCTCTGGAGTGAGGAATCACGCTTCACCATCTGGCAGTCCGATGGACAAATCTGGATTTGGCAGATGCCAGGAGAATGCTACCAGGGGTCTGGGGCTGTTTTTTATGTTTCGGGCTATTCCCCTTTGTTCCAGTGAAGGGAAATCTTAACGCTACAGCATACAATGACATTCTAGACGATTCTGTGGTTCCAACCTCACCCCCATCGAACACGTTTGGGATGAATTGGAACGCAGACTGCAAGCCAGACCTAATTGACCAGCATCATTGCACAACCTTACTAATGCTTTTGCGGCTGAATATATATCACACCCCCTCGGGCCTTATTGCTTAAGCATACTACAGTAGTTTGTGGAACTAGCTGGAATATGTCCAATAAACAGATATTTTGAAAAGTCTATAAAACACTGGAAGATTGGAGTATTGGTAAAGCATCTTGTGATGCAAACAAACGATCATTAATAACACATGTATTCCGTAGAGGAGACAGCCCAGAGTTAATCCATCTGTAAGCATCTCTTTTCATCACACACCCATTGCAAACTACACAACAGACTTTAGAAAAGCCTTCAATCTTCATTCAAAACACAAAGATCCATCCTAAAAGGCCCACATGTATAGCCTACAAATCAGCATTATAGACTAACAACTCACTGACACCCTCCCTAAAGGCAACAGCGAGAATATAGCCTAGCATTGGAAATGCCAGGTGTGATCTTTCTCGAAATGTGCTGCAGCACTATTTGTCCAGTTTGTTTAATCCTTATGCAAAACAGTACATGTTATTCATGCCGTGGCTCGTATCAGACAGCATCTGCGAATCCAGGGCTTGATTAACTGAATAACCCATGTAGGGAGGAGGGAGATGGCTGCGGGGATGCACTCAGGGCTTCTGCATAAACAGATGTGGGCTCTGACTTCATCCACTATGGATCTTCACCTAATAAGAAATGCTAAGAATGTGAGGCAACACATTCAGTCACTGATGTCAGTAAGCAAGAGCAAACTCAAGAATGATGGTATATGTATTTGATTATGTCTGGAAATGCAGTACAACTGGGAAATATACATTTGACAGGTATATATGCAAGCACACGCACACAAAAGTACAAAAAGCATGTCTGAATCTGTCCTGAAAAAAAATATGCAATCCGACCTCCAAACCTTTCAAACAAATTGCTTTTAGGCCAATAATCCTTGACCCCAACTATCAGACCCTTTCTGATACTTTTCCATAAATGGGATTTATTGGACTGACAATAATAGGATATGAACTAAGGACAAGCCATTTAGGAAAAGGAACACATAACTAAGGTCATTCAGCATGACAAACGTGGAACACTTAAGAGGTTATTAAGGGTCACCGTCATGACAACTCATTACAAGAGGCCTTTTACCCTCTCTTCAACACAACACCCAATAACATCATGGAGTTATCTAACTTATGAATAACACAAGACACAATAACAGCATGGTCAACTTCAAATAAAATGTTAGTTTGGCCCAAATATCTGGAATGCATATTTAATACGGATGAACATAATCTCCATATCAATGACATGAATTTCAAATAACAGCCTCTGCTTTGGAAGCCCTCCATCAGTTTTCAGAGGTCATCAAAGCATTGTAGGATGTTGATGGTAGAATGGCAGATTGAACACACTTCAAACATCTGCAACAATGAGGACGCATGGAATACTACAAATATAGGATCGTAATTTGAGCCAGTTTTCTACAGCAGGAAAATAATCCTGCAGCAACTGTAAATGTGACTTATTATGTAGATTATAATTCATGTTCATTTTTGTATGGGTTGATGGTACATTTTTTGTAAGGGAAAATCAAGTCTGAAATTTCAAAGAGGAAAATTACAAAACATCAGAAGCTTTTTCAAAACCTCCAATACCCTACAAATTCTCATAGAACAGGGTGATCAAATTAAGATCCTACATCTGTAGCTATTATTATCAACTGCTCTTCAGCCAGAGCTTGAGTGGTACCATTAGTAGAACCAGATAATGCTAAAAGTACTTTATCGGTATTGGTAGCAAGACATCATGCACTTAAAGCTCTTTAATATCATTTGAACCATAGGGGCTAACATTTTCCACTCGGTGCTGGTTGCTTGTTATCAGGAGGCCAGTCATGGGTTGATTAGTAATTACATAATTGCCGATTCTGAGGAGCTCTTGTTCATTTGGAAATGCAATCATCATTATAGAGATAATAACTATCTATACAGAGACCTTTTATGCTGAGACAGAGGCTTAACAGAGTAATATTGAACACAAGCATGAAGTTCATATTGGAGTTGTGGCAGAGGTCATTTTCAGATGTCATAGATGGTGATGTGTTTGACATCACTCAGGGCCCTATTCAATCTGATAATGATTTACGGGATAAGACTGCAAAATAACCTTGACTGCACGAATGTGTATTTGGATTTCTTGCAGGAGCCTCACTATTACAGTAATTATCAGTATGCCTTGAAGTTTCCCTTAACATATACAGTGGCAAGAACAAGTATGTGAACGCTTTGGAATTACCGGGATTTCTGCATATATTGGTCATCAAATTTGATCTGATCTTCATCTAAGTCACAACAATAGACAAACATAGTGTTCTTAAACTAATAACACACAAATTATTGTATTTTTCTTGTCTATATTGAATACATCATTTAAACATTCACAGTGTAGGATGGAAAAAGCATGTGAACCCCTAGGCTAATGACTTCTCCAAAAGCTAATTGGAGTCAGGAGTCAGCTAACCTGGAGTCCAATCAATGAGACGAGATTGGAGATGTTGGTTAGAGCTGCCTTGCCCTATAAAAAACACTCACAAAATTTGAGTTTGCTATTCACAAGAGGCATTGCTTGACGTGAACCACGCCTCAAACAAAAAAGATCTCAGAAAGACCTAAGGTTAAGAATTGTTGACTTGCATAAAGCTGGAAAGGGTAACAAAAGTATGTCTAAAAGCCTTGATGTTCATCAGTCCACAGTAAGACAAATTGTCTATAAATGGAGAAAGTTCAGCACTGTTGCTACTCTCCCAAGGAGTGGCTGTCCTGCAAAGATGACTGCAAGAGCACAGCGCAGAATGTTCAATGAGGATAAGAAGAATCCTAGAGTGTCAGCTAAAGATGTACAGAAATCTCTGGAAGATGCTAACATCTCTGTTGACGAGTCTACAATACGTAAAACACTAAACAAGAATGGTGTACATGGGAGGACACCACGGAAGAAGCCACTGCTGTCCAAAATAAACATTTCTGCCCGTCTGAAGTTTGCAAAAGTGCACCTGGATGTTCCACAGCGCTACTGGCAAAATATTCTGTGGACAGATGAAACTACAGTTGAGTTGTTTGGAAGGAACACACAACACTATGTATGCAGAAAAAAAGACACAGCACACCAACATCAAAACCTCATCCCATCTGTAAAGTATGGTGGAGGGAGCATCATTGTTTGGAGTTGCTTTGCTGCCTCAGGGCCTGGACAGCTTGCTATCATTGACAGAACATTTTTATTCCCAAGTTTCTCAAGACATTTTTCAGGAGAATGTAGGGCTATCTGTACGCTAAATTGAAGGTCAACAGAAGTTGGGTGATGCAACAGGACAACGACCCAAAACACATAAGTAAATCAACAACAGAATGGCTTCAACAGAAGAAAATACGCTTCTGGAGTGGCCCGGTCAAAGTCCTGACCTCAACCCGATTGAGATGCTGTGGCATGACCTCAAGAGAGCAGTTCACACCAGACATCCCAAGAATATTGCTGAACTGAAACAGTTTTGTAAAGCGGAATGCTCCAGAATTCCTCCTGAACGTTGTGCAGGTCTGATCTGCAACTACGGAAAATGTTTGGTTGAGGTTATTGCTGCCAAAGGAGGGTCAATCAGTTGTTAAATCCAAGGGTTCACATACTTTTCCCACCCTGCACTGTGAATGTTTACACGGTGTGTTCAAGAAAGACATGAAAACGTATAATTGTTTGTGTGTTATTAGTTTAAGCAGACTGTGTTTGTATATTGTTGTGACCTAGATGAAGATCAGATCAAATTTTATAACCAATTTATGCCGAAATCCAGGTATTTCTAAAGGGTTCACATACTTTCTTGCCACTGCATATATACAGTGCATTCAGAAAGTCTCCAGAACCCTTGAGGTTGTCCCACATTTTGTTACGTTACAGCCTTATTCTAAAATGTATTAAATTAAAAATTTTCCTCATCAATCTACACACAATAGCCCAAAATGACAAACCAATAACGACTCTTTGCTATGAGACTCGAAATTGAGCTCAGGTGCATCCGGTTTGCAGTGATCATCCTATTTCTACAACTTGATTGGAGTCCACTTGTGGTAAATTCAATTGATTGGACATGACTTGGAAAGGAACAACCTTGTCTATATAAGGTCACACAGTTGACAGTGCATGTCAGAGCAAAAACCAAGCCATGAGGTCAAAGGAATTGGCCGTGGAGCTCTGAGACAGCATTGTGTCAAGGCACAGATCTGAGGAAAGGTACTAAAACAATTCTGCAGCATTGAAGGTCCCCAAGAACACAGTTGCCTCCATCATTCTTAAATGGAAGAAGTTTGGAACCACCAAGACTCTTCCTAGAGCTGGCCACCCAGCCAAACTGAGTAGTCGGGGGAGAAGTGTCTTGGTCAAGAAGGTGACCAAGAACCCAATACACACTCTGACAGAGCTCCAGAATTCCTCTGTGGAGATGGGAAAACCTTCCAGAAGGACAACCATCTCTGCAGCACTCCACCAATCAGGCCTTTATGGTAGATTGGAGAGACGGAAGCCACTCCTTAGGAAAAGGCACATGACAGCCCGCTTGGAGTTTTCCCAAACTCTCAGACCATGAGAAATAAGATTCTCTGGTCTGATGAAATCAAGATTGAACTCTTTGGCCTGAATGCCAAATCAAGTCAAATTTCATGTCACATGAGCCGAATACAACAGGTGTAGACCTTACCGTGAAATGCTTACTTACAAGCTCTTAACCAATAATTCAGTTCAAGAAATAGAGTTAAGAAAATATTTACTAAATAAACTAAAGTGATAAAAAAATTACATAAAGTTATGTAACAATAACGAGGCTATATACAGGGGGTACCGATACCGAGTCAATGTGCAAGGTACAGGTTATTCAAGGTAATTTGTAAAGTGACTATGCATAGATAATAAGCAGCGAGTGGCAGCAGTGTATAAACAAAGGGGGGTTAACCTCTAACGAGTCACAACCCCGGATCCGGGATCCCCCCCATCAAAAAAGCTGACTAGCATAGCCTAGCCTAAAGCCACAGGGATATCATATAATCAAATGTTCATGAAATCACAAGTCCAAGACACCAAATGAAAGATACAGATCTTGTGAATCCAGCCATCATTTCCGATTTTTTAAATGTTTTACAGGGAAGACACAATATGTAAATCTATTAGCCAACCACGATAGCAAAAGACACAACTTTTTTTTCTCAACCATTTTTTTCCTGCATGGGCAGCTATCACAATTTCCACTAAATAAAGATATATATAGCCACTAACCAAGAAACAACTTCATAAGATGACAGTCTGATAACATATTTATGGTATAGCATATGTTTTTTAGAAAAATTTGCATATTTCAGGTATAAATCACAGTTCTACATTGCAGCTGCAATCTGAAATAGCGTTGGAAGCAGCCGGAATAATTACAGAGACCGACGTCAATTACCAAAATACTCATCCTAAAACATTTCTGAAAAATACACAGCATACAGCAAATGAAAGCCCAACATCTTGTGAATCCAGCCATCATTTCTGATTTTTAAAATGTTTTACAGGGAAGACACAATATGTAAATCTATTAGCTAACCACGTTAGCAAAAGACACCACTTTTTTTACTCCACCAGTTTTTTACTCCATCAGTAGCTATCACTAATTCGACTAAATAAAGATATATATAGCCACTAACCAAGAAACAACTTCATAAGATGACAGTCTGATAACATATTTATGGTATAGCATAGGTTTTTTTAGAAAAATGTGCATTTTTCAGGTATAAATCACAGTTTACCATTGCAGCCACTATCACAAAACTCACCCAAAGCGACTAGAATAACTACAGAGAGCAACGTGTATTACCTAATTACTCATCTTAAAACATTTCTGAAAAATACACAGCGTACAGCAAATTAAAGCCCAACATCTTGTGAATCCAGACAACATTTCAGATTTTCTAAGTGTTTTACAGCGAAAACACAATATATCGTTATATTAGCATACCACATGAGCTAACATCACCCCAGCATTGATTCAAGGCAAAAAGCGCGATAACGTTATCACCACCAAAATATATTAATTTTTTCACTAACCTTCTCAGAATTCTTCAGATGACAGTCCTGTAACATCATATTACACAATGCATATAGAGTTTGTTCGAAAATGTGCATATTTAGCATCACAAATTGTGGTTATGCTATGTAATCAGTCAAAACATGGCATGCATTCTGGCCGGCGCCATCTTGGAAGGGCACCTAAGTTTACGATTATTTATCGATTAGATTGACTAAAAAAATACAGGTTGGACAGCTAATGAAAGATGCATTGGTTATTAATGCAACCGCTGATTTAGATTTTTAAAATTAACGTTACTAGACATACAGTGTGCGTTACAGCCAGACTAGTGCCGCAATAATGGCCGAAAAATGCGTTTACATTTTTCCACATAAATACGGAATAAAATCATAAATAGTTCTTACTTTTGGACGAGCTTCCATCAGAATCTTGGGCAAGGTGTCCTTTTGTCCAAAAGAATCGTTGCTTTGTTGTAAAACGTCCACTTCAACTTCGGAACTAGCAGCTAACAGTAGCTACGTGGCACACACATGTCCAAATCCTCAAACGCAATACTACGAAAATTCCGAAAATAGCAATATACTCGCATAAACTGATATAAATCGGTTTCAAATAACTTCGTTATGATGTTTCTAACACCTATACCGAATTAAATTACAGACGGACATATCTAAGGCCGATAACTGAGCGTTTCAAAATGCTATCCTGAGGTCTTGCGTTGCGTAATGGCGGAAGTCGAAAAGAGAGCGCACCTCGTTCCTTGCCCTTTTATAAGCTCTGAGAAATACGTAGAAACACTATTCCACTTCTCATTGGTTACTGACATCCAGGGGAAGGCGGGTGCAGTTCATTTCGATCCATAGGGCACACACAGAGCTTTAAACTGATCCGAGATCAGAGCCTAGTTTTCAGACCTTCGCATGTCCTGTCATGATTTTCGCTGTAGAAAGAGTTCTGGTTCACCCACAGACATAATTCAAACGGTTTTAGAAACTAGAGATTGTTTTCTATCCAATAGTAATAATAATATGCATATTGTACGAGCAAGAATTGAGTACGAGGCAGTTTAATTTGGAGACGCAAAATGTCGAAGTTGACACAGCACCCCCTGTGTTAATGTAAATAGTCTGGGTGGCCAGTTTGATTAATTGTTCAGCAGTCTTATGGCTTGGTGATATAAGCTGTTAAGGAGTCTTTTGATCCTCTTTGACAATTTTTGGGGCCTTTCTCTGACACCGTCTAGTATAGAGATCCTGGATGTCAGGAAGCTTGGCCCCAGTAATGTACTGGGCCGTACGCACTGCCCTCTGTAGCGCCATAGTTTCAGATGTCGAGCAGTTGCCATACCAGACGGTGATGTAACCGGTCAGGATGCTCTCGATGGAGCAGCTGTATAACTTTTTGAGGATCTGGGGACCCATGCCAAATCTTTCTGAGGGTGAAAATATGTTTTCGTGTCCTCTTCACAACTGTCTTGGTGTGTTTGAACCATGATAGTTTGTTGGTGATGTGGACACCAAGGAACTTAACTCTCGACCCGCTCCACTTCAGCCCCATCGATGTTAATGGGGGCATGTTCGGCCCTCCTTTTCCTATAGTCCACGATCAGCTCTTTAGTCTTGCTCATATTAAGGGAGAGGATGTTGTCCTGGCACCACACTGCCAGGTTTATGACCTCTTCGCTATAGGCTGTCTCATCGTTGTTGGTGATCAAGCCTACCACTGTTGTGTCGTCAGCAAATTTAATGATGGTGTTTGAGTCGTGCTTGGCCACGCAGGCTTGGGTCAACAGGGAGTACAGGAGGGGACTAAGCACGTACCCCTGAGGGGCCCCAGGGTTGAGGATCAGCGTGGCAAATATGTTGTTGCCTACACTTACCACCTGGGGGCGGCCCATCAGGAACTCCAGGATCCAGTTGCAGAGGGTGTTTAATCCAAGGGTCATTAGCTTAGTGATGAGCTTTGTGCTGTAGTCAGTGAACAGCATTCTCAAATAGGTGTTCCTTTTGTCCAGGTGGGAAAGGGCAGTGTGGAGTGCAATTGAGATTGCATCATCTGTGGATCTGTTGGGGTGGTATGCGAATTGGAGTCTGTTTAGTGTTTCTGGCATAATGGTGTTCATGTGAGCCATGACCAGCCTTTCAAAGCACTTCATGGCTACCAACGTGAGCTCTACGGGGCGGTAATCATTTAGGCAGGTTACCTTCGCTTTCTTGGGCACAGAGACAATGGTGGTCTGTTGAAACATAAAACATGCAGGTATTACAGACTCAGTTAGTGAAGTGAAGATGCTTGCCAGTTGGTCCGCGCATGCTTTGAGTACACGTCCTGATAATCCGTCTGGCCCCGCGGCTTTGTGAATGTTGACCTGTTTAAAGGTCTTGCTCACATGAGCTATGGAGAGTGTGATCACACAGTCGTCCGGAACAGCTGATGCACTCATGCATATTTCAGTGTTGCTTGCCTCGAAGCGAGCAGAAAAGGCATTTAGCTCGTCTGGGAAGCTTGCTGCTAGGTTTCCCTTTGTAGTAATATTTTTTCAAGCCCTGCCACATCCGACGAGCATCAGAGTCTGTGTAGTAGGATTCAATCTTAGTCCTGTATTGACGCTTCACCCGTGTTAATGGTTCATCTGAGGGCACAGCAGGATTTCTTATAAGCGTAGGGATTAGTGTCCCGCTCCTTCAAATCAGCAGCTCTAGCCTTTAGCTCGGTGCGGATGTTGCCTGTAATCCATGGCTTCTGGTTGGGAAATGTACGTACGGTCACTGTGGGGACAAAGTCGTTGATGCACTTATTGATGAAGCCGGCAACTGAGGTGGTATACTCCTCATTGCCATTGGATGAATCCCGGAACATATTCCAGTCTGTGCTAGCAAATCAGTCCTGTAGAGTAGCATCCACGTCATCCGACCACTTCCGTTTTGAGCGAGTCACTGGTACTTCTTGCTTTAGTTTTTTGCTTGTAAGCAGGAATCAGGAGGATAGAATTATGGTCAGATTTGCCAAATGGAGGGCGAGGGAGAGCTTTGTATGTGTTTCTGTGTGTGGAGTAAAGGTGGTCTAGAGTTTTTTTTTCTCTGGTTGCACATGTGACATGCTGGCAGAAATGAGGTAAAACAGAATTAAGTTTGCCGGCATTAAAGTCCCCGGCCACTAGGAGCTCCGCTTCTGGATGAGCATTTACTTGTTTGCTTATGGCCTTATTCAGCTCGTTGATTGCGGTCTTAGTGCCAGCATCGGTTTGTGGTGGTAAATAGACGGCTACGAATAATACAGAGGAACTCTCTTTGTAGATAATGTGGTCTACAGCTTATCATGAGGTATTCTACCTCAGGGGAGCAATACCTCAAGACTTCTTTAATATTAGACATTGCGCACCAGCAGTTATTGACAAAGAGACACACACCCCCTCCCCTCGTCTTACCAGATGTAGCTGCTCTGTCCTGCCGATGCACAGAGAAGACAGCCAGCTTTATATTATCTGTTTCGTTGTTCAGCCACATGTAGGTGAAACATAAGGTATTACAGTTTTTAATGTCCCGTTGGTAGGATAGTCTTAATCGTAGATCGTCCAGTTTGTTTTCCAATGATTGCACGTTGGCCAATAATATGGAGGGAAGTGGTGATTTACCTACTCGTCTGCAATTTGTTACATGGCACCCCGCCCTCCTTCCCCTTTTCCTCCGTCTTTTCTTCACGCTGATGATGGGGATTTGGCCCTTGTCTTGACAAAGCTGTATGTCCTTCGCATCAGACTCATTAACTAAAACATCTTTGTCCAGTTCGAGGTGAATAATTCGCTGTTCCGATGTCCAGAAGCTCTTTTCGGTCATAAGAGACAGTAGCAGCATCATTATGTACAAAATGAGTTACAAACAATGCGAAAAAATGAACAAAATAGCACAGTTGGTTAGGAGCCCGTAAAACGGGCCATCCCTACAGTGACGCATGGTGGTGGGAGCATCATGCTGTGGAGATGTTTTTCAGCAGCAGGGACTGGGAGACTAGTCAGGATCGAGGGAAAGATGAACAGAGCAAAGTACAGAGAGATCCTTGATGAAAACCTGCTCCAGAGTGCTCAGGAACTCAGACTGGGGTGAAGGTTCACCTTCCAACAGGACAATGACCCTAAGCACACAACCATGACAATGCAGGAGTGGCTTCGGGAGAAATCTCTGAATGTCCTTGAGTGGCCGAGCCAGAGCCCGGACTTGAACCCGATCGAACATCTCTGGAGAGACCTGAAAATAGCTGTGCAGCGACGCTCCCCACCCAACCTGACAGAGCTTGAGCGGATCTGCAGAGAAGAATGGGAGAAACTCCCCAAATACAGGTGTGCCAAGCTTAACCATAACCAAGAACCATAACCAAGAAGACACAATGCTGTAATCCCTGCCAAAGGTGCTTCAACAAAATACGGAGTAAAGGGTCTGAATACTTATGTAAATTAGATAATTACGTTTTTAATTTTTAATACATTTCCAACTATTTCTAAAAACCTGTTTTTGCTTTGTCAATATGGGGTATTGTGTGTAGTTTGATGAGGAAAATAAAAATGGAATCTATTTTAGAATAAGGCTGTAATGTAACAAAATTGTAAAAAATGTCAAGGGGACTGAATATTGTACTTCCAAATGCACTGTATACTGTATAATAGCCAGAAACTTTGCATAAGATGGTTATACAATCACATGTATGTCTAAAACGATGTCTCACTCAGTAGAGATACCAGTAATGGAAATAACAAGTCCTCTAACACCCTGAATAGGTCAACACAAACAATATAATAATGTCTTATGTTTTATTAATTCCTATCATGAATTTAATTCCAATTTACTAATTAAAAACCTTATGTGAAAAAATATATGAGCTCAGCAGGTCTGTGTTTGAGTGATAAGGTGACAAAATGTTTATGCACATTTAGAAATTGGACACCAGGTCCTCACCATGCCACAAACCAACCTTGATTACATTCCAGTTTTAGTCTGATTGGCTGAATGTGTTTTTAACAGAATGAACAGATGGAAAATGTAAAGATAAAAGGGGTATAAAATACAGTCAAGTTTAATAAGAACTGGCGTATATGAGCAGCTCAGATCAGCAGTCGTGTGCCCTGGGGACTCGCCTGTGTATTGTACCTGACTCAGACTAATACACACAGCAAAGGATTGTTACCAAGTAGTTATTTAATGCCTGAACCGTTCCATGTTTGGTAACACACATTTTAGAAAATTGGATCATGCCCTGGGATCAATATTATAGACAATATCAGTCAATACTAGAGAATACCACAAACAGGCAAGCCTGCTAGCTTATTATTAAAGTAGGAGAGAGCAAGATAATAACAGTAGTACAATTGTATTTGATTCTGCTGTATTGTCTCGGTGTCAATGTATCATGACCAGTTACATAAAGTTCCCTTGGGTTCAAAAATACAACATCGTACTTGCACTGTGCATTACAAAATTTGGGCACATTTAATTAATAAAACAATATTTAACGTTTTGTAACATGCACATGGTTATCGATACAATTCAAGCATGCCTTTAGGGCAGGACAAATATTTATCCATAACATAGAAGCATTGTTATCGGTTTCCACTGAATATGGCCCAAAGACTCTAACAATTCTATTCAAATTCGGTTCCATAGCACTGTCTTTCTCTCATAATTTGTCATAGAGCTCTCTAAAAGATACCTACGTCTGAATCCCTCCTAGCGACAGCCTCCTATAAGACAAAAGTAGTAAGGAAGATATCCATATCTCTATGACCCCTGACCCTTCAGCCTCAGTTAGCGGTGACTGACCATTAGCCTCGTACGATCTAAGGTCTATAATGAGAGTCCCCAACTTGGGAGTAGTAGACTGCTGAGAGGGGTTAGGGCTGAAGGGGCACCTCTAAACGTGTAGTATTGGTCGTGGGATTGGAAAGAGCACAGAGGGACTTAAATGCAAAGGCTATAGGGATGTTTGAAGCTCACTCCTCTCCAGTCTTGTTCTCACTCACATCCCAGTCCATTGCTTTCTCTCCTGCTCTCTCACCTCTCTCCCCATTTATCTTCTTGTTTCTCTCTCTCTTCTAGCACATCTCTCTCTCTCCCTCCCTCTCCTCTCTTTTCAGGTATGATAATGAGAAACTTCCAGTGTCCTTTTTTGCCATATTATTTTCCGGTCCTTTCAATTTTTTCTCCACAAAAACAGCCTGGTAGAGTTACATGCTTGGAAAGAATCATACTGGCAGATGCAGCATGGTTAACATTACAAAGGAGAAGAGGCAGATGATTGTTACACAGGAATTGTAAAACAGACAGGCAGTATGGATTAGAAATGTATAAATATTTAATTTGAAGATTACTTGATCATGTTCTCACATTCATGTAGAGTAATCTTATCTTTCTTGCTAAATCTCCCTGGATTTAGGGAGATTTAACTACACGCTCTCATATCCCTTGCTTTGGTTAATACTATCAACCACTTGGGAGTGAACACATGAAGAGTTTCATTCCAAAATGCTGTATATCCATTTTCAGAAATGTTGGTAAATTAGCTTTTATTGTTTAAAGAAATTATGAAAAAGATTGGTGTGTTTTTTCACAACTTAATCATGTCATGGGGTTGTTCAATGACAGACCTGTATTTGTTTAAAATCTAAATCACTTGATAGTTTAATTTCAAAGAGTAATAATCATGTTTGTTTTGTGCAAAATGCTATATAGCCGCCTCACTCTCAGACAAATAAGTAGTACTGCTAGGTTTAACAAAGTCAAATGTAACATAACTACATATTTAAAAAGTTGTACAAATTATACATTTGGTGACATCAATATATATATAAAAAGTTAAAATATATAAATATATGAATTAAAACAGAACAGTAATATTTTACACACACACGAAGGTACTCATAACCAATCATTTCTGATAAAAACAAACAAATGTGAAACATTTGTGGATATAGTGTTTTGGAAATATACTTCACATACGCTCATGACAACTAATTTGAATCATTTGATCTTGGGCCTCATGTTGGTGTTCTGTTACCTTCAATAGATCATTGCCATGGCTGCCACCTCTAACATCATATTTTATAATATAATATTTCCCCAATCAAATCGGATATGATGTTGTGAGGGGCTGTCATAATTGTCAGCCATCCCCTCTGTTCTCCAGGTTTACTATCCGAAATAAAGCACAGGCCCACAGGCCCAGCCTTAAATCAATTGGAGGATATGAAATCTGTCTCATCAGAAAACATCAAAGACAGAAATGAGGAAATTCTTCAGGCGCTGTCAGCAACCAAGAGGTTTTTCTCACTTTGCACCTAGGTCGTTCCACGAAATGAGTGCCTTTTGTGTCCCTTTCATGTTTTAAGTAGAACTTGTGCACCAATATTGAAATGCCCTTTAATATAGACCACATGGAGAATTCAGTCAGTCAGATTTTTTTATATGAATAAAGACTTGCTAAAGTGCCAAAATTCTGCATTTTGACATGCCCCTGTTTGCACCCTTTGACTTCTTGGAAGATTTTAACCCACTTAACCCCAACATTTATCCACATTTTCAAAGCCCTAGTTATTTTGTTTCTTATTATTTCTTTAATGTGATTAGTGATTCATGTACGTCTGTCCCTCATTTTGAGTTCAACCCTATTATGGCTATTTTCTGGTGTTTTGTGGTAGAAAACTGAGCAGGTCAAGCATAACACATCAACCCTGTTATGCATAGAGAGACAGGCTATAACTGTTTTAACAATTACATTTTTATTTGTGAAGCTTGCTTTCAATTGCCAATCCCTGTTGCACACAACAAGCTTCCATTCCCTGTCACAAGGGGATTAATGGCTGATTTAAGATGAAATCGTCAACCCTGTTACTTTATTCAAATCAATCAAATGAAATTGTATTGGTCGTGTAGATATTTTGCAGATGTTATTGCAGGTGTAGCGAAATGCTTATGTTTCTAGCTCCGAAAGTGCAGTAATACCTAACAATACAAATCTCCCCCCCAGAAAAAGAAAGAAATTAAGAAATATCAGAACGACAGTATTGACAGTATATAAATAGAAAAGGTGTGTACAATAGTAGTTATTTGCAGGGTTTGGTAGGTTACTTTCTAAATGTAATCCGTTAGTTACTAGTTACCTGTCCAAAATTGTAAACGTAACTTTTGGATTACCCAAACTCAATAATGTAATCTCATTACATGCAGTTACTTTTAGATTACTTTCCCCTTAAGAGGCATTAGAAGAAGAAAAAAATGTGTGTTACCAATTGAACGACATCTATTGCAGGATAAATCCATGTTAAAATTTACATAGCTGGCCATATACAGTGGGGAGAACAAGTATTTGATACACTGCCGATTTTGCAGGTTTTCCTACTTACAAAGCATGTAGAGGTCTGTAATTTTTATCATAGGTACACTTCAACTGTGAGAGACGGAATCTAAAACAAAAATCAAGAAAATCACATTGTATGATTTTTAAGTAATTCCTTTGCATTTTAATGCATGACATAAGTATTTGATCACCTACCAACCAGTAAGAATTCCGGCTCTCACAGACCTGTTAGTTTTTCTTTAAGAAGCCCTCCTGTTCTCCACTCATTACCTGTATTAACTGCACCTGTTTGAACTCGTTACCTGTATAAAAGACACCTGTCCACACGCTCAATCAAACAGACTCCAACCTCTCCACAATGGCCAAGACCAGAGAGCTGTGTAAGGACATCAGGGATAAAATTGTAGACCTGCACAAGGCTGGGATGGGCTACGGGACAATAGGCAAGCAGCTTGGTGAGAAGGCAACAACTGTTGGCGCAATTATTAGAAAATGGAAGAAGGAATTTTGAAAAAATTTGAAAAAAATAATGGGTCAATATTGCACAATTCAGGTGTGCAAAGGTCTTACTGTATGAGACTTACCCAAGAAGGTGTTAATAATATGTATTGACTCAGAGAGCTGAATACTTATACGACTAGATTTGATTTTTTACTCATCTTTGATTTTTTAAAGATTATACATTTTCTTCCACTTTGACATTGTAGTATTTTGTGTATATTGTAGATATAAAATGACAGTTAAATCCATTTTAATCCAAATTTGTAAGACAATAAAATGTGAAGAAATCCAAGGTGTCACGTGTGCGCCCTCTTCGGCCTCTAGGTCACCAGGCTGCTCGTTATGGCGCGCGTCTTCAGACTTACCTGGACTCCATCACCTCCTTGATTATTATTTGTCCCTATATATGTCACTCTCTTTGGTTCCTTCCCCAGTCATCATTGTTTCTGTTCCAGTGTCATGTCTGTGCGTTGTTTATGTTTCTTGTTTTGTATTTAGTTGTGTTTATTTATTAAACACTCACTCCCTGAACTTGCTTCCCAACTCTCAGCGCACTCGTTAAACAAGGGGTCTGAATACTTTTGCAAGGCACTATATGTACCGGTCCGAGGGGTTTGTCTGCTATTCTTACAGTACCAAAAACCATTCTATGTTTTTATTTGAATACAGGAAAAAGGGTATATATTACTACGTAAATATAGCAATGTGGAGTGAATTCAGTTTCTGGGTATCAGGAAGGGATCTCTTTTCAGTCCTCATCTTCACCCATTCCCTTGTGATACTCTCTCTTGCATAAATGCCACGGAGGTCCTGTGTCAATATTGATGTTAAATAAGAATGTGTCGAAATGGTAGGAGAAGAAGTGATGAGGAGGCTGTCAGCGTGTCATTATCGCCCTTTTAGGGAGGTCGTGCTGCTGATATCAACCCTGACACTTATATACAGGTACAGAATAAATTACAGTTCATTTATAAATGTCACAGGTAGAGAACGTGGAAGAGGTCACCAAAATAACTGCCAGTAAGGTTTCGCTCTCTAATGTTCAGTCCTTTTAGATGTTGTCGATATTTCCGGTGGATCTGGCAAATTAAACAAAACATATAATATTACATTTTCACTAGATGGGGTATAGAATTAAGGATTTCCTGATGTCTGACTTCTTCGTTGTCTGTAAGCAGACACATTTCGTTGTGAAGCTTGATTTTGCAAATCCCCTTGAAGAAGATGAGCAGAAATCTAGAGGGGGATTTTGTCTTGTTATTTGTTGCGTTTAATGAAGCAATGACCCTTTCACCTCTGAGTCGCACAGATATTCATGAGCATGCAAACGGAATGTAGAAGCAATTGATAAATGAAAATGCAGGATACATGTTTAAATCTACCTTACATAAAACAAACTAGATAATGAAGAGAGACTCAGCCCGAACAGTACTCCATGTCAACATACAACAATGGCCTTTTGGACGCTATTTCATCATTACAAATTAGACAATTATTCAGGGGAAATTAAGGTTGTATGAAAATAAGATACCAACAGACAAATTGGAATGACAATGGTTGGCTGGAAGGTAATACTGTACTGTAATACCTATTCATTAGTCATTGGTGATGATATTTAAAAATCTTCTAATCACTGACAGTTTATTTCATGTATTTGTGCGTCATTGGAGCTGTACTACAGGGTATTTAACATCTTACCAGCTAGTTTTCATGTAGGTTTTTGCACTTTTGCCAATTTGTTTTTGCCAGCTGTTCAGTAAAAAATGAATTTCCCACAGAAAGCCTCAGGATTGATGCATTTTAATTTCCCACGGTGAAAAACTTAGAGATGATGAGATTAATTATATGATCTCAGATGTGTGATCATCCATGTTTTGCCTGTATCTCAATGTACTGAACCAACTGAGTAATAGCAGAGACACACTCCTGGTTAGACTGAGGCAATTCCTGCTGAGACGGAGGCTGTCCTAGTACGGACACAGTACACCAAAAATAATGACGGCTGCAGTGTACTTAGCACCTCTGACCAGAACGTTGTCGGTCCATCTTTTTTTGTGTTCACATAGCGTAATACATTGGCCATCAGCCGAGTTAAAATACTCTAGACCAGGGGGTGGAAGTAGTGTTGCATTCTTAAAAGCCCAATGCAGCCGTTTTTAGCTCAATATCAAATAATTTCTGGGTAACAATTAATTACCTTACTGTAATAGTTTTCCATTACAGTAGTCAAAAACAAAAAGGCCATAGCAAGAGTTTTGCTAGGACTGTCTGGGAGTAGCTTGAGGGTGAAGGGAAAAGACACCAAAGTGGTGGAGGTGCCTAATAGGAGGGGTACGTAATCTGAAAACTAGCTCTTATTGCTAGTGGTCTATTAACTTATATCGCCTGGTGATGTCACCAGGCAAGTCAAAACTCCACCCATGCAAAACCTGCTGATTAGAAGGTCCTGTGGAGATCGCATTTTCAACCAGAAACTATAATAACACTGATCAACATTTTTCACACTTCTATAGTGTTTGTTTCATTTATTGTTGAACAATATGATTCAAAACACAGGAAAAGCAGTTTTGACTGCACTGGACCGTTAAGCTTGGTTTCCATTGGCATTCCCAGGGCCACGTTGCTATAGCCAATGTGTGCATCTAGCGAATTCATTGTGATTTAGACAACTAATTCATTGTGATTTAATAACAGTTGTCGTGAACTGACTTTCATTAATGTGACGACTTATTTATTCAATCCACTAACTATGTTTAAATGTTACCCGATTAAATTAATCATGTAAGAATGAACTCATTAGGAATGTGGGGCACCACGGAATAAGTTGTTTAACGAGTTACCATCTCCCAAATTAAACTCTAGAAGATACATTTATAACAGTCACTTATCATTACCTCATATCAGTCTCATTCTGATTGGTCGCAACCGTCTTGGATCCGCTAGAAGCCCAGCCTAGCTCATTATTCAGTACTACACAAATTGATTAATAAATGTATTTACTAGCTAACTAAATAACACAGAATAACATACACACTTACATTAGACAAAGGTCCCTAGTGGACTGACAAGATATGATGGCTTGTTACAACATAACGTTAGATGGAGGGGGAAAGAGAGAGAGAGGAATATGATATTTATCATGGACACATTCTAGAACTGTTCTTACATTAATCATATACTTTGCACACAAAACACTGCCCGTTCAGGATAAGAAATCATGAATGTATTTACATGTAGATGTCTTTGTTCGCCGTCTCTCTGTTGAAACCAATTAATCCTTCTATGGAGAAGTTGTAATGTCCTGCTTTGGTGTAAGGCTCTGATTGTCCACCAGAGGTCACAATGTCATTCTTAGTTGTCTGTGGCTTCAATGACTCACCAGTGAGTGAGCATCTCCTCTCTTCCTCGGGTAGATAGTCAAAGTTCCAAACTCACTTTACCCGTGCAGCTGCAGACTGATGGGGTCCTGGTCTGGTAAGTTAATTTTCTTCACCTCGTGTTGAGAGTTTCAGAGTTTCTAACCATTTCAACGTGTGGATCACAGTGTCATGTCTTTTGGTCTGGCATGTTTAATCTTAGAGAATCCTTTTAAGCACTCTGTTTGGAAAGGGCAGTTCCATCACACTTCCATGATCTCTGAACTCACTTGGGGCGTGGCTACTGACTGTGCATAGTTTATATGAAAAACAATTTTCATTAGAAAACTAAAATCACATTCCTATCTTAACAACAATATGTTCATTATTTTGCATTTCTTATACACAATGTATTAAGACTTGACAGATATAAGTATACTTCCCAAATTAGAGTTATTTATTGATAGTATCCTTAATGACGTCACAAAATAATAAACAATATGACATGATTATTCTTTAGGTCAACTGTCATCCTTCCCCACATTCGGATGATAGAAATAATGTTCCAATGTTCACTTTTTGGATGAAAAAGGTTTGGGCGCCAAAAGTCTTTGAGGTCAAAGGACATTCCTTTAGTAATACTGGAGAGCAGGAGAAAAATTACCCTCCTCCCTAATTTATGACAGAGTATTAAGGTGTCAAAACCGGCCCAGCTATCAGCCATTTGCCAAGCTGATCTGAGGCCTTGGATCCTCAGCCAGGAGAGTCATGACACAGTGTTACTACAGTGTCTAGATAGCTTATAGAGAAAACAGTAGTGTTCAGTATTGTATGCTATGGCATCCCATATTATTAGCAATGGCATCCCATTTGTTATGAAGTGTGACTGGTTCAGCTAGCAAGCTTCTCTCAATGTCTCACTAGGCCAATGCTACATGTTGAAATGGCGAGAGAAGCAGCCATTTGACGGCACCCAGCAGGTGTACTGTGGTACCTATTGTTTTAGCAAACAGCCGACAGTCTGCTGGTGTGTTCAAGTGATGTAAAAGTATTTCAATAAAAGTAGGATTTGGTTACATTACATTGGCTTTATGTACACAGAACACAGACCTTATTGAGTGAGGCATTGTGAAAAAAGCCTTTTACTGCGGTCACATTCACCATTCACCTTTCCATCCAGCATGACACATTATCAAGTAAAACCATTGCAAATAAATTCTCATGTAAAACCAGTCTATATTTGTTTATCAACTTTGGCCAAGACAATGTTTCTCCATGGATTTGCATCGCTTGGAAGGGGTGAAAAATAAGTGTGTCACTGAATATTGAAGCGTCCAGAAAATGGGGATGCAGGGTTGGTTCCGGTAAGCCCTGGATTTGTTTGGCTCGTAGAGAGCATGGATATAGAATATGCCTGGCTCATGAAAAGGGGTCAGACCCTAGTAAAATTGATGACATTCACCGTGGGAACCACAAAATCCCCTCTGACTTCAAAGAAACGCAGACACTCAAAGACTGTAAAATAAAAAATGTGTGTTCTCAGTTACAAGGGTACAAAAACCACACCACCCACACAGGGTGTGGAAGACAGGATTGAGGAGCAATTCATGTGCCAAGGACTCCATTGAAGAAAGAATGGAAGAGCAAGCTCATTTCAGTACATCATTTGCATGTCAACAATAGCCTGGGAAGAAAAGGCACTATCCATATTTTCTGAAAAAGAGAAACAAAGCCAACACAAAATCACACAGACGTATCATTGGCAAAGACAACAACCCTATCTTGAAATCTGGCACTAATAGCTATTCGCAGTGCAACCTCACACAAGTTAATCCCATTGAGAATTACACTGTAGATTAGCCTGGGATATTCTTCTACTATGACCAGAACAGGGTTGCTGACTTTCCTTAAACATTAGACATAAGTGTAGAGAGTCTTGTCAGAGGGTCTTTTGCCAAGTTTCTGAGCTCCTTTTTTTCTCATTTTCATCCAATTGGTGCTTCAAAATATTTCCCACCTATTTCCAGCAAAGTTTAAAAAAAATTATAAACCCTTACTTTTAGAGAAAGTCTCCAAAATCTTAAAGCTGTATCTTTCCGTGATGTGTCTCATCCCTCTCTAGTTTGTTTGAAATGTCAATTTACTGCCTGCCTGCATTTACAAAAAAGACGTTGAGCAATGAACGTTGAGCATTTAAGATAAAGGACAAGATTAGATCAGACCTCCTATGGCTACTCCTCTGGGTTGTGTAAACACTGGTGCTTCAGAATAGTGATGGGATGTTGGCGAACTAACAGTTTTTTGGTTAACATCGGGAACTGAATCGTATCTGTGAAAAAAACTAATTTGGCTAACTGATTTGCATAATCATACTACTGCTTTTTGGGCTGCAGATGACAAATATCTGCAGATAAGTAAAAAAAACTTTCTCTGAAGAGGGTAATTCCTCACTGCAGGAACAATTAGTAATGAGGAGAAAGTCTCATTCTGGTCCACACGCAGGCCATCTAATTATTTGTTCAGGTAAATATGGATTTTAACCCCCTAGAGTCGATGTTCATGTCCCCACGGAAATCAAATTATTATAATAAAAACATCCCAGGAAAAATCTGTCAGTTTAAGCTAGAGATACGTTTTGCATTGGATGTGTCACAATCCACCGCATCCGCTGTCCCACTTCCGCATCTACGGTAACCAGGTGACAGAAAATTGGTCTTCTCACAAAATCGTCTGTAACATCCCAATGGTTTGGCCTACAAATGTGTTGTAATCTGAAAATGTAGCTCTTATTGCTAGTGTTCTATTAATTTATACTGCCTGGTGATGTCACCAGGCAAGCCAAACTCCGCCCATGCAAAACCTGCTGATTAGAAGGTCCTGTGGAGATTGCATTTTCAACCAGAAACTATCCAGAAATAACACTGATCAACATTTTCCACACTTTTAAATTGTCAATTTCATCCATTGTTGTACAATATGATACAAAACACAGTTATTTTTTTTTTACTACACTGGGCCTTTAAGCTTTGTCATAGTCAATGTCTGCAGCTAGGCGTGCTCATTTGTAGAAAGCTACACTGAACAAAAATATAAACGCAACATGTATAGTGTTGGACCCATGTTTCATGAGCTGAAACAGAAAGATCCCAGAAAAATGTTCCTTATGCACAAAAATCTTCTTTCTCAAATGAGCCCATCAGTGACCCTGGACATTCCTGTTAGTGAGCATTTCTCCTTTGCCAAGATAATCCATGCACCTGACAGGTGTGGCATATCAAGAAGCTGATTAAACTGCATGATCATTACCGAGGTGCACCTTGTGCTGGGGACAATAAAAGGCCAATCTAAAATGTGCAGTTTTGTCACACAACACAATGCCACAGATGTCTCAAGTTTAGGGAAATTGCAGTTGGCATGCTGACTGCAGGAAAGTCCACCACAGCTATTGCCAGATAATTTTATGTTAAATTCTCTACCATAAGCCGCCTCCAATGTTGAGAATGTGGCAATACGCCCAACCGGGCCTCACAACCGCAGAGTACCTTATGGTGGCAGTGGGGTTATGGTATAGGCAGGCATAAGCTACAGACAACAAATACAACATATTTTTATCGATGGCATTTTGAATGCACAGAGATACCGAGACGAGATCCTGAGGTCCATTGTCGTGCCATTCATCCGCTACCATCACCTCGTTTCAGCATGATGAGGCTTATGTGCATCTGCTCAGCCATGGAAACCCATTTCATGAAGCTTCCGATAATCAGGACGTTGTTTCCAGAGGTGGTTTGGAACTCGGTTGTGAGTGTTGCAACCGATGACAGGCGATTTTTATGCGCTACGCGCTTCAGCATTTGACGGTCCCGTTCTGTGAGCTTGTGTGGCCTACCACTTTGTGGTTGAGCTGGTGTTGCTCCTAGACGTTTCCACTTCACAATAACAGCACTTATAGTTGACCGGGGCAGCTCTAGCAGGGCAGGAATTTGACGAACTGACTTGTTGGAAAGGTGTCATCCTATGAGGGTGCCACGTTGAAAATCACTGAGCTCTTCAGTAAGGCCATTCTACTGCCAATTTTTGTGTATGGAGATTGCATGGCTGTGTGCTCGATTTTATACACCTGTCAGAAACGGGTGTGGCTGTAATAGCCAACTCCACTAATTTGAAGTGTGTGTGTGTGTGTGTGTGTGTGTGTGTGTGTGTGTGTGTGTGTGTGTGTGTGTGTGTGTGTGTGTGTGTGTGTGTGTGTGTGTGTGTGTGTGTGTGTGTGTGTGTGTGTGTGTGTGTGTGTATACATACATACATACATACATACACCTCTCTCTTGCTTCTCCTTCATTTTTGAAGAAATTAATTTGTTAACTGTTCAACTAATGTCTTTCTCTCTAAGTCAACTACTCACCACATTTTATGCACTGCAGTCCTAGTTAGCTGTAACTTATACTTTCAGTACTAGATTAATTCTGATCCTTTGATTGGGTGGACAACATGTCAGTTCATGCTGCAAGGGCTCTGACAGGTTGGAGGACATCCTCCGGAAGTTGTCATAATTACTGTACAAGTCTATGGAAGGGGGTGAGAACCATGAGCCCCATAGGTTTTGTATTGAAGTCAATGTACCCAGAGGAGGACGGAAGCTCGCTGTCCTCTGGCTACACAATGGTGCTACCCTGCAGAGTGCTGTTGAGACTACTGTAGACCTTCTTTTCAAAACAGTGTTTTAATCAATTATTTGATGACGTGTATATATTTGGTATAGTTTTATCTAAAAAGGATAACTTGAATGTGTCACCATTTAATTTTTTTGAAATTCACTGAGGAGGATGGTCCTCTCCTTCCTTCTCTGAGGAGCCTCGACTGCCACCAGACATGTCACCTATTGAGCATGTTTGGGATACTCTGGATTGATGTGTACGACAGCGTGTTCCAGCAACTTCGCACAGTCACTGAAAAGGAGTGGGACAACATTCCACAGGCCACAATCAACAGCCTGATCAATTTTATGCAAAGGAGACGTCACGCTGCATGAGGAAAATGGTGGTCACACCAGATACTGACTAATTTTCTGATCCATGCCCCTACCTTTTTTAAGGTATCTGTAACAAACAGATGCATATCTGTATTCCCAGTCATGTGAAATCCATAGATTAGTGCCTAGTGAATTCAATTCAATTGACTGATTTCCTTATATATAACCAAAAAAGTATTGTTGTCTTTCAACAATGACAAGTCACCGGGGTCTGACAACTTGGATGAAAAATTACTGGGGATAATAGCGGACGATATTGCCACTCTTATTTGCCATATTTTCAATTTAAGCCTACTAGAAAGTATGTGCCCTCAAGCCTCGAGGGAAGTAAAAGTTATTCCCCTACCTAAGGATAGTAAAGCCCACTTTACTGGCTCAAATAGCCGACCAATCAGCCTGTTACCAACTCTTTGTAAACTTTTGGAAAAAATTGTGTTTGACCAGATACAATGCTATTTTACAGCAAACAAATTGACAATAGACTTTCAGCACACTTATAGGGAAGGACATTCAACAAGCACAGCACTTAGACAAATGACTGATGATTGGCTGAGAGAAATTGATGATAAAAAGATTGTGGGGGCTGTTTAGTTATACTTCATTGCAGCTTTTGACATTATCGATCATAGTCCGTTGCTGGAAAAACTTGTGTTATGGCTTTACAACCCCTGCTATATTGTGTATAAAGAGTTAACGGTCTAACAGAACACAGATGGTGTTCTTTAATGGATGCCTCTCCAACAAAATCCATGTAGAATCAGGAATTCCTGAGGGCAGCTGTCTAGGCCCCTTACTTTTATTCAACTTTACTAATGACCTGCCACTGGCTTTGACTAAATGACAGTCACTAAGGTGTGTCTATGCATGCGGATGACTCAACAATTTACACATCAGCTACCACAGCGACTGAATTGACTGATACACTTAACAAAGAGCTGCAATTCGTTTCAGAATGGGTGGCAAGGAATAAGTGAAATATTCCTAAATATTTCAAAAACTGAAAGCATTGTATTTGGGACAAATCATTCACTAAACCCTGAACCTCAACTAAATCTTGTAATGAATAATGCGGTAATTGAGCAAGTTGAGGAGACTAAACTGCTTGGAGAACTAATAATAATAAAGCGCTGTTCTGCATTCTTAACAGCACTATCAACAAGGCAGGCCCTACAGGCCGTAGTTTTGTCGCACCTGGACTACTGTCCAGTCGTGTGGTCAGGTGCCACAAAGAGGGACTTAGGAAAATTGCAATTGGCTCAGAACAGGGCAGCACGGCTGGCCCTTGGTGGTACACAGAGAGCTAACAATAATATAAAATCAAATGTATTTATATAGACCTTCTTATATCAGCTGATATCTCAAAGTGCTGTACAGAAACCCAGCCTAAAACCCCAAACAGCAAGCAATGCAGGTGTAGAAGCACGGTGGCTAGGAAAAACTCCCTAGAAAGGCACAAACCTAGGAAGAAACCTAGAGAGTAACCAGGCTATGAGGGGTGGCCAGTCCTCTTCTGGCTGTGCCGGGTGGAGATTATAACAGAACATGGCCGAAGATGTTCAAATGTTCATAAGTGAACAGCATGGTCAAATAATAATAATCACAGTAGTTGTCGAGGGTGCAACAAGTCAGCACCTCAGGAGTAAATATCAGTTGGCTTTTCATAGCCGGAGTATCTCTACCGCTCCTGCTGTCTCTAGAGAGTTGAAAACAGCAGGTCTGGGACAGGTAGCACGTCCGGTGAACAGGTCAGGGTTCCATCGCCGCAGGCAGAACAGTTGAAACTGGAGCATCAGCACGACCAGGTTGCCTGGGGACAGCAAGGAGTCATCATGCCAGGTAGTCCTGAGGCATGGTCCTAGGGCTCAGGTCCCCTGAGAGAGAGAAAGAAAGAAAGAGAGAAAGAGAGAATTAGAGAGAGCATACTTAAATTCACACAGGACACCGGATAAGACAGGAGAAGTACTCCAGATATAACAGACTGACCCTAGCCCCGCAACACATAAACTACTGCAGCAAAAATACTGGAGGCTGAGACAGGAGGGGTCAGGAGACACTGTGACCCCATCCGATGATACCCCCGGACAGGGCCAAACAGGCAGGATATAACCCCACCCACTTTTCCAAAGCACTGCCCCCACACCACTAGAGGGATATCTTCAACCACCAACTTACCATCCTGAGACAAGGCCGAGTATAGCCCACAAAGATCTCCGCCACGGCACATCCCAAGGGGGGGGGCGCCAACCCAGACAGGAAGATCACGTCAGTGACTCTACCCACTCAAGTGACACACCCCTTCTAGGGACGGCATGGAAGATCACCAGTAAGCCAGTGACTCAGCCCCTGTAATAGGGTTAGAGGCAGAGAATCCCAGTGGAGAGAGGGGAACCGGCCAGGCAGAGACAGCAAGGGCAGTTCGTTGCTCCAGAGCCTTTCCGTTCACCTTCACACTCCTGGGCCAGACTACACTCAATCATATGACCCACTGAAGAGATGAGTCTTCAGTAAAGACTTAAAGGTTGAGACCGAGTCTTCGTCTCTCACATAGGTAGGCAGATCATTCCATAAAAATTGAGCTCTATAGGAGAAAGCCCTGCCTCCAGCTGTTTGCTTAGAAATTCTAGGAACAATTAGGAGGCCTGCGTCTTGTGACCGTAGCGTACGTGTAGGTATGTACGGCAGGACCAAATCGGAAAGGTAGGTAGGAGCAAGCCCATGTAATGCTTTGTAGGTTAGCAGTAAAACCTTGAAATCAGCCCTTGCCTTAACAGGAAGCCAGTGTAGGGAGGCTAGCACTGGAGTAATATGATCAAATTTTGGGGTTCTAGTCAGGATTCTAGCAGCCGTATTTAGCACTAACTGAAGTTTATTTTGTGCTTTAGCCGGAAAGTAGAGCATTGCAGTAGTCTAACCTAGAAGTAACAAAAGCATGGATACATTTTTCTGCATCATCTTTGGACAGAAAGTTTCAGATTTTTGCAATGTTACGTAGATGGAAAAAAGCTGTCCTTGAAACAGTCTTGATATGTTCGTCAACATATGCATGTCAATCTCTCCTGGCTCAAAGTGGATGAGAGAATGACTTCCTCACTATGTTGAATGCACTGAGCCGTCTGTTTGAACTACTGGCACACAGCTCGGACACCCATGCATACCCCATAAGACATGCCACCAGAGGTCTCTTCACAGTCCCCAAGTCCAGAACAGACTATGGAAGGTGCACAGTACTACATAGAGCCATGACTACATGGAACTCTATTCCACATCAAGTAACTTAAGCAAGCAGTAAAATTACATTTAAAAAACTGATAAAAATTCATAGGACTAATGATTACACCCTAGATCAGCTAGAGTGTGCAAGGAGGTATATAATGTGTCACTGTCTGTCCATATGTCAACAAAAATGTTTCTCTCGGCCTGTGTGCGCCTACATTGTAAACTTTCATTCATAGGCTAGGTTATAGCAACCTCGTGATGGGTACAGGGAAAATTCGAGTATCATCTAGTAGCCTAAACCTATTGATCTTACATTGAGCTAGGTGAATTGAATATGAATGACAGTCATTCAATATGCTGTAATAGAAATAAGGCCATGCTCATGAAAGAAAATGATCGTCCTCCCTCATCTTAAATTGCCCTGACCGCCACTGTAGGTGAGTATGCAGGCCATGGAAGAACTGGGACATTTTCAGCTTACAGGATTTGTGTACAGATACTTGTGACTTGGGGCCATGCATTATCCTGCTTAAACATGAGGTGATGGCGGCAGATGAATGGCATGACCGCAGGGGCCAGGTTTTACTGACTTAAATGTAAATGACAACAGGCCTCCGGATCTCATCACGATATCCCTGTGCATTCAAATTGCATTCAATAAAATGCAATTGTGTTTGTTGTCTGTAGCTTATGCTTGCCCATACCATAACCCCACCACCACCAGGGGGCACTCTATTCACAACGTTGACATCAGCAAACCACTCACCCACACGACATCATCTGCCCAGTACAGTTGAAACCGGGATTCGTCCATGAAGAGCACAGTTCTCCTGCATGCCAATGGCCATCAAAGGTGAGCATTTGCCCGCTAAAGTTGGTTATGACTCCGAACTGCAGTCAGGTCAAGACCCTGGTGAGGACGACAAGCACGCAGATAAGCTTCCCCGAAACGGTTTCTTACAGTTTGTGCAGAAATTCTTTAGTTGTGCAAACCCAGTTTAACGGCTGTCTGGGTGGCTGGTCTCAGGCGATCCTGCAGATGAATAAACCAGATGTGGAGGTCCTAGGCTGGTGTGGTTACACGTGGTCTGCGGTTGTGAGGCCGGTTGGACGCATTGCTAAATTCTCTAAAATGACGTTGGAGGCGGCTTATGGTAGAGAAATTAACATCCAATACTCTGGCAACAGCTCTGGTGGACATTCCTGCAGTCAGAATGCCAATTGCATACTCCCTAAAAACTTGAGACATCTCTGGCATTGTGTTGTGTGACAAAACTGCACATTTTAGAGTGGCCTTTTATTGTCCACAGCAGAAGGTGCACCTGTGAATTGATAATGCTGTTTAATTAGCTTATTGATATGCCACACCTGTCAGGTGGATGGATTATCTTGGCAAAGGAGAAATGCTCACTAATAAGGATGTAAAAACATTTTTGTGCATATGCAACATTTCTGGGATCTTTTATTTCAGCTCATGTAACATGGAACCAACACTTTACATGTTGCATTTATATTTTTGTTCAGTACATAAAGAGTTCTTAGCTATATAAAAATCTTAATAAAAGTAGCATTTGCTTACATTACATTGGCATTCTGAAAAGAGCCTTTTACTGCAGTCACATTCTCCATTCATCTTTCCATCCAACACTGCACATTATCAAGTAAAATTATTGTGAATAAATGCTCAAGTAAAACCAGTCTATATTTGTTCATCAATTGTGCCAAAGAATTAAATGCTCTCCATGGATTTGCATTAGTTGGAATAAGTGTGTCACTGAATATTGAAGCATCCAGAAAAAGGGGATGCAGTGTTGTTCCGGTAAGCCCTGGATTTATTTGGCTCATAGAGAGCATGGATATAGAATATACCTGGCTCATGAAAAGTTGTCAGACCCTAGTGAAATTGATCACATTCACTGTGGGGAATCACAAAATCATTTCTGACGTCATAGCAATTCAGACACTCAAACACTGTAAAATAAAAATGGTGTGTTCTCAGTTACAAGGGTACAAAAACCAAACCACCCACACAGGTTGTGGAAGACACGTTTGAGGAGCAATTCATGTGCCAAGGACTCCATCGAAGAAAGAATGGAAGAGCAATCTTATTTCAGTACATCATTGGCATGTCAACTATGACCTTGGAAGAAAAGGCACTATCCACGTTTTCTGAAAAAGAGAAAAAAAGCAGACAAAATCCCACAAACGTACCATTGGCAAAGACAACAACCCTATCTTGAAAGCTGGCACCAATAGCTATTCGCAGTTCAACCTCGCGTAAGGTATTATCATTGAGAATTACACTGTAGATTGTCCTGGGAGATTCTTCCATTATGACCAGATCAGAGATGCTGACATGTCATTGGTTCCCTGAAAGAGTAGACATAAGAGTAGATAGTCTTGTCAGAGAGTCTGTTGCAAAGTTTCTGTGCTCCTTAGTTAGACTTTTTTTTCTCATTTTCATCCAATTGGTGCTTCAAAACATTTCCCACCTATTTCCAGCAAAGCTTCAAAAACTATAAACCCTTACTTTTAGAGAGTCTCCAAAATCGTCAAGCTGTATCTTTCTGTGATGTGCGTCATCCCTCTCTAGTTTGTTTGAAGTTTCAATTTACTGCCTGCCTGCAATTAGAACAAAAAAAACTTGCTCATTGAACATTGAGCATTGAAGATAAAGGACGAGATGAGATAAAATCTCCTATTGCTACACCTCTGGGTTGTGTGAAACACTGGTGCTTCAGAATAGTGATGGGTCATTGGCGAACAAACAGTTTTTTGTTTAAACAGATATTTTTGGTTAACCGAATCATATCTGTGAAAATACGTTCATTTGGTTCCCTGATTTGCATAATCTTACTACTTCTTTTTGAGCTGCCGACAATGATTATCTTCAGATAAATTATTTAAAACAATTAAAAGTGAGGAGAGAGTCTCATTCTGGTCCACCCACATTTTTGTAGTTTGTTCAATTTTATCCTTTATTTCTTCTGCAGGCTGTCTAATAATTTGTTCAGGTAAAAAATATTTTAACTTGCATGTTACAATCTGACATAATGGCAGGTAATCTCGGATAACCCAGAACTAAAATCTTGCGTAATTTGGTCAGATGCTTGATTAATTCCTAGGGGAGATGTGTTAGAAATTGAGAAGTCTCCACCCTCACAAATGGAACCTCTCAGCCATAGCCCCCACCCACCAACCCCTTCCGTGTTTATCATCCATTCATCACACAAAGCAGTGAGTGAGACTCAACATGGAAGCGTGCGAGGATGTTCGACACTCCCATTTCGAATCCCTTTGATTAGCCACTGCAACAGTTGTGCTTAAAAATGTTGACTGGCAAAAGAGATGTTTTAGCATGCTTGCCAACTGGCAAAGGCAAAAGTCTGATATATCAAGCGTGGCCAGGTTTGTGCAATCTGCTTTCGGAGGAATAGCTTTGCAGTGTATACCCTCCCCCAGTTTATGCACCACCCTCATGAGTCCAATAACCAGTGACAAAAAATGCAAACACCGGAAATAAAAAGGCAAGCATCGTTATGCAACGCATCTCATAGTCGCTTGATAAATTCTAGAGCACCATTTATGTTTACGTAGTCTGTCCATGAGAGATTAAATGGCAGGCAACTTTTTTGGCTTTACATTAAAGATATTTGGTTTTAGGTACATTTTAAGCACTATTGAACAAAGAGCTGCTTGGTAGCCAAATGAGCCTCTCTTTTAGCTGAACGGAGCCAAATAATCCAGCTCATTGTAAAATACTCTGAATGCCCATCACTACTTCAGAAATGATCCACCCTCAACTGTTACCACTTTAAAGGCAATCCCTGGTAACCTGTCAGTCCCATAAGAGGCCTAAAGATGTTCTATTCTCTACAGGTGAGCTAAGATCTACTGTCAGGGTTTTACACCTGAGTCATAGAGTGTCAGAGCTGCACAGTCAAACAGCAGGTAACTGCTTCACAGTCACACCTCTGTCTAATGATAGAATGTCTACATCATAGCCAAGCTGCAGGCATCTGCCAGTGTTTCACATCCCTTTTCTGTTGAGGCCTGCAACACTGCTACTGCAGAATGTACCAACCTGCTTTTGGGATTGGATGACATGTTCTCAACAGCACTCTACATCATCGGAGCACTGGCATTGAAGATGTAAAGTCCCCTATTTAGGGGACTTTGAGTGGTTCTGGACCGGTTCATACCGCCACTGTTGTGTGTACAGAGTGCTCTGTGAACAGCGCAACATCAATTGCTGTACACTCCGTGAAAGTGCTGGTTTTCCTGCTTCAGATGCCACCTCCTGCTCCCAATTGATATGGTCAGTACTATCTGGATCCTGGGGGACGTCGCAACACTCAACTCTAACCTTAACCCCTAGCCTTACCATGACCCTTACCTAACCATAACCATTTTAAATGTAATCGTTAATGGGATAGGGACACCCCAAGGAGCCCAGACAGCATGGGCTTAACTGATTTGCAGCCTGTAAAATCTGACACCTTATTTACATAGGGAGTGCCCATCATATTTTCTGACATCCAGACAAAGGACACATTTTCTCTAACTGTGAGTCCCAGCTCCACCTGGTTTATATTTCTTTAAAGGGCAGACTGGCTTGTGTCTATTGATGTGTGTGATCTCACTGATGCTCTCAGATGGATTTAGAGCTCTCAACATGAAAAAATACTAAATCATTTCACAGAATTGAATCAAGACCACTTTCTTTGTGCTTAAAGCTGAAGTTGTAAAGAGTGAGCAAGCATTTGAATGGCGTCTCTTCGTTGCTCAGAGGAGGCTCGACAGAATATTATCTGTCGTCAGTTATATGAAATGTTGCCCATTTTAAGTATTTTCATATTTATTTGACAGTTATAAGGTGAAATCTTATATTAAGTAATTTGATTATTAGTATATTTAGAAAGCATTTCAATCATTTCAAGCCCTATTCCCCTACTTTTGTTGAATGGGGGAAAAAATTATGTTTTTGTATATTGTCATCATATTTTTAAATCAAATCAAATCAAATCACATTTTATTAGTCACATACACATGGTTAGCAGATGTTAATGCGAGTGTAGCGAAATGCTTGTGCTTCTAGTTCCGACAATGCAGTAATAACCAACAAGTAATCTAACCTAACAATTCCACAACTACTACCTTACACACACACACAAGTGTAAAGGGATAAAGAATATGTACATAAAGATATATGAATGAGTGGTGGTACAGAACGGCATGGCAGATGCAGTAGATGGTATAGAGTACGGTATATACATATGAGATGAGTACTGTAGGGTATGTAAACATAAAGTGGCATAGTTTTTTTACAGTGTACTTCAGATTGTGTCCTCAAAAGTGACTACGTTGCACTATAAACAATACATTTTCTGTATGTGTAGGCGAAAATCAACATTTTGACATAATGCAGTGCTAACCCACAATAACCTGGGCATTTCTTGGTCAAGAACAAATATGTACTTCAGGTTTCAGGAATGTGACATCACTAGCTGGGTTTCCATCCAATTGGCGACAGATTTTCATGCGAATATTCTAAAATCAGCAAAGATGTCTTTCCATCAAATTTACTTGTTGTGAATAAAAGGCTTTGCGTGATGACATAAAAATAACAAATTCTCATGTACCGAATAAAAAAAACAAGTTAAATGGGTTTTCATCGCATTTTCAACTCTATTGATTGTTTTGTCACAAAAAATGTTGCATTATATAGCGAATGTGCCAACTGGTATTGGCACATGCGCTCTAGCTAACAGTTCACAGATACAGTGCAGGTATAGCCTACATTAGATTATTATGGACAAGAGTGAGGTTTTTTTAATTTGCCAAACGGCAGCCAAGTATCGATCATCATTTCACCAGAATAAGACACTCAATATATATTGGAAAGGAACATCAAGCTAAACCCTGTGCACTTTCACCACCCTGTGAAGTTCTTCATTTATTTAATCTGTAGCCTAATAAACTGCAGGCTTTCCGAAGTTGTAGTGGGAGGACCACACAACATATCATCGCGTAACTCCACATTTACTTCGAAATAATGTTATAATATCAATATTTGCACATAAAAGCGTTTCGACTGCCATTTCTCGCATAATTAATTTTATAGACACAAAAAGAACCCAAATACGCTACAGATCAAATTCCTGACTTCTTTTAAAGTTGCGTCCTGGAATAAATGCCCGTGTAGTGGCTTTAAACAATATCCCAGCATTCTAAAATAGGACACTCATAGACGCCTTTACAGGCACGGTTCCAACATGATTTCTACATTGAGAGATTTGAGGGTCATTGTCAGTTACAACTCAAATGTAATTTATTACTCACAAAGGTCCAGGTTAGTCACACAGATTCCATTTTGATGGATGGTAAAACAAGCAAGTATATTCCAGGTATTTTAAACAGGTTCCAAGTGAGAATGATGTAAAAAAACAAAAGTTAAATAATTCAGCAAGGTAAAATGTTAAATAAAACAAATATGAATTATAAATTAAATGGTTTAAATGGTTGAAAACTGTTTGTCCTTAGCATCTAATATACAGGTTTCTAACACCTGTTCCAATGTGCCAAGCCATTTTCTTCTTCTGTGGATTTTATATGGTGGTTGGCAACCAACCTTTAGGTGCATTACCACCACCAACTGGATGGACCAGAGACAGTGAAGGTCTAAATCCTACCCAATATTCTAGTCTCCCTAAGGAAACAAAATACATAATCCCCTGAAGATTTCCCCATCAGTTCATTGAATCCTGGCTCTTCAACCCCATTACTCCTCAAATCTATAAACAATCACTCCCTTTCCCTCTCATATTTCTGCCACTGAAATAGAACATGTTCCACTGTTTCCATCTCCTCCTGAAAATTAAAATGTTTCCCCACCAACTGAAATGTACTATTGAGCCTTGTGTGTCCCAGTCTCAGCCTTTGGTTTACACTTTCCTCCCTTCTCTCTTGATCTGAGGACCTCCCTGCCCCCACCTTTTCCTGGATCTTCCCTCTCTCCCTGTTCCACAACTCTTGCCATTTGTTTTTAATCACTGTTCTTATTAACCCCTTGGCTTCTACTTTACTGATTGACAATTCCATCTCAACATTAGGATGTTTAAGTGCCTCCTTGCGGATAACTTCCACCTCCTCATTCCCCTCTACTCCCACATGAGCAACTCTAAATATATCACTGGCTGAGGGAGAAACCAAGGTGGGATTGCAGAAAGAACCACAGAGGGGCTAAACTCCATCCCAAACAACCCTATCTCTCTCACCATGCCATTGCCTGTCCAGCCAAAGCTTGTATTCAGATTTTGTTCATGATCCCAGCACCCTAGGAGTATATTTTTTGTTGGATGTGTAACCCTACTGTATGCCCTTGTATATTTACCCAATATGTCATGGCTAGCTATCTTCTTAACTTTCACGGCATCTCTCCCAACTCTAACTGCATCACTGCCACCAGGGCGGTCCTGAGTGCTCCACACCATATTCTTTGGCTTTTGGCCTGGATCACAATTACCTTTTTTTTAGGAAGTCTGAGCTATTTATCTATATTCTACACTTCCACAATCCAGTGATGATCTTAACAGCATTATACTGTATATAGCATTTTCAAAACCATTCCATCTGCTCCCTACTCCATTCCTGACAAGCAATGCATCACATTCAATATTTTCTTTCCTTTGACAACTACATCCTCTCCAGATCCCTTCCACACAACTTCAGGTATATTTCCCCCCCAACCTTCCTTCTAGAAAAAAATACAGTCTGAAAACTTGAAGCCCCACCTGAGGTACCACTGCTCAACTTCACTAATCGCTTCTTGAACTCTCTTCCACAGTGCCCCATCATCCGCAAACAATGACCTCCCAATATCAGTTCTCACCTGGGAGAATACATTGTCAATGATAATGGGGAACAACAAAGGACTAATGACACTTCCCTGCGGGGTACCATTATCTACCTCATAGTTTTTTGACATAGAGCTCCCCACCCTCACTTGTATTGATCGCCCTAAAAATTAAATATTTTATCCAGTTTATAAAACCCATCATCCAACCCCATTTTATCCACCTTGATAAGCAGACCTTGCTTCCACATCATAAGACTTTTTTACGTCAAAGAAAAACTGCTACCACCACCTCCTTATTTGCCTGTGCCTTCCGTATGACTGACTCAAGGCACAGTACAGGATCCATCGTTCCACTGCCTTTCCTGAACACACTTTGATCTGGTGACATTCCTCTACTCTCCAGAAAGTAAGTCAGGCTTTCCATTATCATCCTTTCCATAGTTTACATACACGAAATGTCAACGCTATCGGTCTATAGCTTGAAGGACTAGTACGGTCTTTCCCTGGTTTCCATATCGGCACCACTACAGCCTGCTTCCAACTTTCAGGCAGTTTCCCTTCCTGTCACAACTTATTGTAAAGGGCCAATACTTTCATCAATGCAGTGTCAATGAGATGAGCCATCATGATGTAACACCTTTCATCCTTCCCAGGAGATATTATCCCAGCTTTAGCTAATGCTCTCTTCCTCTCAGCCAACGTAAAAGGGGCATTCAATGCTTACCCCACAATCTCTCTCTGATCCAGGACCCCCGGATGTTCTCCTCTGACCCTCCCTCTCCCTCTTCTGTCAGATTATTTGAGCTGTGCGCCTTCACAAATGCCTTGGCTAACATTTCTGCTTTCTCCATATCTCTCACTGCAACAATCTCCCCACTTTTCAGCACAGGGAGATCCCAATCTCGTCTGACCCCCTCATCCTCTTAATCATCCCATACCTCTCCCACAGGAGTAGTCCTGCCTATGTTTCCACAGAACCGGTGCCAATACTCCCTCTTAGTTGTCCTTAATGATCATCCTTACTACTCCTTCTGAAAAAACCTACACTCGATCCCTCCGATGTCAACAACTACAGACCAGTATCCCTTCTTTCTTTTCTCTCCAAAACTCTTGAACGTGCCGTCCTTGGCCAGCTCTCCAGCTATCTCTCTCAGAATGACCTTCTTGATCCAAATCAGTCAGGTTTCAAGACTAGTCATTCAACTGAGACTGCTCTTCTCTGTGTCACGGAGGCGCTCCGCACTGCTAAAGCTAACTCTCTCTCCTCTGCTCTCATCCTTCTAGACCTATCGGCTGCCTTTGATACTGTGAACCATCAGATCCTCCTCTCCACCCTCTCCGAGTTGGGCATCTCCGGCGCGGCCCAAGCTTGGATTGCGTCCTACCTGACAGGTCGCTCCTACCAGGTGGCGTGGCGAGAATCTGTCTCCGCACCACGTGCTCTCACCACTGGTGTCCCCCAGGGCTCTGTTCTAGAACCTCTCCTATTCTCGCTATACACCAAGTCACTTGGCTCTGTCATATCCTCACATGGTCTCTCCTATCATTGCTATGCAGACGACACACAATTAATCTTCTCCTTTCCCCCTTCTGATAACCAGGTGGCGAATCGCATCTCTGCATGTCTGGCAGACAAGCTGAAACTCGGCAAGACGGAGCTGCTCTTCCTCCCGGGGAAGGACTGCCCGTTCCATGATCTCGCCATCACGGTTGACAACTCCATTGTGTCCTCCTCCCAGAGTGCTAAGAACCTTGGCGTGATCCTGGACAACACCCTGTCGTTCTCAACTAACATCAAGGCGGTGACCCGTTCCTGTAGGTTCATGCTCTACAACATTCGCAGAGTACGACCCTGCCTCACACAGGAAGCGGCGCAGGTCCTAATCCAGGCACTTGTCATCTCCCGTCTGGATTACTGCAACTCGCTGTTGGCTGGGCTCCCTGCCTGTGCCATTAAACCCCTACAACTCATCCAGAACGCCGCAGCCCGTCTGGTGTTCAACCTTCCCAAGTTCTCTCACGTCACCCCGCTCCTCCGCTCTCTCCACTGGCTTCCAGTTGAAACTCGCATCCGCTACAAGACCATGGTGCTTGCCTACGGAGCTGTGAGGGGAACGGCACCTCCGTACCTTCAGGCTCTGATCAGGCCCTACACCCAAACAAGGGCACTGCGTTCATCCACCTCTGGCCTGCTCGCCTCCCTACCTCTGAGGAAGTACAGTTCCCGCTCAGCCCAGTCAAAACTGTTCGCTGCTCTGGCACCCCAATGGTGGAACAAACTCCTTCACGATGCCAGGTCAGCGGAGTCAATCACCACCTTCCGGAGACACCTGAAACCCCACATCTTTAAGGAATACCTAGGATAGGATAAAGTAATCCTTCTAACCCCCCCCCCCCCCCCTTAAAAGAGTTAGATGCACTATTGTAAAGTGGTTGTTCCACTGGATATCATAAGGTGAATGCACCAATTTGTAAGTCGCTCTGGATAAGAGCGTCTGCTAAATGACTTAAATGTAAATGTAAATGCTTGTGCTTGTTTATACTGAATCAGGTTCTGGTAATTATGGGACATTTTGAACATTCTGAAAGCCCTGTTCCTACACTTCACTGCTTCTCTACACTCTTCACTCCACCATGGGACTGCGTTACTCTTTCTCCCCCCTGTACCCATAGCAATCGCCTGCCTACTATTGCTCCTCTCTCACCATTCACGGTTTCTATATCTGAATTGAGATCAATCTGACAGCTTCTGTTCACGCAACTCCTGAAACTGACCCCACTCTGCTTTCCCAAATATCCATCTCCTCAATCCATGTCCTACTGAATCTTCCACCCTCATTCCTACAGTACACCTGATAGGATAGTGATCACTACCCCCTGTAGATTCTTCCAAAACCTCCCAACTAAATCTTCTTGCCATTGAACTTGAGATCAAAGTAAGATCCAAAGCAGATTAATTTCCCTTACTGGGTCAATCTTGGTTCCCTGGCCGTCATTAAGACTCACAAGCCCTTGCTCATCCAGTAGTTCCTCCAACACTTGTTCATTTACATCAGTCGGTAACCCTCCCCAGTGCGTACTATGAGCATTAAAATCCCCACACCACATTACCTGTCTCCTATTTTGACCTTCCACATTCCCAAGGGCCATCAACTCTAGCCTTTAACATGGGTTGTAAAAGTGTTTTATTATTACCATATTCCATACTATTACCATATTCCCCCCTCCCTCCCTCCAAACCACTACATACTCCTGTTCCACTCCCTCTCCCACACACCTATATGGGATCACCCGCATTCTAAAGGTAGCACAGCCCCCTCCACCCCTGCCACTCTATCTCTACGGACTGCAACATAACCTTGCAATACAAAATCTACAATAGGTTTAAGCCATGTCTCCTGGAGACATATAACATCAGGTTTGGCTGGTAAGTCTTCAAGAAACTGTTTGAACTCTTGTCCATTAGATTTCAAACTTATGGCATTCCATTGAAGGATTAACACCATTATGAAAATTAACCAATACATGACTCCTGGCTGGACTGATTCTCAATCTTATTGAGGTCATCCTGTACATTTCCCCATTTCAGTCCTGTGATCCAAAATACCTCACTGCCTGCTCCACTATAATCTGTATCTTCTTCGAATGTAATTTTTCTGTGCAATTGATTGATGCTATCACAAATGTAACTACCTTCCTCATGTCCACTAACATTATTGTGTTCTTCCCCATTCTCTTCCCTACATCACGCCCAACCTGCATCCTGATCCGCCCTAGAATACCTGCTCTTCTAGGTGCCCCAATTGTTTCTGCGTGAACTACCTTCACTGCTTCTGCATATGAGACCTGCTGCACTTCCACCTGTCTTTTCATCGCTGAACAACCCCTATACGCCACACACAGGGTCCAGTTACAGCACTTTAACTGGACACTGTCTCCACATTCCCCATATGCATGTTCTCCCCCACACTTCTTTGCCTTTACACATCGCCACATGCCCAAACCTTTGACAGTTTCATCAACGGAACATATGCTCGCACATAGTAACTCATATACCCAATCCTAACATTTTCTGGTAGTACCAGATGCTCAAAGTTTAGTAGCACTGGCAAGCTATCCTCCTTCTTCCCATCTCATGTCATCTGGAGGCGCTTTGCCTTAATAAGAGAGCCTCCCTTCAAGTGATCCTTTATTTATTTAATGTTAACAATTTCTGGAACTCCTGTAATTACTCCCTTCACCCACTGCCGTCCAGTTTGATCCGGCATGCTACTATCAACCACATGTATACATACAGTACCTGCTTAAGTTTGAGCACCTTCTACTGTTTAGCATTGAAACACACCACCAGACTTCCATCATAAAGAACTTCTTCAAATCCTTAGTCAACGTGATCATCCTCACTGCCGTGACTCCACCTTTGTCCTTAAATTTCACCAACACCTTGAACTCCACTTCCTGATGCCATATTTACCCATAACCCCCTTTCATGCTGTCCTACAGGTAAACCCAAAAGGTGTCACCAGGTGTCACAATAGCAAATGAAGGGTTTCTAATATACATATTTAACATAATAACATTTTCCATACAATTCTAAGCATTTCTATTCAATAATAAATGAACGAAATTATATTATTTCCATTTAATTTTCTTATATACAATGGCTCTAACAGCCGGTATTGTCATTATTTACAACAGCTCAGACTTCACAGTTCTGCCTCAAGCAGCTGTCAAAGCTGAACCTTTTTCCACCGGTAAAACATATTGTGTGCACCAGAGGAGACTGGTGGGATGATGGGTTAATTGTAATGGCTGGAATGGAACCAGTGGAACGGAGTCAAACATGTTGTTACCATGTGTTTGATGTGTTTGGTATCATTCCATTTACTCCATTCCAGCCATTACAATTACCCCTTCCTTCTATAGCTCCTCCCACCAACCCCCACTGGTGTGCACAAATCCCTAGGTTTCTGTCATCATGATAACCTTTGGATTTGCAAACTCATGTTGGTGGATATTGTGGTTTGAAAGCTAGTGTGGTGCAAGTTTAATTAGGCAATACTTTTATAGAATTTCAATCAGTCTGCTAGCATTTAGAAGTTCAAATGTGACACAATGGCTAGCTGTAGTGGTTGCTATTCAAAGATCAAATGCAATGCACTTGATCTTGCAATGCAATACACTTGATCTTGCAATGCAACGCACTTGATCAGTATAAGCTTGTCTTCTCATTACAAGTTTCCATGGATTCTACCCTTTCAAAAGAGCCTCGGGTTGTAACTTTTGGTGATCTCGTCAGAACAGTAACGATGGGTCTGTTTATTATTCTGATCAGGCAGACGTTGCCCATGCAGAAACAGGAACGCAGTGTAAGGAAAAATAGAGGAGGAAGAGGAAAAACTAGTCACCTGAAAATGAAGCAACAGTCTCAAGTCTTTTCTGGCTCTCCACAGATCACTCAACACTGATTCAAGTTCAAACACAACTCAGAGGCCGTGTCCAAAATCTGGCTTGCCTACTACTTACTTAAACTGCAAACTGTGCGCTAATTGTACTATGTACTATTTATAACATATTGTTTAGTAAAAAGTATGCAGTATGCCACGGCCAAATCGTATACATATTTGTGCGTTCAAGACAACTGGGAAACAGCTCAGACTGGGAAAAACAGTGGCGTCTGTAATCCTCAGGTCAGAGAAGTCGGAGCTCTAGGATGATGCCTGAGCACCCTGTTGTCTTAAACATACCATTACTGATGGTTTCACATATGAACCTGAAAGGATTGCCTGTAGCCCCACCCAGTGACCTTTTGTGTTGTTGTTTTGGGCTAATGTTAACCTCTTGACGCTAGGGGTCAGATTTTTATTTTATTTTTAAATAACGTTCCCAAGGTAAACTGACTATTTCTCAGGTCCAGATCGTAGAATATGCATATAATTTACAGATTAGGATAGAAAACACTCCAAAGTTTCCAAAACTGTCAAAATATTGTCTGTGAGTATAACAAAACTGATTCTGCAGGCGAAAACCTGAGGAAATATAACCCGGACGTGTTTTTTTTAAATCTGTGTTTCCTGGCCCGTCTTTCTTCCATTTAAAGGGGTATCAACCAGATTCCTTTTCCAATGGCTTCCTCAGGCTGTGACCAGGCTTTAGACATAGTTTCAGGCTTTTATTTTGAAAAATGAGCGACATTTTTCAAAACTAGTCAGGTGTCCTCTGATTAGTTCCTGCGCGCGAGAGGTGTAGCTCTCCATTTACTTTCTCTCTTTTATTGAATAGGTTATGGTCCGGTTGAAATATTATCGATTATGTATGTTAAAAACAACCTGAGGATTGATTATAAGAAACATTTGACATGTTTCTACGAACATTACGGATACTTTTTGGAATTTTCGTTGAACGGAATGAGGCTTTGGTTTTCTGAACATAACGCGCAACCCAAATGGCGTTTTTTTGTTATAAAAGTAATATTTATCGAACAAAAATAACATTTGTTGTGTAACTGGGAGTCTCGTGAGTGCAAACATCCGAAGATTATCAAAATTAAGCGATTAATTTTATTGCTTTTCTGACTTTCGTGACCATGCTAATTTGGGGCTAGCTGTTGTAGCATTGATTGATACACTCACAAAAGCTTGGATTGCTTTCGCTGCAAAGCATATTTTCAAAATCTGACACGATAGGTGGATTAACAACAAGCCAAGCTGTGTTTTGGTATATTTCACTTGTGATTGCATGATTATAAATATTTTTAGTAATATTTTGCGCCCTGCAAATTCAGCGGTTGTTTAGGAAAATGATCCCGCTAAAGTGATCGGTAGCGCAGAGAAGTTAACTAAGTAGCTAGCATTTGGAACAACTTATTTGTAGTAAACTTCAGTGTACCGTAGGTCTACTCATGTATTATTGGGAATTTACCAGTAAATGTGTGCCCATTATACATCTTAGAGTAGTCAGCAGGGTAAGTGCACTCTATATGTGTGTCTAGGTCATTAGGCACTATTAGCCATGCAACTGTCTTGAGAGTGAGTATGTCGGTTTATTTTTGTACCATTGCTATGGCCTAATGTTTACTGTTGCTATGGTTACGCCACCAATGGAATTTATGCCCTAATGTGAAACCAAGCTAAAATTTGCGTAAGGCAAAAAGATAATGGTGGCTAAATGCCAGAGGGGATGGATCATTAACATAAAGAGGAGTTACTATGTGTGTGACGTAAGGATGAAACCTGTATAAAAAGTGTGTGCCAAGGCTGGAAGTCAGTTGCTTCATGATCCAGCTCAGCTTATATTACTTTGTAATAAAGTCTATTTGAACTCACAGGCTCCGGTATTTGAGAAAGATTATTGACTGAATATTTTCACAACAGTATCAACTGAAGAGTCACCTGAAGTTTGAGAGGAATAGGAGATGCAGTAATGGAATGCAGTGCTGAGGCAGAGGGCTTGTAATGAGGAGGGCTGGCTACTATGAATTGTGTGTGGTGAGGTTTCTAGCTCCCAGAGTTGCTGAGGCATCACTCAAGTGGGTACCATATATTGTGAAGGAGCATTCCAGGGCTACATGACTCAGGCTGGTTACCAGAATAACTAGCCATCTACAAGATCGTCACCAGACTCCATCTTTATCATCCATCTCCCTGACCACCTTCCTCTGATCCATCATTTGTCCCTCTCCCTCTTTGGAAGATGCATGCACTCAAAGACTTGTACTCTATTGGTTGACCTAGCCAAATATAACTAGGCTACTCATGATGTTGCATTGGTTGACCTAGCCAAATATAACTAGGCTACTCATAATGATGCATTGGTTGACCTAGCCAAATATAACTAGGCTATTCATAATGATGCATTGGTTGACCTAGCCAAATATAACTAGGCTACTCATAATGATGCATTGGTTGACCTAGCCAAATATAACTAGGCTACTCATAATGATGCATTGGTTGACCTAGTCAAATATAACTAGGCTACTCATAATGATGCATTGGTTGACCTAGCCAAATATAACTAGGCTACTCATAATGATGCATTGGTTGACCTAGCCAAATATAACTAGGCTACTCATAATGATGCATTGGTTGACCTAGCCAAATATAACTAGGCTACTCATAATGATGCATTGGTTGACCTAGTCAAATATAACTAGGCTACTCATAATGATGCATTGGTTGACCTAGCCAAATATAACTAGGCTACTCATAATGATGCATTGGTTGACCTAGCCAAATATAACTAGGCTACTCATAATGATGCATTGGTTGACCTAGCCAAATATAACTAGGCTACTCATAATGATGCATTGGTTGTTTGTTTTTAGCTTTTGATGCACTTTGGGATCGTTATGAAAATAGGGTTTATTTCGTTCAGTAGAGCAAAAAGTTATTTTGAAGGCCAAGGGGCCAACACGTAAGCTTCAATTAAAAAAAGTGTTGCAAGCAAGAGCAGTATGCGTGTTTATTTTTTCTTTCAACTCATCTAATTGTTACTATGCACCTGCAGCAAGATAGCTCAAATGTGCCAGTGCATTTTGGAATGTTGAATGTAAAACACAATAACAGTATAGAAATGTTTATTACAAACAATAAACAGTTCAAAATGAGAAAACAGAAATACACGTTAGGTTTAATCCTTTGACGCGTACGATTACATATTTGTGATCATTGTTGAGTGGGCCCTGCAACGTACCATTACCATTAAATATGTGATTGGAACAGTAGCAACAAAATGTATGATGCAACAAACACGTCTGAAAAGCATCTAAACAAGGTTTTGTACTGATGGGAAATAAAGGTCTTCACAACTTTATAACTCAATTTCACCTTTTATTGGAAAAGATAAATGCAAACTTCCTCCAAATATCACACGGAACATGTCCACAGCCAAACTCATTCCATAAACCAGTTTAAATAACAGGTTGCGCTGACAAAAAAATTACTTAAGTTAACGACCTAACAGCTAGACTTGTTTACAATGTACCACATCTCTGGTGAGCACAAGAGAGAAATGTAATATTGTTAAGAAAAGAGTTGCGTGTTAGCTAAAGCTAAATTCTTTACGATGGCAGCCATGTTTTTTATGTTTGACAAGCGAAAACTCCCTAATCCTAGAATGCCATTCACTATAAGATGCAAATAAACAAAGTCAAAGATGCCCATTGCCTGAAAAAAAATTGCCTGTTTTGCCACTTTTCAGCATATTACAAATCTTCAATATACTTGTTACAGTGTAAACAAGAACCGGAGAACATGATTTGACAAGCTGTTTACCGTTTTTGACAAATCACAAAGCAAATAAAATGTTATCACCTCACAGATCATCATCCCAAAAATAAGCCTACTGCCTAGCCTAACCGTAGCGCGAAAGCTAAACAAGGATGACGTCATGATATGGCCTCATATTTTTCCGAGTACACAATTGCCTTGAAAGCACCATAAGTCAGTCGAGTGAACTATCCCTTCAAAGATGTTATAACAAAATGAGATGGTCTGACAGACGCTTAGGTGACAACCAGAATGCATTGTATGATGTGAACAAACATGGCGCCACACATAGCTGGCAAATAGCTTATCATTATCTCATCATAATCAGTACAACCTTCAAAAAATAGTATTTTAAGTATTTTACACACATACTGTATGTGTCCATTACAATCTATTTAAGAATCGGAATGCATGATTTGTCACCAATATTTGAAAACGTGATTAAAACAGTAAATACATTATGATTAATACATACTGTATGCCAGAGTAGAAATGACCACATGATATACAGAAAATAAGGCACTTAATTTGATAGGAATGCACACATGTCCAAAGTTATTATTTGTAAGGAAAACAACAATGAAGGCAATGCGGGCACCAGCCAGAAAATGGTCCGGGGAAAAAGTTTGTGAAGGGCCTGTTCTAACTAGAGATGCGCAAAGTCTTCCTACTTGATCTGGGGAAACACTGGGGAAGTGCTTAAGCTCTTCTCGAAGACAGAAATTTGTCCAGCTCAGTAAAGCCTCAAACATAAATTGTCCGCAACAGTGAAATTAGTTACTTCTTATGTAAATTAATGAGGAGGCAGAACACACCTCAATTCAAACTGGTGTTAGAAAATAATTAGAAATTGACAAGTTGAAACATAGCCTATAGATAATTAGTAGGAAGCGTGCCTTGGTTTGAGGGCAGCGCGGGTTATATGTCATGTTGCAAAAAACAATCACATTTTGGAACAGTGAGTGCATTCTGACATCACACTAATAAAAAAACTCTGAGATATTTGGAACTCGCATGTGAAAAGGTTAATAAATGATTGGCTATAAATAAAATATATACAAAATCCACGACTACTTCTTAATCAACTAAAATAGCCACTAGGCGTGCTTCCCTGGCAGTCACCTCCTTCTCCCGCTTCCACAGTCGGGCACCTTTTGGGAGGGAGAGGAGCCCACAACTGCAGCTTAGGAGGATGAGGAGATAATGACCAGTGGGGTGATGGAGTGGCAGCTCCTGCAGCGCCTCATCCATCACCGCATACCACTTCAAGAATGCCACTGTGGCCTCCCCCTCCCGCTGTGCTGACTCCATTGGGGGGAGCTTTCAAGTTCTTAAAAATATGGAAAAGGACAGCTTTCAGCTTTAAGCATACTACATGTAAAGCCCTGTATAAAGGTATTATGCCAATTGAAGTACATACAGTGCCTTGCAAAAGTATTCATCCCCCTTGGCATTTTTCCTATTTTGTTGCATTACAACCTGTAATTTAAATTGATGTTTATTTTTATTTATTGTAATGGCCATACACAAAATAGCCCAAATTGGTGAAGTAAAATGAAAAAAATTACTTTAACAATTAAAAACAATTAAACAATTAAAAAACTGAAAAGTGGTGTGTGCATATGTATTCACCCCTTTGCTATGAAGCCCCTAAATAAGCTCTGGTGCAACCAATTACATTCAAAAGTCACATAATTAGTTAAATAAAGTCCACCTGTGTGCAATCTAAGTATCACATGATCTGTCACATGATCTCAGTTGATCTCAGACCTGTTCTGAAAGGCCCCAGAGTCTGCAACACCACTAAGCAAGGGGCACAACCAAGCAAGCAAAACCATGAAGACCAAGGAGCTCTCCAAACAGGTCAGGGACAAAGTTGTGGAGAATTACAGATCAGGGTTGGGTTATAAAAAATATCACAAACTTTGAACATCCCACGGAGCACCATTAAATCCATTATTCAAAAATGGAAAGAATATGGCACCACAACAAACCTGCCAAGAGAGGGCCGCCCACCAAAACTCACGGAACAGGCAAGGAGGGCATTAATCAGAGAGGCAACAAAGAGACCAAAGATAACCCTGAAGGAGATACAAAGCTCCACAGTGGAGATTGGAGTATCTGTCCGTAGGACCACTTTAAGCCATGCACTGGGCTGGGCTTTACGGAAGAGTGGCCAGAAAAAAAGCCATTGCTTAAAACTTCTTATGGATAGGAGGCAGCATTTTCACATTTGGATGAAAAACGTGCCCAGAGTAAATGGCCTGCTACTTAGTCCCAGTTGCTAATATATGCATAGTATTAGTAGATTTGGATAGAAAACACTCTGAAGTTTCTAAAAATGTTTGAATGATGTCTGTGAGTATAACATAACTCATATGGCAGGCAAAAACCTGAGAAAAAATCCAACCAGGAAGTGGGAAATCTGAGGTTGGTCGTTTTTCAACTCATTCCCTATTGAAGATACAGTGGTATATGGGTCATGTTGCACTTCCTAAGGCTTCCACTAGATGTCAACAGTCTTTAGAACCTTGTCTGATGCTTCTACTGTGAAGTGGGGCTGAATGAGAGGGGAATGAGTCAGAGGTCTGCCAGCAGCTACGAGCTGGTCACGCGCATTCACATGAGAGGTAGCTCCCGTTCCATTTGCAAAAATGTTATTTTTGTTCGATAAATATTACTTTTATAACAAAAAAAATGCCATTTGGGTTGCGCGTTATGTTCAGAAAACCACAGCCTCGTTCCGGTCCTGAAAGGCAGAAGAAAATTCCCAAAAGTATCAGATTCAAAAATATGACTAAAAATATTTATAATCATGCAATCACAAGTGAAATATACCAAAACACAGCTTAGCTTGTTGTTAATCCACCTATCGTGTCAGATTTTGAAAATATGCTTTACAGCGAAAGCAATCCAAGCTTTTGTGAGTGTATCAATCAATGCTACAACAGCTAGCCCCAAATTAGCATGGTCACGAAAGTCAGAAAATCAATAAAATTAATCGCTTACCTTTGATAATCTTCAGATGTTTGCACTCACGAGACTCCCAGTTACACAATAAATGTTATTTTTGTTCGATAAATATTACTTTTATAACAAAAAAACGCCATTTGGGTTGCGCGTTATGTTCAGAAAACCACAGCCTCTTTCCGTTCGATGAAAATTCCAAAAGTATCCGTAATGGTCGTAGAAACATGTCAAATGTTTTTTATAATCAATCCTCAGGTTGTTTTTAACATACATAATCGATAATATTTCAACCGGACCGTAACCTATTCAATAAAAGAGAGAAAGAAAATGGAGAGCTACCCCTCTCGCGCGCAGGAACTAATCAGAGGACACCTGACTAGTTTTGAAAAATGTCGCTCATTTTTCAAAATAAAAGCCTGAAACTATGTCTAAAGCCTGGTCACAGCCTGAGGAAGCCATTGGAAAAGGAATCTTTGTGAGACGCAGAGTAGGTGAACGGATGATCTCTGCATGTGTGTTTCCCACCATGAAGCATGGAGGAGAAGGTGTGATGGTTGAGAGAATGCCAAGAGTGTGCAAAGCTGTCATCAAGGCAAAGGGTGGCTACTTTCAAAAATCTCAAATATTGACGCCCGGGTGGCGCAGTGGTCTAGGGTGGTCTAGGGTCTAGTGTCTAGGGCACTGCATCGCAGTGCTAGCTGCGCCACCAGAGTCTCTGGGTTCGCGCCCAGGCTGGGCTGGGTTCGCGCCCAGGCTCTGTCGCAGCCGGCCGCAACCGGGAGATCTGTGGGGCGACGCACAATTGGCATAGCGTCGTCCGGGTTAGGGAGGGTTTGGCCGGTAGGGAGGGTTTGGCCGGTAGGGATATCCTTGTCTCAGTATGTAAAAAAAAAAAAAAAAAAATGTAATAAAATGTATGCACTCTACTGTAAGTCGCTCTGGATTTTCTGCTAAATGACTAAAATGTAAATGTAATGTAAATGTAAACAGAACTTGAGCGTGGATAACTATTTACCCCCCCAAAGTCAATAGTTTGTAAAGCCACCTTTTGCAGCAATTACAGCTGCAAGTCTTGGGGTATGTCTCTATAAGCTTGGCACATCTAGCCACTGGGATGTTTGCCCATTCTTCAAGGCAAAACTGCTCCAGCTCCTTCAAGTTGGATGGGTTCTGCTGGTGTACAGCAATCTTTATTAATGCGTTTGAGACAATACGTTGCGTTGTGACAAGGAAGGGGTGGTATACAGAAGAGAGACCTATTTGGTAAAAGTCCTTATTATGGAAATAACAGCTAAAGTAAGCAAAGAGAAACGACAGTATATCATTACTTTAAGACATGAAGGTCAGTCAATCTGGAGAATTTCAAGAACTTTGAAAGTTTCTTCAAGTGCAGTTGCAAAAACCATCAAGCACTATGATGAAACAGGCTCTCATGAGGACCGCCACAGGAAAGGAGGACCCAGAGTTACCTCTGCTGCAGAGGATAAGTTCATTAGAGTTACCAGCCTCAGAAATTGCAGCTCAAATAAATGCTTCACAGAGTTCAAGTAACAGACACATCTCAACATCAATTGCGTGAATAAGGCCTTCATGGTCAAATTGTTGCAAAGAAACCACTACTAAAGGAAAACAATTAGAAGAGACTTGCTTGGGCCAAAAAAAACTAGCAATGGTAGAAATCTGTCCTTTTGAGTCCAAATTTGAGATTTTTGGTTCCGACTGCCGTATCATTGTGAGACGCAGAGTAGGTGAACGGATGATCTCGGCATGTGTGGTTCCCACCGTGAAGCATGGAGGAGAAGGTGTGATGGTTGAGAGAATGCCAAGAGTTTGCAAAGCTGTCATCAAGGCAAAGGGTAGCTACTTCTAAAGTCTAAAATATATTTTGATTTGTTTAACACTTTTTTGGTTACTACATTATTCCATATGTGTTATTTCATACTTTTGATGCCTTCACTCTTATTCTACAATGTAGAAAACAGTAAAAATAAAGAAAAATCCAATCTTTTGACCGGTAGTGTACGTGGGTGAGGGCAGTGTGGATAGCAATTGAGATTGCTTCACCTATGTGATGCTCATTTCGATATGGGGATGTGCTACCGAAATGAACCAATAGCGGGAAACAACGCAATCATGCGTGGTGCATTCTCAGTATGCGAAAATAGAACGTTTTATGGTAAGTGATTTAAAAAAAAATAGTGTATGGACTCCAGACCAAAGTACACATTTTCCAACACGCCCCATCCACATCGACGGGGCGGCAGTGGAACAGGTAGACAGGTTCGAGTTCCTCGGTGTCCAAATCACTATAGACTTAAAATGGTCCAAACACACACACAGTCATGAAGAAGGTATGACAGTGCCTCTTCCCCCTCAGGGGTTGAAATAGTTTGGCATGGGCCCTCAAATCCTGAAAAGGTTCTACAGCTGTACCATTGAGAGCATATTGACTGGCTGCATCACTGCCTGGTATGGCTATAGCACCACCCTCGATCGCATGGCGCTACAAAGGGTTGTTCAGACAGCCCAGTACATTACTGGGGCCGAGCTCCAAGCCATCCAGGACCTCTATATCAGGTGGTGTGAAAATCATCAAATACCCCAAAACCATCCAAGCCATAGACTATTTTCTCTGCTGCCGCACGGCAAGAGGTACTGGTGCGTCTGACACCAACAGGCTCTTGAACAGCTTCTATCCCCATGCAATATGACTGATAAATAGCTAACAAAATAGCTACACAGACAGAGTTGACCTTTTATTTCAGGATTTTGAACTTTCTATGCACACTCACAGGGCCCTACACACACACACACACACACACACACACACACACACACACACACACACACACACACACACACACACACACACACACACACACACACACACACACACACACTCCATCATTTGCTCACTCACACATAAAATGCACAGACATTTACACTGACTACATAACCACACACCCACTCACATACAAGCTTCAGCTTCTCTGTTTATCTTCTATCCTGTTGCATAGTCACCTTACCTTTATACATATCTACCTCCATCACTCCAGTATCCCTGCACATGTAAACAATGGTATTCAAACTGACTTTTTAAATATGTCTTGTATATAGTATGCTTACTTACTTACTTTATTGTGTATTTCATATTTCTTATTTCTTGTGTGTTTTTTCCCTAGTATTACATTGTTATTGATTATTGCATTGTTGGCTTTTAAGTTAGCAAAAAAGGCATTTCACTGTACAGTACTTGTGCATGTGACATTAAAACTTGAAACTTGACATCCTGGCATTTAAAGTATACTAGATTTTTTTCAAAATGTCACATACTATAAAACATTAGATTTTTTCCTGCATACTCAAACAGCCTACTATTTAGGCATCAATATTACAATTGCAGTAAAATATGGAGCACTCTGGGAAGATTACTAGATGTCTTTAGTAGCTCCGGCAATGTGCTTAAAACTTTGATAGGCGTAAACACAATTAACCTTATGCCATCCACACCCCACATAAACACTGTTTTCCTTCTGCTCACTTAATTAGGCCGTAATTGATGCGGAGAACAAAATAGCTTTTCCATGGACCTTTCTTTCGTTTTTAGCGTCAATTACATCCTAAGGAATAGAGTTGAATGAAAACTGTGTATTGGGGTGTGGATGACAGAGTTAATTGTGTTTATGACTTTTAGAGTCTAATCAATAAGATTAACCTTTAGTGTCATAGAATATGTTTCATTCTGTCTACACACGTTTTGTCACACGCATTATGATCATTACAGATTGATGATGTACATGTAGCTAGAAACACTGCAGGTTTATAATGAGTTTGAAGTGATCTATTTCATTGTTGATGTAAGTTAATGTTTTCATTGTTGTCATAAACTGCTATAAAACGTCATGTCAAACATTATATTTTGTTCATAACCGCCATTACCCATTAGGACAGGTTGGAAGCATTGCCTCATTGGTTTACCATATTATATGTGAATTCAAGTGTATCAGAATGCCTTTACAATACAGCAGTTATAATCACTTCATTAATATTCAGGGAGTCATGTTTTGAATACAATTCAGTCATTGTCCTTCATGTGTAGTCATTTTTTTCTGTAGTCCCTAAAGACTCATTGTCCTTGCAATGACACTCAAATAAAGACATAAATAATATGGAAATGGAGTATCTCTCATTACAACTGACAGACTTGAATAGTTAGACTTGATATCGAAATGGAACAACAAGGGCCCATGCATCCTAACCTATTGGGTATCAGGCAATTGACTCAAAGGCTACAGTATATGTCCTGTAGCATCCAGCCAGTATATGCCAGTATATATACTATAGCAAGTGATTTTAAAGAGAATAAAGCAGAAATAAGCTATAATTGAGCCCTAATCATACCATTATCAAATCTGCAGGACTAATCCATACCAGGAAGGGGGCCTCCATTCCATTCTCTCCCTCTCATCACTCATGTGAAAAGATATTCTGAAGAGGTGGGCATGATGGGATAGCATTGTAATAGAATTCTGAGCACATAAAACATTGATTTAGCCCAGTCTTAATGTATATGATAATGGCTTGGGCTGTTGGGTATGGGGACTCTGTAATAAGGTGACGGAAGTCCCAGATGCATGTGTAATGGCCGTTTGATTAAAGCAGGCGCCGAATGCAGATAAGACAGTTTAGTGTAGTCAGCCAGAAGTGCTCTAGGGCACAAACTTCTCTGTCCTTGTGTGAAAAGGCAAAGCCAATCACTTGTTTGAAGGACTGTGGCAAACTTTTTGTTTTGTGGAGTGTCAAGTCTTTGGATGGGATGTGGTTGAAAAGATAAAGATATGGCTACATGGAGGCGATAAGGATTTTATGACTCCAAAGTTGTATTCCCAGTCCAAATAACTATCCTTGAATCAACCAATCAGTACTGTACTGTCAATGCAAACATTAGAAGTTCAATGGCATGTTTACTTTATAGCACTATGGATACAATTACTGGAGTAAACACTGTTGTCATGTGTTTGATTGAACTATTTTGCATGTGGCAAAATGTGCATTGAAGGATTCTTCAAGATAATGCCAAATGCTTTGTGTCATAGCCAACAGCATTGACTCTCATTAAAAGATGCTTGATAGTGTATTTTGCCACATGTCCTTGGTGTTTCTGAGAAATACAAATATTTTTGTAAGAAGTATTTGTTTTAAAAAGGTGCCTCTTAGGGAGACATTCATTACTCAAAAACAAAAACAATGAATTGATTCTAAGAGACTCCAGAGCTTCATTGAAAATGTGAAATCCTCAAAGTCTGAGCAGCTTGATCTTTTTAGCTGTTAGAGGCCAAAATAAATAATGTCTGAACTGTGCAAGGTATGAATTATAATACAGTTTACCAGCACTCTATGAACAGCGAGAGTCCAGGAAAGAGTAGGCTAAGTGAGAGAAAGTTAAAGCAATCTGATTCCCTGCAATTTCCATAAGTTTTAGACATAATGTGTCTCTAATTTCCCTGTCCGTCTGTGAACAGTTGATCAATTCCAGGCACTGCCAACATTTCTGCTTTCTCAGTGTTTCAAAATGGATTGCAATGCAGTTAAAATGCTCTAATTTGTTTCTCTGTGGCGATCTAAGCTCTTGCCTGCTCCTGAAGATGATTGGGATGGAGCTTAAAGTCATTCACTTGGCGTGGACATTATAGTAAAAAAAGTAAGTGCTAGTCCTGACTTTGACAAAGACAATGTAAAAAGGGAAGTTTAATGAGAAGACTGACAGATAGGGTAATCCATCCTGCTCTTCCCGAGGAAAAGGTTAATAGCTTAAATGTTCAGAGCGCTTAACAGAAGAAAAAGCGACCTGCCACTTATTATCTGGAGCAGCCTAGTGGCTAACTTAATATATAATCTGCGGATCAGTACAGGATTGGTTCACCTCCCAGTGAAGTGGGCCATGAGAACAGCAACTGTGTGATTACACCCGTATATAGACGCCAGCATGTCATATCACTCATCTTCATACTTCCGCTCATGTCATCCGCTTACACTGAAGAAAATAGAAACGCAACAGGTAAAGTTTTGTTACACAACAAAACGCCACAGATGTCTCAGGTTTTGAGGGAGCGTGCAATTGGCATGCTGACTGGAAGAAATGTCCACCAGAGCTGTTGCCAGATAATTTAATGTTCATTTCTCAACCATAAGCTGCCTCCAACGTCGTTTTCGAGAATTTGGCAGTAAGTGCAACTGGCCTCAGAACAACGCCAGCCCAGGACCTCCACATCCGGTTTTCTTCACCTGCGGGATCGGAGAGGGGGGGGGGGGGGGGGGGGGTGTATTTCGGTCTGTAATAAAGCCCTTTTGTGTTGGAAAACAAATTCTGATTGGCTGGACATTGCAAGTGGGTGGGCTTATGCCCTCCCAGGCCCACCCATGGCTGCAACCCTGCCCAGTAATGTGAAATCCATAGATTAGGGCCTAATTCATTTTTTTCAATTGACTGATTTCCTTATATGAACTGTAGCTCAGAAAAATCTTTAAAATTGTTGCATGTTGTGTTTTATATTTTTGTTCAGTATATAATTTTCATAAAAAAGCAGAATATGTCTGTGACATTTGTCCTCTGATTCTCCATCTGCACCATCATGGATAAGCTTTCCAGGAGGGTACCCATGTGAACAATACACTGGTGGGAACACAGACAGTGAAAGTGCTGATTTAGGGGCTCTGTGCACCAAGATGATTGCCCTACTGTCCTCTACTGTCCTCAATCTTATAATATGTTTATGTACTGCACAGTAGTAGTAGAACTTAGGAAAATAGATTTAGTTAAATAAAGATTATTAGTTTGGTGCCGTTGCCAACGGCCAACAATACTTTTTTGCGTTTTTTCCTCTCACTCTCTAAAATGCTGTATGTCCTCTTTGAGGGAATGTTGTGTTTATGTTTGTGCGTGTGTATGTTTGTTTGTGTGTGCGTGTGCATGTGCATGTACACTTACAGTCTGCATCTGTGTGTGAGTGTATCTGTGTCGCAGGGGTTATTCGGCGTCAGCATTCCTTTGTGTCAGAGGTTACCCTCAGCATCCATGATGACACAGCAAATGTCGTCTCGTCCTGTCATGGCAGCCAGTGGCCATTTTACTCAAACCTGAGAGATGTCCCACCCTAAAGGCAGAGCAAGGACATTATAACAAAGCTACCTCTGTGTTGAATGTAGATCGATACAGCATAGTCAGAGCACTGCTCCCAGCACCATGGCAGTGTTATTTTCACAACAAAGCGAATTAATTACAGCAATGTATAACATACTTCACAACTCTATTTGTGGATTATAGATCATTAGCATTATCTACTGAAAAACCGAATCACAGAATACGATACGCCACAGGTAATTAAATGGTAAAAGGAAAAGCTACTTGTTAACCTAGTGTGGTTTACAACCACCCTGGAGATTTGAAAGACCTCCGTGAGAACTTTTTAATTGGGATAATTGGTGGGAATTTGTTGACACATCTGACGGTGAGGGGTATTTCACCAATAAAGCTGTGTTTTAATGCTTCTCTCTAGAAGGTGCAGTTGTCTCTGATATGATTATGTAAGAGGAGAGAGTGAGATAGAGAACAGGGATGAACAGAGAGACTAGCTATGATTTACAAGCCTGGCAGGATCAATCAGGACGTTGTGCTCAGCAGGCAATTACTCAACACAGCCAATGTGAAGCAGCATAGTTTAATTTACAGCCACCTAACCAACAGAGAAGATGAGCAAGCCAGGTCTGTGCTGTATGTGAAAGAGGGTGATCTCAGTGTGTCTGGCACAGTGGTGCTACAGCAGTCTGTTTAGGGTCAGTTCAAGGTCAGGCCCTTCCAAAATGAGTTTTTGTAGAAAGCTGTAATAGAGACCATACTCTTCAAGTTGTAGGTATTCCTGCCTGGTGGACAGTAAATATAGCTACTAAAGACAGTCTACAAAATGGCTGCTGATAGCCTTTTTGTCATTGTTATATAGTGGTGTAGTTGGACATGGAATCTATGGGCTCATGCAACAGCTATAGGCATAGACCACATGTAGGCCATTTAGATAGAATGGACATGTACAGAACACATGTGCTGCATCAGCAACACTCTATATTGAGAAGTGCGAGGAATCATACAGCTGTGCGAACCACCATTATCATCGGTTACATGCTGCTGACATACGCCATAGGGCCATAATACAGCTGGTGCCAGGCACTGATTTGCTATTCAGACCTGACACATACAGTCATAACATGAATGAATGACTGACAGCAGTATTGTCTGTTAAATACCACAGGCTAACACTGCATAATGTATCCTGACTGAGACATTTCTTAACTGCTTGCCTGGCTTCAGGTGATTGTGATTTGTGATTACAGCTTGAATGTAATTTGTCTTAGTTTAAAGTAAAGCTTACAGTATCACACAACACTGCACACATTGTAAAAGGCCAGCAGAACACAAAGTCCCTCAAGCATCAATGAGCTACAACACAGGCTAATCACGCTTATATGGTTTAGGCTTCTAAACAGATGTAGCAAAATGTATTGGTTTGATTGAACATTACATTAGAATACTAAAGGTGCAGTATGTCAAGACTTTGACATGTTTTGTGTGTGTGGGTACAAAGAGTACAAAAGTGAAGCTTTGATGGGATCTCAAATGTTGCTGATTTTAGTTGTGCTAATCCAGTTCAAAATATTATTTTCTTGCTGATACTCAGCCTCATCTTCCGGATCCCAGTTGAATAACGGCTGAAACACAAACGGTTTTACCAATAAAACCCTACGAATCCATGAGCCAGACCCCCACATTTGGGCTGCCCGGCTCACTTGGGGGGATGATGTCTCAGTGATTTTCTTGAGGGTCTATTTCCCTCAAATTAAAACATGTGTGATAGCAGTGCAGCAATGGCAGCTTTCTCTGTCTTTCCTCTCTCCGTCCCATTCATTTTTCCCAAATGGATTTAAGCCTATGACAATGTCAGTATACAACAACTTATTGCTCAAGTAAACCCTTTAATCATATACAGGTAACTGCCAAAATAAATAGGAAACACCAACATAAAGTGTCTTAGTAGGGCGTTGGGCACCACGAGCCAGAATAGCTTCAATGCACCTTGCCATAGATTCTACAAATGTCTGGAACTCTATTGTAGGAATGAACACCATTCTTCCATGAGAAATTTCATAATTTGGTGTTTTGTTGATGGTGGTGGAAAACACTGGTGGTGGTGTCTCAGCTGCTGTACCAGAATCTCCCTTAAGTGTACCAGAATCACCCTTAAATCCCCTATGCTCCTTTGAGACCCCTCTTTCAAAGTCACTGAGATCTCTTCTTCTACCCATGGAAGCCAAAATAAGGTGCAACTGGGCTTTTTTTATACGTGACATTAAGAATGATATGATGTTAAATTGATTAATTCAGTCAGGAACCACACCTGTGTGGAAGCACCTGCTTTCAACACACTTTGTATACCTAACTTACTAAAATGTTTCCTTTATTATGGCAGTCATCTGTATCATTGGAAAGCTTAGATTCACAGCTATCCATCAGACACATTTTCGGGAATATTCAGGTGACCTTTGACATCTAGGGTACATATCAGTATTACCGGTATAAATTGCTTTAAAAAGAAAACCCTGATTCATTTTGTTTGACAAGTTGTTCTGAAAGGTCATGATATTACCTTTCAAATTATATATAATATAACCAACTTTGAAATCACCAGCTTCAACTATTGTAAAAAATAAAATAATAACAATAATAATAATTTAAAAAATATATATATTTTTTTAAATAGACCATATTGTCAAATAAAATAAAACTGTATTTGTCACATGTGCTGAATACAACAGGTGTAGACCTTACAGTAAAATGCTTACTTACATACCTAAAAAATAAGAAATAAAGGTAACAAATAACTAAAGAGCAGCAGTAAAATAACAATAGTGAGGCTATATACAGGGGGTACCGGTACAGAGTCAATGTGCGGGTGCACCGGTTAGTCGAGGTAATTGAGGTAATATTTACCTGTGAGTAGAGTTATTAAAGTGACTTATGCATAGATAATAACAGAGAGTAGCAGCAGCGTAAAAGGGGGGGCAATGCAAGTAGTCTGGGTAGCCATTTGATTAGATGTTCAGTAGTCTTATGGCTTGGGGGTAGAAGCTGTTTAGAAGCCTCTTGGACCAAGACTTGGCATTCCGGTACCGCTTGTCGTGCGGTAGCAGAGAGAACAGTCTATGACTAGGGAGTCTGGAGTCTTTGACAATTTTTAGGGCCTTCCTCCCTCTGACACCGCCTGGTAAAGAGGTCCTGGATGGCAGGAAGCTTGGCCCCAGTGATGTACTGGGCCGTACGCACTACCCTCTGTAGTGCCTTGCGGTCGGAGGCCGAGCAGTTCAGCCTCAGTGGATGTCGAACACATTTCTAGCAGCAAGTGTGTTAAATTACAGCCATGGTATAAAAGGGATAATCAACTCCGGGCTCTATGCGTTCTCTGGAAAATAATGCAACTCCGTGGAAGGTTAGTTCTACTCCACTAGCACGTTGTGGAACACACCTTCCATGGAGTTGCATTATTTTCCATTGGACCCCCTCGTTGATGATCCCTTTCTTTGTTAAAAATAATATTATATTTCCCTTGACGTAGTAATGCTGAATGTAGAAATTTGCTCAACATACCCAACTCTACCCTAGGTGAGCAATAACTTGTTGTATACTGACAGTGTTTGTCATAGAGTTAAACCCCTATGGGGAAAAATGAATGTAATGGAGGGATGAAAGAAAGTGTGAACACAGAGCAAGCTGCCATTGCTGCTCTGCTGCTGTATCACACATTTTCCAACTCTAGGGACATAGACCCTCAAGAAAATCACCATGAAACATCGTCACTCCAAGTGAGCCTGACTGACTCTTCTTGCTAATTTGATTGCATGATCTGCTCACGCAAAACATCCACTCATTGAAGTGCAGACTGTCAGCTCAAGCAAGGATCATCCGACGGATGGAGTTTTCAGAAATACACGAGGCAAAGTTGCTGATGTCTTTCCACATCAGTAGATGTTGTAAAACCTAAAAACACATAAAAAATACAGTAACTGGACAAACATACTGTACAAATAGTCAACAGGACAATATTATGAACTTGATCAGTACTATGTACATACAACAGTTTTTTATAACACATTTTCAAGATTTAAAAAATGGGTTCACAAAACACATTTCCTCAATGTAGCATATTCCTATTTGGGAAACCTTAAGGTACATTTTTTCAGGAAAAGACCACAGGTTAAAGAGCCAATTAGACCCCCATCTGCAGTGTTTCAGTGTTTCAGTGTTTCCACTGTGGCCTAATGGATCACGTGACCACCGTGAGATGAGGGAGTGCACGCGACACATTTCTACATTAGGCACAAGTCCTCACAGCTCCCAATTAATAAATGAAGAGATCTCTCAAAGAGTACACAAATTATTAGCCCAGAGGAGGTGGAGGAGACAGGGAAAGGGAAGAAGAGAAGAGTTAACGGGAGGTGAGACTGGGCCGGGGGAGAGCTGCATACTGAGTAACAGCAGGTAACCTCTGTGTACATATCACTGGATTCATTTACTCTGCATGATTAATAGATTTCCCCCAGGGAGGCATGTTGTCTTTGATCAGATTAATAAAGCGATTAGAGGGAGACATATGTCTTCAATTACTTTCAGATGTTTTAGAGTTTTCAATGTTGTTACAGAATGAGGGGGAAACTGCGGGGATGCAATTGCAGCGCTTATTGAGGGAGTGCTTTCTCAATCACAATGGTGACAGGGGAATCCCAGCCTTCTATAGCAAGATGGAAGCCATGACTATAACAATATAATCGCACAATCAACAAGGCATGCTTTCCCTACCCATGGTCCCCGGTGGTCATAAACATGCCACGTTACGTCAGGGCGGATTTCACTCACCAAAGACTACGCTGTAAACAGCAAGTGATGTCACAGTTACTACTGTCTGAGACAAAATAGCTTACTCTACAAAGAGCTAGATTTGCAGTATAGTGAGCTATGTAGAGGTACGCAGAGTAACAGCTACAACTGTACAGGAAAATATGAAAAGTGATTCTAAAAAGCAGCAACATCGTGACCACCAATCAATACGGCCTGTGTCCAAACAACCGGCAGGCCATTAATCTCAAGAAATATTTTCATTGGCACACCATGCTACTCTTATCACCACTATCTCTTCCAAACAAACTCTCCTTAAGATTGGAGTTATATTTAATTAATGAACCATGGTGACAGTGACTTGGACCTGGCACTGCTCATTAGTTTGAACTTGACAAAATGAAGGCACTCAAAGTGTTCTGGAAAGTCACCGCAATAAGGGTACATTCTTCCTCCTTGTGTGGGTGACACATTGTCTACGTCCAAGACTAGACCAGACACAGTGCCTTCTTGGAGGGAGAGATGCACTCATGTCACAAATAGTATGAAAGCAGGAGAGAGAGAGAGAGAGGGGGGTTTCAGGCTGATGGGCTGTATGTGAGACAGCCATTAGCTGTGTATTTCTGAGAAACCACTAACGGTTGACTTATGCAGCCACGACTGGATGTCTCCCTCCATGTCCTTCCGGTTGACTTTACTTCTGACTCATTTAACCTGCTCGCCCTCCCCAAAACCATTAACCTCTGACAGTAGCATCCACACAAGTTTGCAGAATGTTTTAGTTTCCTACCTTTTATACATTGTTGTTTGTTTTGTCTGATCATTTAACATGTACAGTACCAGTCAAAAGTTTGAACACACCTACTCATTCAAGGGTTTTTCTTTATTTTTACGATTTTCTACATTGTAGAATAATAGTGAAGACATCAACACTATGAAATAACACATATGGAATCACGTAGTAACCAAAACAGTGTTAAACAAATCCAAATGTATTTTAGATTCTTCAAAGTAGCCACCCTTTACCTTGATGACAGCTTTGCACACTCTTGACATTCTCTCAACCAGCTTCATGAGCTAGTCACCTGGAATGCATTTCAATTAACAGGTGTGCCTTCGAAATGTGTTTGAGCCAATTAGTTGTGTTCTGAGAAGGTAGGGGTGGTATACAGAAGATAGCCCTAATTTACCATGTCCATACTACGGCAAGAACAGTTCAAATAAGCAAAGAGAAATGACAGTCCATCATTACTTTAAGACATGAAGGTCAGTCAATACTTTTAAAAGTTTCTTCAAGCGCAGTCGCAAAAACCATCAAGGACTATGATGAAACTGGCTCTCATGAGGACTGCCACAGGAAAGGAAAACCCAGAGTTACCTCTGCTGCAGAGGATAAGTTCACTAGGGTTACCAGCCTCAGAAATTGCAGCCCAAATAAATGCCTCAGAGTTCAAGTAACAGACACATGAACATCAACTGTTCAGAGGAAACTGGGTGAACCAGGCCTTCATGGTCGAATTGCTTTAAAGAAACCACTAATAAAGGACACCAATAAGAAGAGAGTTGGTTGGGCCAAGATTCATGAGCAATGGACATTAGACCGGTGGAAATCTGTCCTTTGGTTCAATGAGTCCAACTGCCGTGTCTTTGTGAGACGCAGAGAAGGTGAACGGATTATTTCTGCATGTGTGGTTCCCACCGAATGAGGTGGTGTGATGGCGTGGGGGTGCTTTGCTGTGACACTGATGGTGATTTATTCAGAATTCAAGGAAAACTTAACCAGCATGGCCATCACAGCATTCTGCAGCAATACGCCATCCAATCTGGTTTGCCACCCTCGGTATCCATGAGGAATTGCTTCGTGGCCTTGCAGAGGGGGTCCAAATGTTGGCTGAATGCCATGACCGGCGTTGGACAGTTTGCTGGAGCAATTCCAGGAGTTGTCAGGGAGGCCACCTACCACGGTGGTAACCCCACAGCTCCTCAGTGACTCAGCTGCTAGCAACGCCGGCTCATCGGTCACTCCGCCTTCTCGGGAGCCCCACTTCCCTCCTTTGGAATGCTTCAATGGAGAGCCGAGCACCTGTCGAGTGTTCCTAGCTCAGTGTGCCCTCGTCTTCAAGCTTCAGCCCTCCTACTTCCCCTTGGATCGCTCCAAGATAGCCTTCCCCATCGCGCTGATTTCCAAGAGGGCTCTCACCTGGGCTACCGCCGTGTGGGAACAACAGCTGGCCATATGCGCTAGTCTGGAGGAGTTTGTGGGAGAAGTGAGGAAAGTCTTTGATGCCCCATTCTCCGGGCGAGAGGCCACCCAGAAGCTAATCCAGCGTCGGCAGGACTCCCGCAGTGTAGCTGATTATGCGGTGAATTTCCACACGTTGGCAGCGGAGAGTGTTTGGAATCAAGAGGCACTGTTCGATATGTTCCTGCACGGTGCCTCAGAGGAGGTCAAGGATGAGCTTGCAGCCCGGGAGTTACCTACGGAGCTTGATTTCCTCATCGCTTTTACCATCCGTATCAATGCGCAATTACTGGAACAATGGAGGGAGAGGATATTGGATTTTGCTCGCATGCCCAGGGATCCCACCTTGCCTCCGAGTCAACCCGGAAGCTCCCGACGGTCTCGTTGCCGAGAGGACCCGAGGCTTCCCGACCTGCCCCAAGGGCTGCCGAAGACGGCCGAGTCACTGCTTCCTGAGCATATGTCACTAGGCAGATCGACACGAAGAGTTGTCTGTATTGCGGGACTATCATTTTGTGTCCTCTTGTCCTTTAAAAAAACAGGCTCACAGGTAAGAGTGAGTACTCTGATGGGCCATATGATGGGCTTCCCCTGCTCGCACCCCTTTTCATGCCATTCTGCTGTGGGAAGACCAGTCCAAATCTCTTTGACTCTGAGGCCGACTAGAGTTTTTTGGAGCCCGTTCTGCCACGTCCATTACCTGAAGTCTGCACAACCTGCCCCAGGATGTCTTCCTGGGGGTTCGGAAGGTGTCCCGGACCTCTCCTCCATTCCTGCGTAGTACCAGATCCTCCGGGAGGTGTTCAGCAAGGCCCGGGCCACGTCGCTTCAGCCGCACCGACCCTCTGACTGCGGGATTGACCTTCTTCCTACCACCACGCTGCCCCGGGGATGTCTGTACTCTTTGTCGGGACCGGAGACTAAGGCTAGGGATACCTACCTGAGATGGTTTGGGATGAGTTGGACAGCAGAGTGAAGGAAAAGCTGCCAACAAGTGCTCAGCATATGTTTTTTTCACACTTTTTTGGTTATTATTCTACAATGTAGAAAATAGTCAAAATAAAGAAAAAAACTGAATGAGTAAGTGTCCAAATTTTTGTCTGGTACTGTAAATACATGTTCTTTCTAGAGCAGTGGTTCCCAAACTTGTATAGTCCCGTACCCCTTCAAATATTCAACCTCCAGCTGCGTACCAACTCTAGCACCAGGGTCAGCGCACTCTCAAATGTAGTTTTTTGGCATCATTGAATGCCTGCCACACACACACACATTATCTGATATATTTATTATACCAAAGAATGAGTGTGAGTTTGACACAACACGGCTCGTGGGAAGTGACAAAGAGCTCTTATAGGACCAGGGCACAAATAATAAAATAATAATAATCAATCATTTTGCTCTTTATTTAGCCATCTTACATATAAAACCTTATTTGTTCATCAAAAATGGTGAATTACTCACCACAGGTTAATGAGAAGGGTGTGCTTGAAAGGATGCACATAACTCTGCAATGTTGGGTTGTATTGGAGAGTCTCAATCTTAAATAATTTTCCACACACAGTCTGTGCCTGCATTTAGTTTTTATGCTAGTGAGGGCCGAGAATCCACTCTCACATAGGTACGTGGCTGCAAAGGGCATCAGTGTCTTAACAGCACGATTTGCCAAGGCAAGAAACTCTGAGCGCAGCCCTATCCAGAAATCTGGCAGTGACTTCTGATTAAATTCAATTTTCACAGAACCGCTTGTTGCAATTTCGATGAGGCTCTCTTGTTCAGATATCGGTAAGTGGACTGCAGTGTACCCACGCGCGTTACCACTCCACTATGTCTCCCTGTCATGGCTTTTGCGCCATCGGCACAGATACCATCACATCTTGACCACCAAAGTCCATTTAATGTCACAAAGGTGTCCAGTACTTTAAAAATATCCTCTCATGTTGTCCTGGTTGCCCGTGGTTTGCAGAAGAGAATGTCTTCCTTAATTGACCCCCATAAACGTAACAGGCATATACCAGGAGCTGTGTCAGGGACTCAACGTGTGTTGACTCAACCAGCTTTAATGAATATAATTCACTGGCTTGTATGCTAAACAGTAATTGTTTCAAAACATCTCCTGCCATGTCACTGATGCGTCGTGATCAAGGCATTGTTTATATAGTTACTTTTGGCCTTTTCCCCCAGCATTGTCCCAGACATATCCGTGGCAGCAGAAAGATTTAAGTCCTCCACGATAGTATGGGGCTTGCCTGTCCTATCCACTTGGTAGCTCACCATATAAGATGCTTCTAACCCCTTCTTATTAATGGTATCTGTTCCTTTTCTACATGTCTTACTATTCGAAAGTGTCACGCCCTGACCTTAGAGAGCCTTTTTATTTCTCTATTTGGTTAGGTCAGGGTGGGATTTGGGTGGGCATTCTAGTTTTTCTGTTTCTTTGTTGGCCGGGTATGGTTCCCAATCAGAGGCAGCTGTCTATTGTTGTCTCTGATTGGGGATCATACTTAGGCAGCCTTTTCCCACCTTTAGTTTGTGGGATCTTGTTGGTGTGTAGTTGCTTTCTGCACTGCATGTAGCTTCACGTTCGGTTGTCGTTTATTGTTTTTTCGTGTTCATCAAAATAAATGATGTACGCTTACCACACTGCACCTTGGTCTGATTCTTCCATCAACGAGCGTGACAGAAAGTCGTTTTTATTCTCGCTCAAAAAACTCCTGTGGCTTATTTTTCAAAATGTCATGTTTAGTTTCTAAATGTCTTCGCAAGAGTAAAAGTTTCCCGCGAGAGTGTAACGTGTTAATGTGATTGGCTGTTAATTATTTGACTAGGATACCTGTATTTGACATTGTGTTGTTATTTCGCTGAACACTATATGGTTTCATTTACATTTTGGCAGTGAAACGAGGCTACTCAGGCGAGAAAAAAACCTTACCCAAATGTATAGCCCCGTTGGAAAATATAAATGTACTGTTTGAAAATGTGAAGAAAAAAAATAATATATTTTTTAAACAATCCGAGTGCAATGGTGACGCCTGTTCCTAGGCAACCAGGGGCTCCTGAAGACCAAATGAGCATTTCTATGACATAGATTGAGAGTAGTTGGCTAAAAATCATAACTTCGCTTTGTGTGCATCATGTTCATTACAACTTATTAGAAGCATATTTCTCAAAATGATCATAAGCATTTTTTTTAAAGAATTCTCCCAAGGGCCTTCTGTAGTTATTAAGTATTTTTCACTTGATAATTCTTTCTTTATTCTTATCATTAAAAAAGTGAGAAGCATTGTGAGTTAGTACAATGCAATTATCTGACATTATACTTAATAATATGTGTCTTTGATGGCAAGTTTTTCCAAACTAAAACTAAAAACACATATGTAGTACACAGTTTTCTATGATGTCTCATCTTCTGGTCCACTGAATGAAACTTTAACAATCGGTTTTACGTCACTGTGCTGGCACAAATCACAAGCTGGCCACTGAATACATCATTTTATAGTTTTCCATATAAAACGCATCACTGCTGGACAGAAAAGTTCCAAAAACACAGAAACGTGCAGCAGCCATCACTTTGGATACCATTGCGTTGCACACTGAACGAAGACAATGATGTCTGAAGCACTGAAAACATATCCCACTATCTTGTTTGTAACATTAATTAACCTCTACCACTTCTCTCTCCCGGATCCGGGATCCTCCCCATCAAAAAAGCTGACTAGCATAGCCTAGCCTAACGGGACAGGGATATCATATAATATAATTTTCATGAAATCACAAGTCCAATACAGCAAATGAAAGATAAACAGCTTGTGAATCCAGCCATCATTTCCGATTTTTAAAATGTTTAACAGCGAAAACACTATGTATTTCTATTAGCTAACCACAATAGCCAAAGACTCAACCGCATATTTTCACCATGTTTCTACCGCATAGGTAGCTATCACAAAACCGACCAAATAGAGATAAAATTAGTCACTAACCAAGAAACAACTTCATCAGATGACAGTCTTATAACATGTTATACAATACATTTATGTTTTGTTCGAAAATGTGCATATTTGAGGTATAAATCATAGTTTTACATTGCAGCTACCATCAAAAATATCACCAAAGCAGCCAGAATAATTACAGAGAGCAACGTGAAATACATAAATACTCATCATAAAACATTTATGAAAAATACATGGTGTACAGCAAATGAAAGATAAACATCTTGTGAATCCAGACAATATTTCCGATTTTTTAAGTGTTTTGCAGCGAAAACACAATATAGAATTATATTAGCTTACCACAATAGCCAAACACACAAATGCATTTATTCACCGCAAAAGGTAGCTTTCGCAAAAACCAGCAAAAGATATAAAATTAATCACTAACCTTGAACAAATTCATCAGATGACAGTCTTATAACATGTTATACAATACAATTATGTTTTGTTCGAAAATGTGCATATTTAGAGCTACAAATCCTGATTATACATTGTGAATACGTAGCATCGATTCACCAGAATCTCCAGAGATATTTTGGACACTCACCTAATCTGACCAAAGAACTCATCATAAACTTTAGATAAAAATACTTGTTGTATGGCAAATGAAAGATACACTGGTTCTTAATGCAACCGCTGTGTTAGATTTTAAAAAATAACTTTACCATAACATACAGCTTGCGTTATTGCGAGACAGCGCTCACCAAAACGGCGGAGAATAGGACTCAACATTTTACACAGAAATACGAAATAACATCATAAATGTTTTCTTACTTTTGTTGAGCTTCCATCAGAATGTTGTACAAGGAGTCCTTGGTCCAGAATAAATCGTTGTTTGGTTTTAGAATGTCCATTTCTTCTGTCGAATTAGCAACCTTAGCTAGCCATGTGGCGCGAACATGCCCATCAACTCTTGGCACAAAGAACGGAAAATTCCAAAAGTCCCAATAAACGTTGAATAAACTGATAAAACTCGGTTGAAGAAACCTACTTTATGATGTTATTATCACATGTATCAAATAAAATCAGAGCCGGAGATATTCGGCGTGTATATGTAACGCTTTTCAGAAGCCAATGTCGAGCTCCGCGGCGCGCCTTGGTAGACAAAGAAAATTCCTGACCTGCCACTCCAAAGCTCTTGTTCGGCCTCAGATCAAGCTAGACACCCCATTCCACCTTCCACTGCCTGTTGACATCTAGTGGAAGGCGTATGAAGTGCATGCATATCGATAAATATAAGGCAATTGAATAGGCAGGCCCTGAAACAGAGCCTCGTTTTCAGATTGTTCACTTCCTGCATGGAAGTTTGCTGCAAAATGAGTTCTGTTTTACTCACAGACATAATTCAAACAGTTTTAGAAACTTCTGAGTGTTTTCCATCCAATAGTAATAATAATATGCATATTGTATGATCTAGAAAAGAGTACGAGGCCGTTTCATTTGGGCACGATTTTTTCCAAAGTGTAAACAGCGCCCCCGTATTGACAAGATTAAGAAAGTGCTCCCTGCCAGTGAGTGTTTAGAGAAAAACTCGCTACTGATTGAAATTACTGTGGAAGCTACAGTATTGTTGTTGTCAATGGTGCTAGTGTGGTCAACTGTTGTGTGTATGCTGTGTGCAGAGTTGGTGCTGTCCATGGTGCTAGTTGTGTGTATGCTGCGTGCAGAGTTGGTGCTGTCCATGGTGCTAGTGTGGTCAACTCTTGTGTGTATGCTGCTTGCAGAGTTAGTGCTGTCCATGTTGCTTCTTTGAGTGCATGCTGTTTGCATAGTTTGTGTGAAGCTGTCTATGGTGCTGATTTTCTTAGGCAAACTAAAAAGGCATTTACAAACTCCTTCAAGAATAGATAAAATAACGGCCTTATTGATTGTTTGTCCTAATATGGAGACATGTCTTATTTATGGTACTGGTAAAACAATAGAGAAGGTAGAGAAAGGATGTCAGGAAGAGTCAGGAAGAGTCCGGAAGCGGAAAGCGTGTTTCCACTAGTTACCACATACACAAAGTATAATTGGCTGTTTCATAAAAAAAGGTTAGGGTTAGGCATAAGGTTTTCAGTGTGGCTATGGTTAGGGTTAATTTTAGGGTTAGGTTTAAATTCACATTTTTAGGAACAGAAATGGTAGAAATAGGCAGAGTTTATTACTTTGTGGTTGTGGTAACTAGTGACGACCGTGAAAGAGTGCTAATGAAACACTACATCACCAAAAGTATGTGGACACCTGCTCGTCAAACATCTCATTCTAAAATTGTGGGCATTAATATGGAGTTGGTCCCCCCTTTGCTGCTATAACAGCCTCCACTTTTCTGGGAAGGCTTTCCACTAGCTGTTGGAACATTGCTGAGGGGACTTGCTTCCATTCAGCCACAAGAGCATTAGTAAGGTTGGGCGCTGATGTTGGGCGATTAGGCCTGTCTCGCGGTCGGCATTCCAATTAATCCCAAAGGTGTTCGATGGCGTTGAGGTCAGGGCTCTGTGCGGGCCAGTCAAGTTCTTCCACACCAATCTATACAAATCAATTCTGTACAGACCTCACATTGTGCACAGGGTCATTCCCATGCTGAAAGAGGAAAAGGGCCTTCCCCAAACTGTTGCCACAAAGTTGAAAGTACAGAATCGTCTTGAATGTCATTGTATGCTGTATCATTAAGAGTCCAATGGTGGCAAGCTTTACACCACTCCAGCTGACGCTTGGCATTGCGCATGATCTTAGGCATGATCTTCCATCGCCGGCTGCTCGGCAACAGAAACTCATTTCATGAAGCTCCCGACGGCCAGTTTTTGTGCTGACGTTGCTTCCAGAGGCAGTTTGGAACTCGGTAGTGAACTCGATTTGTTCATGCTACACGCTTCAGCATTCGGAGGTCCCATTCTGTGCTTGTGTGGCCTACTACTTCACGGCTGAGCCGTTGTTGCTCCTAGACGTTTCCACTTCACAGCAGTGGATAACAGCACTTACAGTTGACCTGGGCAACTTTAGCAGGGCAGAAATTTGACGAACTGACTTGTTAGAAAGGTGACATCCTATGACGGTGCCACGTTGAATGTCACTGAGCTCTTCAGTAAGGCCATTCTACTAACAATGTTTGTCTATGGAGATTGAATGGCTGTTTGCTCAATTTTATACACCTGTCAGCAACGGGTGTGGCTGAAATAGCCGAATCCACTAATTTGAAGGGGTGTCCACATACTTTTGTATATATAGTTTAATTGCATGCAAATCAATCCTATGTAGGGACTTCTCTGCTGTATGTATTACCCTCTTTATCTGCCTCCCTAGTGTCTTTGTGACAGGAAGGAAACGTCACACCTTTATTTTAATCTTTTTTAAATTGCTTCTCCTTATGGCTGAGTAGCCAATCTTACCTATGACCTATGCTACACTGCTATCAATTCCTCCTACCAATTAGTGTTAGATATTCAGTCCAGCCCTCAGTCCATGCCCAGAAAATCCCTGTTCTACTCCAGAAGTCGCATTTTTCAGGAAAATGCATTTTGTTAAAAGTCGTCAGTCTCCTCTCTCTCCCAGAGATCTAAAGCATTGATTTACATGAAGTAATACAACTGTGGGGGATTCCGCTGAGTCATAGCAGCTGGAGGGAAAGTAAATGCAGTCTTTCCTGAGATGGGTGCAAGCGAGATGTGAAACTACCATGGCAAGGGGAAAAAGAAGACTCATTATCTAAACCTAAAAATACACAGCACATGTCCAGTCCACATAAATACCACAACTGGGCACCACAAGATATTGTACTAATCGAAAACTAAAGACAAGTAAGAACTTTCCTTATCGGTAATGACAGTTTTGACCGCTCATATAGAGTAATTCTGCCCTGTTGCTTCTTCTCCAGGGTACAAATTGAGACCAATATCTGGAGAAGGATTGGAAACTGTCATCATCAGTCTTTAATGCAATCCGTTGTTCTCCACTGAGCTGCACTAAACAGATCCTTAGTGACAGGTCTTAAAAACCATTCTACTGGATTTTACACACATACAGTATCCCTCACAGCAACTTTGTATCTCTGAGCAGATAATCAATGTTCCACAATCATTCATCTGCTACAGGAGAGAGAGAGAGATTTTACGTCATTCTAACTGCTCAAATACAACCATCATGTTTACGTGGCAGAAAAGCAGATACGTTCATCAACCATCTTCCATAATTAACATTTATATTATGCTACTCCAGTCACAACAACACAGTCTAATATGCGTGTCTACCATGCATCTTACTCCCACACTCCCCATGTCCTAATGACGAAGCTGCAGGGGTTGGCTCACAACGATCATCAACATTTCTTCACATTTGGCCCAACCAACAGTAAACACTCTTGTTTTATTGAGCACTCTAAGTGAAAGTAACCTGTAACATAAATTGACAGACTTCAGACTAGGGTTCCCCAACTCCCAACTGAACGTAGTTTATATTCCCCATAACCATTTAAAAAAATAAAAATAATTGTTGGACATAAGACTGGAAAAACACTCCAAGTGATTTACATTTTTGCAAATCTGTTCCAAAGTATTTCCATGCATAATAGAGAGATATATGTGATCGTATACTGTACAAATGTAAGCAAGGTTTGAAATTATTATGTTTTAGTCAAATTATATCTGTTTGGGCTTCTTGCAGTCAATTTGAAGTCTAAAAATGATGTGTAACTATGTTCCGGCCCCTTGACCATCCACTCAAGAAAGAAAAAATGGTCCCGCGGCTGAATCTAGTTGATGATCCCTGCTCTAAACCTAAAGGACAATGGTCTGTTGGAGCTCTGCCATTATATCAACTTCACTGTGAATCACTCCAGAAGGCCTGAAGGAGGCACACATCAGAGAGATGATATATGAACCAGATGAATGCCAGATGAGTAACAATGATTTCGTTTGGAATAAAGGTAACATCTTAACGCTTAAGAAAACTGCTAACTCATATATTGTGTGTGTGTGCGTGTGTGTGTGTGTGCTTATGTACAGTAAGTGAATGTGTGCATGCCTAGCTTGATGTGTAAGTCATGAAAAATACAAGGATTATGTCTGAACATGATACAGGATCTATTCCTGCAAATCTGCCCCTTGTGTTTGATGAACTTCGTCTAATTGCTGAGCTAGGAGAACAAAGAGGTGTCATCCAGCACTAATTAACTTTCACATGCAGAGTACCACAGGAAGTGATTACCAGGAAAACAATCCCACGTCCATACCACCACTTTTTTCTAGCACTCAAACTTTGATGACAACCTTAGTTTAATTAGTTATATTTATATATAGACATACTGTACATATATTTTGGGCATATCCAATACAACAAATTACTGAGTACCACTCTCCATATTTACAAGCATAGGGGTGCTTGAAAATAAAGGAGTTGATACAGTTTTCATTAGGGTAAATCAAGTCTGACATTTCAGAGAGGAAATTACAAGCTTTAGAAGCCTTTTTAAAACTCAAATACACTACAAATTAGTATTTCCTGCTTTACAGGAACATTCTCAGCAACAAATGGGATCAGATTGATCAAATTCATATGTAATTAGAAAAGTCTTGAGTCTGATCGTAATCATGAACAAAGGATATATACTGCAGGAGCATCAGCATTAAGCTGTGATAAAAAAAAATGGCTGGTTGTTGTACACAAATAACCACATAAGGATTTTGTCTTCTGATCTAATGTAGTCGGCAATGAGGAGAGTGAACTTGTATCTTATATAGAGTATCACTTATCTTTCAGGCAGTACCATCTCACCAGTCTCCAGCAATCTACTGAAGAAATAAGGATGAAAAGCTTTCTCCCTCCCTGTACAGCTCTGCTATGACATTATCTCCCATAGACTCTGAAGGTAAGTTACTCCTAACCAGATTATAGAAGAAGCAAGCACTTAAGCGAAGTTTCACTTTAGAAAATTATAAAATCACTTAATTTCATTCAGGAAAGGTTGTGATGCTCATTCAGGCAAAACGACCCACTGGCTTATTCAATCAGACAGTTACAGAGTTTCAGGCATAACTCCTAAACATTCTTCTTCCTGTGCTGTGAGAATTGGATTTAACAAATTCATGTTTTCACTGTTAAACAAAAATGAACTCAGCTGCAACTCCAACATCCTCTCTTGCCAGGATAAAATTAGTATTATTTTACAGACAAGCCAAACCAAAATTAAACTATTCGTACAAAAGTTCCAAAACACTACCACATTCTTCATTGTGAACATAACAAAAAGATCATCCAACAAAGTGTCCTTAAACGCCCACACCAGTAGAAATCCACATTTTTGAGCTGAAAGACGATGGCCGATAAGTCAAGAAGTCAACGTTTTAGTCAAAGTATGAAGTATTTGGGCTTGAAGTGCCAAATCCAAATGTGTGACTTCGGATGTTTCCGTGAGTATTACGGGTCTTTTCCTCTGAGATGAAATGCATTTAATTTTCAGTCTACGTTTCGTTTCAGGGCTGGGTTTTATTTAAATGTTACCACCCGCCAGCATGGCAATGTTTATTAATCAGAAACACCTGCTGCCAAATCCTTCCGATTCACGAGTTGTCAGAGAGCCAAACAGCTTTTATCTGTAGCCTACAGATGGGTTTCTATTAGATGAAACAGCCACAAAGTCAAAATGAGCTATATCATACAAATTCATAAAAACTGAAATGATCTTTTTGATCTTCATTTAAGGTTAGGCTAAGGTTAGCATTGTGGCTAAGGGTTAAGGTAAGAGTTAAGTTTAACATTTTTAAAGAAGATTTTAAGAATATAACATTTATTGATTTAAGGGTTTATGACTTTGTGGCTATGTTAACTAGTGACGGGCCAACATTTGGCCGACTTGCCATGGAGCAATTTAAAAAGGGGGTGCAAACTAATGTTTTTGTATCTCCCTTTTATTAACAGCAAATTATCATAATCTATTGGATCATTTGCCAAGTTTCACTTATTTTTGAGCTAGTCTGCATTAAAAAAGACAATTTTATAAATGCCAAAATTGCATGATATGATTTTAGAACCCCACTCCCCTCATCGCCCCAAGATGAATGGTTTTGACCACTAATGTTTTAGGTAAAATCCTTTTGCATGGCCCGGTGCCCTGGATCTCCAGGGTTTGCTCATTTTCGACCATTCTATTGATCTCTAAGAGAAATCCATGCAAAATGAACTTGCACATTGCTTCAAAAAAAGCTCCAAAACATTCACCAGTTAGGCTATCCATAATAATAGAGCTTATATTCTTTCTAATTCTATGGCGGATTCACGGCCACAATTTAGATAATGCATTGCATTGATATACACTGATTATATCAAATATTAAGAACACCTGCTCTATCCATGACATACAGTCGTGGCCTAAAGTTTTGAGAATGACACAAATATTAATTTTCACACAGTTCGCTGCTTCAGTGTCTTTAGATATTTTTGTCAGATATTACTATGGAATACTGAAGTATAATTACAAGCATTTCATAAGTGTCAACGGCTTTTATTGACAATTACATGAAGTTGATGCAAACAGTCAATATTTGCAGTGTTGACCCTTCTTTTTCAAGACCTCTGCAATCCGCCCTCGGCATGCTGTCAATTAACTTCTGGGCCACATCCTGACTGATGGCAGGCCATTCTTGCATAATCAATGCTTGCAGTTCATCAGAATTTGTGGGGTTTTGTTTGTCCACCCGCCTCTTGAGGATTGACCACAAGTTCTCAATGGGATTAAGGTCTGGGGAGTTTCTTGGCCATGGACCCAAATTATCAATGTTTTGTTCCCCGAGCCACTTAGTTTTCACTTTGAGCAAGGTGCTCCAACATTCTGGAAAAGGCATTGTTCGTCACCAAACTGTTCCTGGATGGTTGGGAGAAGTTGCTCTCGGAGGATGTGTTGGTACCATTCACGGCTGTGTTCTTAGGCAAAATTGTGAGTGAGCCCACTCCCTTGGCTGAGAAGCATACCCACACATGAATGGTCACAGGATGCTTTACTGTTGGCATGACACAGGACTGATGGTAGCGCTCACCTTGTCTTCTCCGGACAAGCTTTTTTCCGGATGCCCCAAACAATCGGAATGGGGATTCATCAGAGAAAATGACTTTACCCCAGTCCTCAGCAGTCCAGTCCCTGTACCTTTTGCAGAATATCAGTCTGTCCCTGATGTTTTTCCTTGAGAGAAGTGGCTTCTTTGCTGCCCTTCTTGACACCAGGCCATCCTCCAAAAGTCTCGCCTCACTGTGCACGCAGATGCACTCACACCTGCCTGCTGCCATTACTGAGCAAGCTCTGTACTGGTGGTGCCCCGATCCCGCAGCTGAATAAACTTTAGGAGATGGTCCTGGCGCTTGCTGGACTTTCTTGGGCGCCCTGAAGCCTTCTTCACAACAATTGAACCGCTCTCCTTGAAGTTCTTGATGATCCGATAAATGGTTGATTTAGGTGCAATCTTACTGGCAGCAATATCCCTGCCTATGAAGCCCTTTTTGTGCAAAGCAATGATGACGACACGTGTTTCCTTGCAGGTAACCATGATTGACAGAGGAAGAACAATGATTCCAAGCACCACCCTCCTTTTGAAGCTTCCAGTCTGTTATTCAAACTCAATCAGCATGACAGAGTGAAAATTCATTTTATCACTTGTCATAACATTCTGGAGTATATGCAATCATACAAACTGAGGCAGCAGACTTTGTGAAAATTAATATTTGTGTCATTCTCAAAACTTTTGGCCACGACTGAAGACTGACCAGGTGAATCCAGATGAAAGCTATGATCCCTTATTGATGGCACTTATTAAATCCACTTCAATCAGTGTAGATGAAGGAGAGAAGATAGGTTGAAGAAGGACTTTTAAGCATTGAGACAATTGAGGCATGGATTGTGTGTGTGCTATTCAGAGGATGCCTTTGAACGGGTTGTGGTAGTAGGTGCCACACACACCGGTTTGTGTCAAGAACTGCAACATTGCTGGGTTTTTCACACTGAACAGTTTCCAGTGTGTAACAAGAATGGTCCACCGTCCAAAGGACATTCAGCCAACTTGACACAACTGTGGGAAGCATTGGAGTCAACATGGGCCAGCATCCCTGTGGAACGCTTTCAACACCTTGTAGGCATAGATTGTGTGTGTGCCATTCAGAGGGTGCCTTTGAGCGGGTTGTGGTAGTAGGTGCCACGCACACTCAATTGAGGCTGTTCTCAGGGCAAAAGGATATACTCAGTGTATTTCCGTTCAATTTAGATAATGCATTTATATATAGCTAGTTTGCTGAAATGATAACAGAGGGAACAAAGAATATAGCTATTTGATAATGTCCGTGTGGATGTCCAAATAATAATGATGTCTGAAATTCTACACAGTTTCACTGGAATTATCAAACGGAAAGAGTCCGACAAACATCAACCCTCAACATGACAACAGCTCGTATTGGCAGGGTTTAGCTGAGACTCATCTCTTGACAGGTAGGCTGCTAGTCTTTTTCTGAAATAATAATTTTTACCTGACTTAACTGAAATGGTGCATAACTTTCAATATCTGGCTAAGTTTAGCATACTAGCAAGTTACACCGACAGCTGTCTGTCAGTGGCCTACTTGTTGTTGTTTCTCTGCTACACCACAGAGTTCCCAACCCCAATTCCTGAATTTATATTAGCAGCCTGCATTAGTCTTCAATGTGGAACCTAAACAATCATTTCCGCTCTAGGAATTACATGAAATATGTGCGGCAACCTCCTCTGAGGTGGGCCTTTAAAAGCAGAGCAGTTTGCGATATCTTTTGCAGAGGGAGACAAAACGCAGTCCGACGCCACAGAGGTTCCCATCATCTGCCTCTTTTTTTTTTAGCCAGAGTCAGGAATGTCTGTTGACACAGTCGAGGTAGTAAACAACACTGTGGTTGTAATCCACTGGCTTCCAGTTGAAGCTCGCATCCGCTACAAGACCATGGTGCTTGCCTACGGAGCTGTGAGGGGAACGGCACCTCCGTACCTTCAGGCTCTGATCAGGCCCTACACCCAAACAAGGGCACTGCGTTCATCCACCTCTGGCCTGCTCGCCTCCCTACCTCTGAGGAAGTACAGTTCCCGCTCAGCCCAGTCAAAACTGTTCGCTGCTCTGGCACCCCAATGGTGGAACAAACTCCCTCACGACGCCAGGTCAGCGGAGTCAATCACCACCTTCCGGAGACACCTGAAACCCCACCTCTTTAAGGAATACCTAGGATAGGATAAAGTAATCATTCTAACCCCCCCCCCCCCCTTAAAAGAGTTAGATGCACTATTGTAAAGTGGTTGTTCCACTGGATATCATAAGGTGAATGCACCAATTTGTAAGTCGCTCTGGATAAGAGCGTCTGCTAAATGACTTAAATGTAAATGTAAGACTGTAACGAGTCCAGCAGATGCTGAGTCTCTCACCAGTGACCATAACAGTAACAGGCCAAAACCGGACTGCAAGAAAAAAAAATCAGGCCCCCAAAGAGATATATATATATATATATATATATACAAAGTACGTTGACAATTAGTGGATTCTGCTATTTCAGCCACACCCATTGCTGACAGGTGTATGAAATTTAACACACAGCCATGCAACCTCCATAAACAAACATTGGCAGTAGAATGGCCTTACTGAAGAGCTCATTGACTTTCAACTTAGCACCGTCATAGCAATTCGTCATATTTCTGCCCTGCTAGAGCTGCCCTGGTCAACTGTAAGTGCTGTAATTGTGAAGTAGAAACGTCTAGGAGTAACCACAGCTCATCCGTGAAGTGCTAGGCCACACAAGCTCACAGAACAGGACAGCCATGTGCTGAATTGCATAGCGTGTAAAAATCGTCTATCCTCGGTTGCAACTCTCACTGCCGAGTTCCAAACTGGCTCTGGAAGTAACATCAGCACAATAACTGAGCTTCATGAAGAAGAACGTTTGGAGCTTTATGAAATGGGTTTCCATGGCCGAGCAGCCGCAGACAAGCCTAAGATCACCATGCGCAATACCAAGCGTCTGCTGGAGTGGTGTAAAGCTCAGCACCATTAGACTCTGGAACTGGAAACACGTTCTCTGGAGTGATCAATCACGCTTCACCATCTGGCAGTCCGACGGACAAATCTGGGTTTGGAGAATGCAGGACAATGTTACCTGCCCGAATGCGTAGTGCCAACTGTAACGTTTAGCGGAGGAGGAATAATGGTCTAGAGCTGTTTTTCATTTTTCGGGCTAGGCCCCTTAGTTCCAGTGAAGGGAAATCTTAATGCTACAGCATACAATGACATTCTTGATGATTCTGTGCTTCCAACTTTGTGGAAACACTTTGGGGAAGGCACATTCCTCTTTCAGCATGACAATCGCTTCTTGCACAAAGCGAGGTCCATATGGAAATGGTTTGTTGAGATTGGTGTGGAAGAACTTGACTGGCCTACACAGAGCCCTGACCTCAACCCCATCGAACACCATTGGGATGAAATGGAATGGCGACTGTGAGGCAGACCTAATCGCCCAACATCAGTGCACAACTGGGGATACTGCAGATAGATTGTATCTTCCATCAATATAAATTGTCTGCATCATTCCCAATCCCCCATATTTTTTGTTGTAAATATATGTATATATACAGTACCAGTCAATAGTTTGACACACCTGCTCATTCAAGGGTTTTTCTTTATTTTTTTTACTATTTTCTACACTGTAGAATAATAGTGAAGACATCAAAGCTATGATATAACATATGGAATCATGTAGTATCCAAAAAAGTGTTGAATAAATCTAAATATATGTTATATTTGAGATTCTTCAAAGTAGCCTCCCTTTGCCTTGATGACAGCTTTGCACACTCTTGGCATTCTCTCAACCAGCTTCATGAGCTAGTCACCTGGAATGCATTTCAATTAAAATTCAGTGAACATCTGTGCCTCGATAAAAGTTAATTTGTGGAATTTCTTTCCTTCTTAATGCATTTGAGCCAATCATTTGTGTTGTGAAAAGGTAGGGGTGGTATACAGAAGATAGCCCCTTTTGGTAAAAGACCAAATCCATATTATGGCAAGAACAGCTCATATAAGCAAAGAGAAACGACAGTCCATAATTTTTTTAAGACATGAAGGTCAGTCAATACGGAACATTTCAAGAACTTTGAAAGTTTCTTCAAGTGCAGTCGCAAAAACCATCAAGGGCTATGATGAAACTGGCTCTCATGAGGACTGCCACAGGAAAGGAAGACCCAGAGTCACCTCTGCTGCAGAGGATAAATTCACTAGAGTTACAAGCCTCAGAAATTGCATCCCAAATAAATGCTTCACAGAGTTCAAGTAACAGACACATCTCAACATCAACTGTTCAACTGCTGGTGGTACTGTCTGTGATTTATTTAAAATTCAAGGCACACTTAACTAGCATGGCTACCACAGCATTCTGCAGCGCTGCGCCATTACATCTGGTTTGCGCTTAATGAGACTATAATTTGTTTTTCAACAGGACAATGACCCAAAACACCTCCAGGCTGTGTAAGGGCTATTTGACCAAGAAGGAGAGTGATGGAGTGCTGCATCAGATGACCTGGCCTCCAACATCACCCAACCTTAACCCAATTAAGATGTTTTGGGATAAGTGTTGGAGAAGCATTCCAGGTGAAGCTGGTTGAGAGAATGCCAGGGATGTGCAAAGCTGTCATCAAGGCAAATGGTGGCTACTTTGAAGAATCTAAAATATATTTGTATTTGTTTAACACTTGTTTTGGTTATTACTTCAGTATTATTCTACAATGTAGAAAGTAGTAAAAATAAAGAAAAACCCTTGAATGAGTAGGTCTCTCTCTCTATATATAAGTAAATTAATTAATGGATTAAGTGGATTAAATGGATTAAACACTTAGGCTTCTACTTCCAGCTTATACATACTATATACATTTTATGGACACAGTATATTTTACAATAGTTATCTGTTGTTTGTTTTTAATCCCATCCTTCAGCTATCATTAACTCCTCCCATCTATCTCTGAAGACCATCCTGTTTGATTTCTATTTAGTGGAAAACCTTCCCAAAATAGTGGAGGCTTTTATATTAGCAAAGAGGGGACCAACTCCATATTAATGCCCATGATTTGGGAATGAGATGTTCGACGAGCTGGTGTCCACATACATTTGTCATGTAGTGTATATACTGTATATATAAAATACAAAATTATCATATTTTTTGGTATTTGGGGATTTTAGCTTTGGGTCAAAAAAGACTGTCAAATCACATTTTTTAAAATCCAGTAAAATCACAGTAAAAAAATACAGTAAAATCAGGAATTGTATTCCCAAGAATTCCCACAAGTAAAAAAAGGGACAATTGTGATCGTGTCTCAATGTAATCAAGGTATGAAATTATTGTTATATTCAAATGCACTCTCTGTTTGGGCTTAGTTGTGGTCAATTTGCATTGTACTAATTATTATCATTATGTTCTGGACCCCCGACCGTTCGCTCCAACAAAAATCGAACCGTGGCTGAATCTAGTCCTATGGACACCAACGCTGTCATTACTGTTTTAAAGTGCAGAAGAATGACTATAATAGTAACACTGATATGAGACCTTTGGTCAGGGATATGGAGACAACTGTCATATGTCAGGACAGGAATTATTCCTGACCATGTGACCTGACAAGTAAACGGCTTCAGAGATTTTCTTAGTTAGGTCACATGGTCATAGAAACCTCTGACTGTTTTGTGTAACTGCAAACATCATCATGGCAAAAAGCCAATGCTATCAGATCAGAGCTTTTGATAAGCAAACATGAAGATTGGCCGGTCATTTTACAGTTCTGATGTGCCACCGTTTCCTCAAACGAGTTACTGTGTTAGTGTTTCTTCTTTGTTTAACCAGATCAATATTCATCAAATGTTTACTCCCCAAAGTGACTCAGTAAGATATCTGGGAGTAAATGAACTAGAGTCTGTTTATCCTGCACCAGTGGAATCATTTAATTAAAATAATAACTAAGTCCAACGGCATACCGCACTGACAAAAGAACCTTGGCCCTTTCTCCTTGATGAAGAACATCCTACGGGGGACAGACTTCAATTCAACGTCTATTCCAAGTTGGTTCTACGTCATTTCATTGAAATGACGTGGAAACAACATTAATTCAACCAGTGTGTGCCCAGTGGGATAACACTAACGTGTTGAATAGGCTGGCTGATTCCTCTGTGCGTACATTCATGTATTCCTCACTAACCCTGATCCCATCAAAGCTGTTGCTCCAAGTCTCTGAAGCTATATTTAATGCTGTGTAAGGAGCTGGTCTCAGGAGGGCTGACTCGCGTTTCTAAAATGTAAATGCCTTGCAGACACCCAATTACACTTTACTCTCTGTGCAGAAGGGAATTCTGGGTTGGAGTGGATGGAAGGGAAGAGAGAATACAAGAGGTAGGAGAGAGAAATAGGGAATGATTGCCAGAGAGGGAAAGATAATCAACATTCTACAGTATGCATGTGTAGATTAGGGATCTGTAGTAGAATGCATGCGTAGAATCAGGATCTCTGACAGGATCTCTGAGAATAACTTTTCCATGTACTCAGTAGGGAGATTAGAAAAAAATAGGTATTTTTACATTTGATTATTACCCTACAATTCCAAAGTCATTTACCTTCAATTACATTTAATTATTTATGGTAGAATTATAGGGAGGCCCAGCCCTTGAAGTGAATGTTTTATTGTCTTCTCAGGAATTCAGCCTTCTCTGTGTTGCTCTCCACATCACCCATTCTGTCACACCTGTGAAGGAGAGGTTCTGTTGTGATAACATCCTGTAGGTCTGGTTGGAGATTAACTTTACAGTAATACTATTGGTCAACAACTCAGAGTTTGATTCCAAACAAGTCAGATGTTTTAAAGGGGTTTCAGATTCATTGTCTCTTTATTTTTGTTCCTGGCCTACCTTGGTGAGATACACTCGTTCTCTCTCCTCACCAGGGACTCTTTGGGGCATAGCCTTTGAGGCTATGACTTCTCTCTCTCAATCGCTGATCGTGCTTAAATACTTAATGTTTTGGTAGCCCTTTCCTGCAGTCAGTTGACCTCGTGGCCTCATGGGTGGAATGTTATTGATAGTTATTATAATGTCATACTTAATACACTTATTTTATATATTTTTTTGCAGAAAATCCTATGTTTCTATGTCAAACGGTTTTGCTATATTTCAGTCTTCTGTGATGTATATAAAGTGGAATTGTCACGATCGTCTTCGGGAGAAAGAGAGGAGGACCAATACGCAGCGTGGTAAGTGTTCGTCATTTTAATGGAAAAAACTGAACACTACAAAAACAACAAAGAAACAACCGTGAAGCTAAATACCAATCGTGCTGACACAAACACTACACATAGACAATCACCCAAAACCCACAATGACAAAACAGGCTACCTAAATATGGTTCCCAATCAGAGACAACGACTAACACCTGCCTCTGATTGAGAACCATATCAGGCCAAACACAGAAACAGACAAACTAGACATACAACATAGAATGCCCACTCAGATCACACCCTGACCAAACAAAACATATAAATATACAAAGCAAACTATGGTCAGGGCGTGACAGGAATATTGGGATGCAAACTCAAAATTGAATACATTTCAACTCTATATGTGACATGGTACAGGTGTCTTGTTTTTTTAAAGCCCATAACCATGTGTGTGAGGTGTATACTTTTGTTTCAAAGTAGATTAGTTTAAGACTACCAAGAAACACTCTATGTGACACTGATTTAGCCGACTGCAGTAAAAGGTTAAGGTCAGTATTGCCTTGTAACTTCTTTATGCCTTTTATAATGTTTTGTTCATTTTACAATGTAATAAAATCTATTTGCCTTTTGATAGACAACTCTCATGACCCTTCCTTAATCTTAGGCAGATAAACTCATAATACTTCATTGCACATTGTTTAACTATAATATTAAATGAAGTCAGATTTATTAAATGCAGATTTTTAAATATTATTTAGCCCTACAGAATAAAATGTGCATCAAACGCAAACCAAGGCCTAGATTCAATCCGGGCCGTGGAATATCCGTCCTATAGGGCGATTCAATTTTAAAGGCAATGAGACTGCGTTCACGGTAAACGCTGATTATGTCGACTCAATCGGAAATAGCCTTAATTTCAATTGCGCTATAACACGGATCTTCTGTGGTCCAGATTGAATCTAGCCCTAAGACTTCAGTGACTTGCAGTCACAAATACAGTGACTCAGCAATGTGAAAAAGACAAGCAACAAATTGACTTATGTAACAACTATGGCCCTATGGTTTTTGTTTACAAGGAAATATAATGGAAAACAGATGTTTTTTTTCCCCTCCAGTAACTGATCCGTGGGTGGTTATGCAGATAGTTATACCAATTTTCAGAGCCATTATTGGTAAATCATTATGACACAGAGTGAATAGGTTGGTGGAGGAGATATTAAACAAAGAACCTAATTTCATGAAAATTGGGTTTCATTCCATGTTTTCAACAAACACTGTTTACCTCAATAACAAGGACAAAAACAATTACAGTTTTGCAATTTGGGGGAGTAGTCACCATCTGTGTTTAACAGGCTATGCAATCCGTGCAAGCTATGCACACACACGCACACACACACGCACACACACACACACACACACACACACACACACACACACACATACATACACACATCTGTATAAACCCTTATAACAGCAAAAAAAAGGATAGTACCAAACGTGTAATACCTGTATGTGTTGCAATGATGTTGTTTGATGTTGATGCATTCTGTATCAGTAACTTAGGCCGGCATTCAATCCAACCACAGGTTGTTGACAATGGTGCTTTTAAAGACAATGCTCCTGTGTTTGCTGAGATCATATTTTTTGGTAAACGCTGCATATGTCGGCTCAATCGGAAATTGTCACACCCTGATCTGTTTCACCTGTCTTTGTGCTTGTCTCCACCCCCCTCCAGGTGTCGCTCATTTGCCCCATTATCCCCTGTATTTATCTATACCTGTGTTCTCTGTTTGTCTGTTGCCAGTTTGTCTTGTCTCGTTGAGCCTACCAGCGGTTGAGCCTACCAGCGGTTTCCCGGTTTTGACAATTCTGCCTGCCCTGAGCCTGCCTGCCATTCTGTACCTTTTGGACTCTGCTCTGGATTACTGACCTCTGCCTCCCCTTGACCTGTCATTTCCCTGCCCCCTGTTTTTGTAATAAACGTTTGTTACTTTGAACTCTCTGCATCTGGGTCTTATCCTGAGGTCTGATAGAAATTGCCATTAAAAGTGCTTTCCTCGCCATCTTAAATAAGCATGCCCCATTCAAAAAATGTAGAACTAAGAACAGATATAGTCCTTGGTTCACCCCAGACTTGACTGCCCTTGACCAGCACAAAAACATCCTGTGGCGTTCTGCATTAGCATCGAATAGCCCCCGCGATATGCAACTTTTCAGGGAAGTCAGGAACCACTATACTCAGCCAGTTAGGAAAGCAAAGGCTAGCTTTTTCTAACAGAAATGTGCATCCTGTAGCACTAACTCCAAAAAGTTTTGGGATACTGTAAAGTCCATGGAGAATAAGAGCACCTCCTCCCAGCTGCCCACTGCACTGAGGATAGGAAACACTGTCGCCAGCGATAAATCTACTATAATCGATAATTTCAATAAGCATTTTCTACGGCTGGCCATGCTTTCCACCTGGCTACCCCTACCCCGGCCAATAGCTCAGCACCCCCTGCAGCAACTTGCCCAAGGCCCCCCCCCCCCCCCCCCGCTTCTCCTTCACCCAAATCCTGACAGCTGATGTTCTGAAAGAGCTGCAAAATCTGTACACAGCCAATCTGTAAATAGCACACCCAACTACCTCATCCCCATATTGTTATTTATCCTCTTGCTCTTTTGCACCCAAGTATCTCTACTTGCACATCATCATCTACACATCTATCACTCCAGTGTTAATGCTACATTGTAATTAGTTTAATGCCTTACATGCCTACTCTTCTAAATTTGCACACACTATACATATATTTTTGTATTGTGTTACTGACTGTACGTTTGTTTATGTGTAACTCTGTGTTGTTGTTTTTGCCGCTCTGCTTTGCTTTATCTTGGCCAGGTCGCAGTTGTAAATGAGAACTTGTTTTCAACTGGCCTACCTGGTTAAATAAAGGTGAAATATATTTATTTTTTAAATTGACGACAACCCATGTCTCTCAACTCAGTAGAAATGGCTGAGAGTGAAGTTCCATTATTGGCCTATTCAAGAAATGTTCCTTTATTCTTGCATTGGGACACATTCTCCACGTTTTATTTGTTCTGGTCCCCTTATTTACCAGCAAAGGAAAAATGAATAATTTTGATAAAAATGTTTAGTGCTTCAAGTGTTTCATCCCAAGCCATAATATGCTAATGTAAACATTTCAGTTTCACCTAGGGATGTAGATCTGAGAGAGGCATTTGACAGCACTCTTCCTTTCTTCTGAGCCTTGGAAGAGTGGAAAATTAACTGGAAAAACAAGTGGAAGACACAGAATAGCGTTGGCTACTGAACCTCAACAGAGTCCCCTTACAATTTGCGAATACATTTCCCATGTTCTCTGTTACCAACAAAATGGGATCACTTTCCAGTCTCAGCACGTACAGTGGCCTTCCAGGCACAAACAGTACCCCTGGGACCACAATGAACAGTTAAGAACTGACAGTCATCACCACGGACAAGCTATTTGCATAAAACACACACTCACTAGCCAGCCCTTGGCGGATCAATAAGTGAAGTGGAAGAGAGATGAAGAGAGATATTTTTCTCCAGTTCGACTTTGCGTTGTCCACTCTTTAAGTCAGTTTTATCTGGGCTTCAGGCTGATGGTGAGAACTTAAGGCTGTTTCTGGGAGTGAGAGAGCAGAGCTACATGTGCATTCCGTAGTGTGGCATAGTCAGGCTTATGAACAGGGGGAGCCAGGAGGGAAACAGACAATTAAATCAATAAGACAGCAGTCAGCAGATTACCATTCTGCCTCCCCCTCAGCTCTTTGCAAGAAAAACTTAATTTGGAACGCTTTCTGCAGGTTGCTTACACAAGCAAAGCACAGGGAAACTTTTAGTCACAAGCAAAGCACAGGGAAACTTTTAGTCACAAGCAAAGCACAGGGAAACTTTTAGTCACACTGGCTGAAGTTGTGCTGAGAGCTCTCCCAGCAGCCACCTGTGGTGCCTTAGGAAACACTGCATCTTTTTTATGGTAGCGATGCTGTAGTTTTTCCAGCAGAGAAAAACAACCCACAAAGGTGGCGGATTGTATTGTTTTGAAGATCCTTTCCAATCACTTATCCCCCTCTTGATATGCACACCACATTTCATTTCACTATATCTAAAGCGTGTATCACAGCCAACTGAATAGAGTTCAAGTATTTCACAGACGTTAGTGCATCTCAGAAGCACGAATCCCTGACTGAATAACAGACATGCCAGTGCACTGACCATGACTGCAGAGAAAAAGAATAGAACACTTGCATCAATCAAGAAATCAAAGCCAGATAGGCTTTGATACAGGCGTTGTGTTTCTTGCTAGTATACCATGCAAATTCCAATAACACGATAACAAGACTGAGAATAAGTTGGACAATCAATATACATTTTGCGTGTATTATATTTTGGAATTACTATCGTTGGCTGCAAGTCAAGTTATCTCTGTGAGGTCAGAAATCAGCAGTAGGTCATGCAGTTGGATGAAATTAATTAATCTCTCTCTCATCTCTTTCTCTCTCATTCCCTTTCATTATGTCTCTCTCTCATCTCTTTCTCTCTCATCTCTCTCATTCTCTCTCATTCTCTCTCTCTCATCTATTTTTCTCTCATCTCGCTCGCATTCTCTCTATGTACTCTCAATTCTCCTCCCTGACTCCCCCTTCCCTCTATATTGCTCTCACACATACTATTGCTGCCTCAACTCCTCTCTCTCCCCACCGTTTCCTCTCCCTCTTTTCCTTCCATCCCCCTCTGCCTCTTCTCCTCTCCTCTCACAAACAGGGTGTCAGATATCTAAAAGTAACGGGGGCAGGAGGCATCCAATTAAAAACACAATGCATTATTATTTCAGAGCCTTCCCCCCCGCCATCTGGGAAGCACATCGGATGATATAACAGCTCTGTGACAGCTAGTCTCACCAGCCCCTACGCCACTACGCCAGCTCAGAGGACATGATAAGGAGCTCTTTACTGTTGCTGCATGAGCTCACCAGCTGTGGCGACTCTGGACTTTCCCCAACAGCTTGCACTATCCCCCTCTCTCACCCTCCCTATCACTCACCCTCACCCTCTCTCACCCTCACTCTCTCTCACCCTCACTCTTCCCCTCTCTCGCTCTCTTTCTCTCACTCACTCACACTCCCAAATGCACAGGGATTGCAGCAGCGCGAGATGGAGATCTCCACTGCGTGTGTGAGTGCCTATTGCCGGTGAGTGCAGGAACGGCAGCGGACGAGTGTCAGTGGTGCTTGAGTGAGGGGAAAGAGAGAGAGAGAGGCAGAGAGAGAGGGAGAGAAGGGGGGGATATCATTGTGGATCTTACGGGTTTAGAGGCTTTTTTCTTTCTTTCTCACTGCTATCCTGAACCTTGGCTGATGTGCCACAACTATTGCAGCTGTCACTGCAGCGGTCCCCTCTCCTCTCTCTGGACAGAGCTCTCTATGCCACTCAATGAATGGATATGCACCGGCTCAGTGGGAGATCTCTGCTTCGTTGTCCTTTGAATCACTGATTTGTTTCTCAAGGTAAGTGTTTTAAGTCTGTAAAGAAATACTGATAGGAAGTGAATGTACAAACATAGGAGAATCTGCACTTAATGTCAGTTTATCAGCTATGATTTGTCAATATATAGTAGGCGCCTGAGTGGTTTGAATGTCTGTACTGTATGCGCTGTGATATATTGTAGTGTTGTATGTTTAACTGCGTTAGTTTTTTGTAGGCTGATATGATTCAGGAGGTGGGGGGGATGGCGGGTGGGGGGAAGCATATCTGCATTCCAGCCAAGCAGTAAAGGGCTCACGATTTATCTGGAGAAAGCAATGATGTTGTCTTTATGTTAGCTGTTTCACTTTTGGCTGATACTATCTGATTCCCTGTTTTGAAAGTGTAATGAACATCTTACTGAACAAGAAAATGTTCAGATTAATATTCAGTCAGAATTTATGTGTTGATTAAACATTGATCAATTGAACTTAAGCCATTATTGCTCATTTGAATGACTTAAACAGACGAGGCAATCATTGACATTGTATAACTCACCATAATTTACCATGGCTTGATTTTTAGGGATATCAATGATAGTGATCAAGTGCTCATGACAGTGAGATGTAATAGGTGTTCAGTGTTAAAAACCATAACTACTGTATTGCTGCTGAAAGCACAGTGAGTATCATGGGCGATGGACGTGTTCTTCAAGACTTCATGTGACGAGGAGATGAGGATCTTGCCTGGGACTGGAGACTTATCATGAGTAATGACATGTGTGATCTTGACGCCACAGGCAGGGCACTGCATCACATTCAGGGCAGATCAGATTCTCTCTCTCTCGCTCTCTCTCTCTCGATCTCTCTCTCTCTCTTTCTCTCTATTAGATACTGTCTCTCGCTCTCTCCCCTCTCTCTCTCTATAGCCCCGTTTATACATGGTTCTAACCTGGTGCTTACATTAAACAAGTGTAGACGATTAAAATACGGATTGTCTCTCTGACCACCTCCTTATGTAGTCAGGGACCCATTGCATCTGGATATCAATCAAGTGTAAACAGATCTGGAGAGTCAAACCATTTAAATCCTCATTATACAGGCCTCTAAATCATTGTCAGGTAGCACCACTGACTTATGACATTAATAATTGTCTATTTTTTTATTCATATTGGTCAAATAATTTAAATACAGGGAGGAAGCAAGAAATCTGGTCGCAATGCAGACACAGTGGACACGTTTTAATGCCATGTGTGGATCAGATCACGGAACACACGTTAGTGCAAGGTGTAAACAAGGCTTCTAAAACCAGTTCAGAAGGTTTGTTCTCCCCCTGCTTCATTCTAAATAGAGACGTGTTCATGTGCCCTTTTTATTAATTATTCTGTTTTTGTTTATGATCATCTCTTTCTACTCTTCTCTGTCTCTACAGAAACCTCGGTCTTAGAAACCAGCTCATGGTATGCGCCCTAGCCATCTTCTATCCTAGGCCCTCCACATCTTTTATTTTTTATTTAAATAGGCAAGTCAGTTAAGAACAAATTCTTATTTTACAATGACGGCCTACCTCGGCCAAACCCTCCCCTAGCCCAGACGACACTGGGCCAATTGTGCACCGCCCTATGGGACTCCCCATCACGGTCAGTTGTGATACAGTAACTATGGCACAATTGGGAAAGGAACAATTACTGGCAAGGGAACATAAACCAATCTGCCTCTCATGCTCTCCTGCATCAGGGAAACAGCCCTCAGTTCCCCACAGTATTCTCTTCCTTCCCACTTTTAACAATGTCAATGCGTCAGGTGTAATGCACTTCTGCCTGTCATGGCAATGCTAAACCTACTTTTCGGAGGATCCATTTCATAATCTATAGCTTTCAGTGAGCAGATGGGGAAACGTAGGCTTTTTAAAAAGCTCCCCTACTCCTCTGTAACAGAAGGTGCTGTGCAGTGATGCATCTTTTAAGTCAATGTCATAAAGCACACTTTCACAGGTGAAGCCTGCAGCCCAGCAAGGTACTAAGAATTCACACACAACTGGGGGATACCTATCCTATAACTTGGTGTGAGTGTCTACTGAAGGGCAATGCGATACAATCAACTAGAAATACAATAACAAAAACTAAAAAAAACTTGCAGTTGTCCTCACATCACTCACATTACTCTCAAATCACATGCTGTGCAATGGATGGCGAAGTGCTTCGGATTCAAAGCATTACAGTACCTTCAGAAAGTATTCATACCCCTTGACTTTATTCCACATTTTGTTGTATTACAGACTCAATTAAAAATTATACGCGCAATACCCCATAATGACAAAGTGAAAACATCTTTTTAGACATTTTTACAAATGTATTGAAAATTAAAAACACAAATATTTAATTGACTTAAGTATACATGTTAGAATCAACTTTGGCAGTAATTACAGATGTGAGTCTTTCTGGGTATGTCTCTAAGAGCTTTGCACACCTAGATTGTACAATATTAGCACTTTTTTTTATTTTTTATTCTTCAAGCTCTGTCAAGTTGGTTGTTGATCATTGCTAGATAGCCATTTTCAAGTCTTGCCATAGATTTTCAAGCCGGTTTAAGTCAAAACTGTAACTATGCCACTCAGGAACATTTAATGTCGTCTTGGTAAGCAACTCCAGTGAATATTTGGCCTTGTGTTTTAGGTTATTGTCCTGCTGAAAGGTGAATGTGTCTCCCAGTGTCTGTATTAAAACACACTGAACCAGAATTTACTCTAGGATTTTGCCTGTGCTTATCTTTATTCCGTTTATTTTTATCCCAAAAAACTCCCTAGTCCATACCCATAATATGATGCAGCCACCACCATACTTGAAAATATGAAGAATGGTACTGTGATGTGTTGTGTTGGACTTGCCCCAAATATAACGCTATGCATTTAGGACATGATGTTCATTTCTTTGCCACATTTTCAGTTTTCTGCTATCACACATTAAACTCTTTAACTGTTTAAAAGTCACCATTGACCTTATGGTGAAATCCTTGAGCGGTTTCCTTCCTGTCCAGCAACTGAATTATGAAGGACGCCTGTAATTAATAATTTCACCATGCTCAAAGGGATATTCAATGTCTGCTTTTTATACCCATCTTAAAATAGGTGCCCTTTGTGATGCATTGGAAAACCTCCCTGGTCTTTGTGCTAACAAGAAAAAACGAAAGCAGGAAGTACCAGTGACTCACTCAATGCGGAAGTGGTCAGTTGACGCGGATGCTGAGCTACAGGACTGTTTTGCTAGTACAGACTGGAATATTTCCGGGATTCATCCAATGGCATTGAGGAGTATACCACCTCAGTCACCAGCTTCATCAATAAGTGAATTGACGTCGTCTTCCCCACTTTGATCTTACATGCTGTACATATCCCAACCAGAAGCCATGGATTACAGGCAACATCCAGACACTTATAAGAAATCCTGCTATGCCCTCAAACAAACCATCAAACAGGCAAAGTGTCAATACAGGACTAAGATTGAATCAATCAAATGTATTTATAAAGCCTTTTTTACATCAGCAGATGTCACAAAGTGCTGTACAGAAACCCAACCTAAAATGCCAAACACCAACCAATGCAGATGTAGAAGCACGTGCCTAGAAAAGAATCCCTAGAAATACAAGAACCTAGGAAGAAACCTAGAGAGGAACCAGGCTCTGAGGGGTGGCCAGTCCTCTTGTGGCTGTGCCAGGTGGAGATTATAAGAGTACATGGCCATCAAGGTCAGATTGTTCTTCAAGATGTTCAAACGTTCGTAGATGACCAGCAGGATTGCAGAGAGTGCAACAGGTCAGTAACTCATAAGAAAATGTCAGTTGGCTGGAGCTCTATAGGAGAAAGCCCTGCATCCAGCTGTTTGCTTAGACATTCTAGGGACAATAAGGAGGCCTGTAGCGTAGGTGTAGGTAGAGTTGAAGTCGGAAGTTTACATACACCTTAGCCAAATACATTTAAACTAAGCTTTTCACAATTCCTGACATTTAATCCAAGTAAAAATTCCCTGTCTTAGGTCAGTTAGGCTCACCACTTTATTTTAAGAATGTGAAATGTCAGAATAATAGTAGAGAGAATGATTTCTTTCAGCTTTTATTTCTTTCATCACATTCCCAGTGGGTCAGAAGTTTACATACACTCAATTAGTATTTGGTAGCATTGCCTTTAAATTGTTTAACTTGGGTCAAACGTTTCAGGTAGCCTTCCAGAGGCTTCCCACAATAAGTTGGGTGAATATGGGCCCATTCCTCCTGACAGAGCTGGTGTAACTGAGTCAGGTTTGTAGGCCTCATTGCTCGCACACGCTTTTTCAGTTCTGCCAACACATTTTCTGTAGGTTTGAGGTCAGGGCTTTGTGATGGCCACTCCAATACCTTGACCTTGTTGTCCTTAAGCCATATTCCTGCCTCATGATGCCATCTATTTTGTGAAGTGCACCAGTCCCTCCTGCGGCAAAGCACCCCCACAACATGATGCTGCCACCCCCATGCTTCATGGTTGGGATGGTGTTCTTCGGCTTGCAAGCCTCCCCCTTTTTCCTCCAAACATAACGATGGTCATTATGGCCAAACAGTTCTATTTTTGTTTCATCAGACCAGAGGCTTGTGGAGGACTCCATTTTTTTTCTGAGGTCTTGGCTGATTTATTTTGATTTCCACATGATGTCAAGAAAAGAGGCACTGGGTTTGAAGTTAGACCTTGAAATGCAACCACAGGTACACCTCCAATTGACTCAAAGGATGTCAATTAGCCTATCAGAAGCTTCTAAAGCCATGACATAATTTTCTGGAATTTTTCAAGCTGTTTAAAGGCACAGTCAACTTAGTGTATGTAAACTTCTGACCCACTGGAATTGTGATGCAGTGAATTATAAGTGAAATAATCTATCTGTAAACAATTTTTGTAAAATTTACTTGTGTCATGCACAAAGTAGATGTCCTAACCGACTTGCCAAAACTATAGTTTGTTAACGGAACATTTGTGGAGTGGTTGAAAAACAAGTTTTAATGACTCCAACCTAAGTGTATGTAAACGTCCGACTTCCAAATCGGAGAGATACAGTAGGTAGGAGCAAGCCCATGTGATGATTTTTATTTTAGCAGTAAAGCCTTGAAATTAGCCCTAACCTTAACAGGAAGCCAGAGTAGAGAGGCTAGCACTGGATTAATATTATCACATTTTTTGGTTCTTGTCAAGATTTTAGCAGCCGTGTTTAGCACTAACTGAAGTTTATTTAGTCCTTTATCCAGGAAGTCGGAGAGAAGAGCATTGCAGTAGTCTAATCTAGAAGTGACAAAAGCATGGATTAACTTTTCTGGATACTTTTTGGAATAAAAGGTTCAGATTTATGCAACGTCACGAAGATGGGACAAAAGCTGTCCTCGAAATTTAATTGATATGTTCGTGAAAAGAGAGATCAGGGTCTAGAGTAACGCCGAGGTCCTTCACAGTTTCATTTGAGACGACAGTACAGCCATCAAGATTAATTGTCATATCCTAAAGCAGATATCTTTGTTTCTTGGGACCTAGAACTATCATCTCAGCTCTGACGCTCGTTGGATGTGGCAGGGCTTGCAAACTACTACAGACAACAAAAGGAAACCCAGCCGCGAGCTGCTTTGTGAGCCTACCAGATGGGCTGAATGCCTTTAATACTCGCTTTGAGGCAAGTAACACTGAAGCATGCAGGAGAGCACCAGCTTTTCGGGATGACTGTGTGATCATGCTCTTTCCATAGTTGATGTGAGCAAGACCTTTAAACAGGTCAACATTCACAAGGCCGCGGGGCAAGACGGATTACCAGGCCATGTACTCAGAGCATGCGCGGACCAACTGGCAAGTGTCTTCACTGACATTTTCAACCTCTCCCTGACCGAGTCTGTAATACCTGTATGTTTCAACCAGACCATAGTCCCTGTGCCCAAGAATGCCAAATGAACTTGACTAAATGACTATCGACTAAATGATTATCAGTAGCCATGAAGTGCTTTGAACGGCTTGTCATGGTTCACGTCAACACCATCATCCGGAAAAACCCTAGACCCACTCCAATTTGCATACTGCCCCAACAGATCCAAAGATCTCAATTGCACTCCACACTGCCATTTCCCACCTGGACAAAAGGAATGCATATGTGAGAATGCTGTTCATTGACTACAGCTCAGCGTTCAACACCATAGTACCCACCAAGCTCATCACTAAGCTAAGGACCCTGGGACTAAACACCTCCCCCTACAACTCGATCCTGGACTTCCTGACGGGCCGTTTTTACACTGCTGCTACTCACTGTTAATTATCTATGCATAGTCACTTAACCCATGACTGCATGTACATATTACCTCAATTACCTTAACTAACCTGTACACCCGCACATTGACTCGGTACCAGTACCCCCCTGTATATAGCTTCATTATTGATATTTTATTGTGTTACTTTTTTACCTTAGTTTATTTAGTAAATATTTTCTTTACTTTATTTTCTTCAAACTGCATTGTTGGTTAAGAGCTTGTAATTAAGCATTTCACGGGCGCATGTGACAAATACAATTTGATTTGATTTGATTTTGAATCTGTGTTTGAAATTCACTGCTTGACTGAGGAAACTTACAGATAATTAATTGTATGTGTGGGGTACAGAGATGAGGTAGTTATTCAAAAATCATGTTAAACATGATTATTGCACACAGAGAGAGTCCATGTGACTTATTATGTGACACATTTGTACTCCTGAACTTAATTTAGGCTTGCCATGACAAAGAGGTTGAATACTTATTGACTTATTGACTGAAGACAGCTTTTCCTTTATTATAAATTTGTAATAAATTCTAAAAACATAATCCCATTTTGACATTATTGGGTTTTGTGGGTAGGCCAGTGACACAAAATCTAAATGTAATCAATTTTAATTTCACGCTGTAACACAACAAAATGTGATAAAAATACAGGGGTGTGAATACTTTCTGAAGGCACTGTAAGAAACCTTGCATGGTCAAACCGTAGACACAAGTACCCAACCAAGAGTTATGACCCCTCCTCTTTGGGCATCCTAGATGGGCTTTAAAAATGCTGACAGTATGCTATTCAACATCTGGCATGTCCTCATATATACCCTATTATCTTCTGTATTAATGGGTTTTCCCAAGCTGATATCATGGGGGGATTGGTGCGTTGGGGAATTGGTATGTGCCTTCTTATTGCTTCATGTACAGTGCCTAGTGAAAGTCTACACACAAATCTCTGCCTTCGACTAAATCTAAAAAGCGATTCAATTAAATTTTTTGCTTCCACAAAGTATTAACTCTGGGGTGTGAAGACATACGCAATCAAGACATCTTCTTTTTATATATACATACATTTGAAAAACTTTTACTTTGAAATTGGGGAGTATGTTGTTCAGATCTGTGGGGGAAAAATCTAATTAAATCCATTCTTTTTTATTTTAAGGCAGCAAAATGTGCAAGTGGTGTGTAGACTTTCACTTGGCACTGTATGTACAGCAGCCAATTTATATTCATTATTGACCATGCATACGGTGCATACATGGATAATGTACAGTTCATATTATAAACAACACTGAATGTAGCCTGGTGATTATCAGAAGCACTAACGCTATATGGTGTCATAACAGAAATTTTCCGAATTGTTATGATTTGATGCACTGAAAGAACATGCCTTTGCAACAGATAGACAGCAAACAGAAAGTGAGATATGGCCTTCCACACACTGATGATACGTATCACGTGTGCTGTGTCAAGGTCAATGCCATTGATAGCACTGTTTTCCAAATGGTTGCCGTGTTAGAACAGTCAAAGTCAAGGGCCACTCTAATAGCATTACTACACAATTAATGAGAGTGGATAGGCTGCATTTTCATCCTATAAACACGCCATAGAGGAGCATGTCAATCATTTATCAGGTCATGTGTGGGTCCGTGACACAACACCTCAAGAGACCCTCTCCTTTAAGAAGCTGGTGTTGGAGCTGGAGGCAGAGCTAAATATCGTAAGTCAGAAATGTTATAGACTTGCGAGCAGGGATAGTGATACATTCATATCTATAACCAGTCAGCTCAGCCCTATGTCCAAAGAACTGACTGGAAACTCAAGATAATTATGGAGATGACCACTCAATCATACCATCTGAAGTGGAGTTTTATATCTAACATTTTTGTATGAAGAACTGACGGGAAATTGGAACAGACAACATGGTCTGCCAGAGTACATAAGTAGATTTAAGAGGATTACTTTTGCAATTTTAGAGTCAATGCATTATTTATAATCCCCTGGATGGCTGGGGCCAAACCAGGAAAGGACCTCTGGTCATTAGCAGCGATAGCTAGCCCTGGGAAGTGGGGAGTGAGGAAGAAAAAGGAAAAGGAACTGGGGATTCAGAGGGATTGTGTTGGTGACACAGACTTAGTTGTCTTTAAATATATGCCACTCCAGGTTGGCTCAAGAACCGTAAGGGAATGAGGGATTTTTTATTTTATATTCTCCAAGGTTGAATTACCATTTAGCTTATTTACATGCTTGGCTTGTGTCTGAATATAAAGCGAGGAGGACTTGAGTGGACATTGTATGAACGTAGATATGGTTTCAGTGTGTAAGATTGCTATTTCCTGGTGTGAAATAGTAGGATCCCATGTAAATCAGCCTTGAAGCAATGGAAATGTAATAATATACTTTTTTTTGTCAATCAACCTTTCATAACTTATAATTTCAGCATTGTTTGGCATGAAGTAGTCGTTTAAGGTATCTGAAGTGGGTTAAGATTCTACTTCCGATATAGACATGAAGAGAAAAATATGTCTGAAAAAACGTCCGGTAGACTGAGATACAGAAAAGTCACAATGTCCTGCTCGCATGGTGATTCACCAGGCAGGATTCCCAGTGCATTCAGCTGGCCCTTTCATCAGGCCTCATCCACTGCTATCAGAGTATTGTGTGAGTGAGAGGACCTCTCTGACTAAAATACTGACAGACTTTCTTTAAAAGGTAATGGGGCTTCTTACTTTCTTCCTTCTTCCATTCAGGTGACATTGAGGGAAACTGTGGTAGAATCAGTGCTGATAAATCAATCACATGGACAGAGGGCAATACTAAGGATAATACAGGCTCTTGGACGACTCTGAAATATTAATGACTTACCTATGCTAGCTTCATAACCTCATTACAATCTGTTTCATTATAAGCAAATTGTGTGAGGCAGTGCTTTGGGCTTTGACGTGAAAGTGACTAATTTTATCAATGACAAAGAACAAATCTCACCCCAACAAGCATATTGATGGAATTAAAATGTCTCAAAATGATTAAACGTGATTGCTCTCAGAGAAGCGACTATGTCATGAAGGGGCTGCCTTTGTGTAATAACAAACAATCCATTTAGGTTTATTCATCACATGGTGTCTCGTCGTATAAAGATGATGAACTACCTCAGCAGTGATGTGTCCTTTATCCCCATTTCATTCCCTTACACTGCTTTCCATGTTTATCCATTGGTAATCAAATCTCTTATTAATCTTGTCAGACATTATTCAATGCAATACAGCCCCTTAATATGACAGCTCTGCATATGGAATACCTATAGAATTTTTGGGGCGGGGCACATGAAAAAGAAGGTGTGTCTGTCCGTGTGTCATCTATGATATCAATCATGATCTGGTATAAATAAAGCTCTGACAGTTTAGATGTTAGTTGCTCAGTGACAGAAAATAAGAAAAACTAGGCCATCTGCTACCTTCCTACAGTATATCTACTGTGATTCCACCCCAGAATAATATTACATACACTGTATATTTCTCTCCCTTCTCCCAGAAACCATGGTGAGCAAGGAAAACAGCAAGGTCGTGCTATCCAACTCAGAGTCCGATTCAGAGGCAGGCCCGTCACAAAGCCTGGAGGTGCAGTACGGTCCTGACGGCAAACAGCAGGTGAAGAAGAGGAACAAAGCCTTACAAGTCCGCTTCAAGGACATATGTGACGCCCAGAAGGAGCAGCGGGCAGAGGGGCGAGGAGCCAGGTCCATTTCCTGTAAAGTGGCTTACAGGAAGTACATGACGATGCCTGCGCGGCGCTCCATCCCCAATGTGACTAAGAGCACAGGTGTCCAGACGTCACCGGACCTTACGAAACACTACCAGACTTTCCCCTTCGAGCGAAAGAAAGGACACACGATCAAACACACAGCCTTGGTGGAGGACTACAAGGGTCAAAACAACGGGTTTTTGAGTGACTTGAAAGGGCAGGAGGAGGCGCTGAGTTTAGAGGAGTGCTCGTCTTCTCAGGGTGCAGGGAAGCATGTGCGGCAGACGCAGGCACTGCTCCACCACACGGACGACAGCAGTGGCACAGAGGATCTGTTATCCATTGCCAACTGTGTAGATGGGCGTGCGTGCCCGGACTCCTCTCGCATCACAAAGGACACAGAATGCTTTGCAAACGACCCAACTCCCAGGGGAGAGCCAGAGAACCCTGCCTGTGGCGCGAGGACCAAACACAAAGGATTATCCAAAGCGGACACAATGGGTGCCAACCCTTCTGCCAAGCGCCAGCTGGCCAACTGTGAGGAACCCTTACAGGACACAAGGTCAAAGGTCACAAGTCCAGTTGCCTGGAACTCCCTGACGCAAGTGGAAGGTCTAGGCCTAGGGAGTCCATCGGTGCGCTGCAAACGCAAAAAGGCCATGCAGCCCAATGGACAACAGTCCCAGACACTGCCCCACCCCCACAGTGCTGGCTGCTCTGTAGCTAGGGTAAAGGCACAACAGTGCCGATCAGGGACTTTACCAACCCCAATGAAACCCCAACCGGGCCTGGAGAGCCAGGCTTGCCCCCCAGGACGGCAGGGTGCCTGCAAGGAGATAGTTCCCTTAGCTGGGAACGGGGATATTAAAGAAAAGCTCCAGGCCATGGAAAACCTCATCAGCTCCAGTCAGGAGACCATCAAAGTCTTACTGGGGGTCATCCAAGAGCTGGAGAAGGGCGAGGCTCAGAGAGAAGGGTGAGTGGAAATAATTTATGTTCACCAGGCATCGTATAGGATTGGCATTACATTTACATCATTAGCAGATGCTCTTATCCAGAGAAACTTACAGGAGCATTTAGGGTTAATTGCTTTGCTCAAGGTGACATCAACAGATTTTTCACCTAGTTGCCTCAGATATTCAAACCAGCGACGTTTCAGCGATCTTTCGATTGCTGACCCAACGTTCTTAACCGCTAGGCTACCTGCCGCCCCACATAACTAACCTATTCAAGTAAAACATACATTTTCAGTGTGGTTCAATCTTCACTGAGGTTTGATGTTCCTGCTGGTCCTGCAGCCCTTGAAACTGCTGTGGTCTACAGCATGTGTAAGCTACATTTAGCATGTGAATACAAACATCACGGCTACCTGTGTCATTTAATTCCAATAGCAAGGAAGTGAGTGGTCTCTGATTGTTCTGTAGATACTGTATCGTTCCATGTATTTGCTCAGGGGTACAGAGGCACTAACAAGTGCATAACGTTTCTGAGCCGTGTCCAATACACCAAAACTCTACAGCAATAGACTGAACGTACAAGGCTGTCTGCTTTGCTTCCTAAAACCTGGAGCGGCACAAAGCTAATTGTATTAAGCCTTCTCCAAAGCCACCGGACTCCCCTGATGTTGCTCCCTGAAACCTGGTTTAAAAGGACCAATTAGCAGCGCCTCATAAAGCACTGGCTTTCATCTCCTCTGAAGTGTGTGGCTCATATGACACCTTCAATATGTTTCATCACTATTATTAGAGCCTGCTACTCACCATAAGGCCCAAGCATCTCAACTCCTCCCCACCTTCTCCCTCTCTCCCTGCCAAGGCACTCTAACTCTCTCACCACGTTCTCTCTCTCTCCCTGCCAAGCCACTCTAAAGCTTTCTGTCTTCAAAGTGATGGTCCCAGACTACTGGTGGAACAGAATAGTGTCTGAAAGCCCCTCTTATTCTCGCTGGGATAAAGGCATCATGTGGGTGGTATTTTCAGGAGAAAGCTCTGCACATGGTGATGTGTCCACGAGAGGTTTCAGTGCTGTTCCCAGCAGACCAAAGACTGAGACAGGCACATTTATAACATACTGTGTTGAGCAGTGGTTACTTGGTTTGCAGATGTTTGCATGACCTTATCAATGATGCTCATTCCTATTTCTATTGGCTTTGTTTATGCTCACACAATACATCAATGTGAGGTGAATGATTTAGTGTTGCACAAGCCTCTTTTTCCTCCCTGTACTAAACTCCTATCACATTCTGAGGGTCATCACTGGTCCAACACTCCTGCTGGTTTCAAGGTCTCAGGATGATTTGCTTACAGTTCATACCAGTCAGGTTAGGAACTGAATCCTATTCTGCTAACATACAGGATTATCCAACCTGACCCCACTGTATATGTTGTTCACAAGATATCAAAAGAGCAGAGAGCGATATCCATTCAGCCAGGCAGTCAGCGGTATAGGGACAGTGAGGATATCTCCCCCCCCGGAGAGCTGACGTGTGCAAATAACACCGGAGTGAGCCTGTGCAAACAAGTAACACAGGAGTGAGCCTGTGCAAACAAATAACACCGGAGTGAGCCTGTGCAAACAAATAACACCGGAGTGAGCCTGTGCAAACAAGTAACACAGGAGTGAGCCTGTGCAAACAAATAACACCGGAGTGAGCCTGTGCAAACAAATAACACCGGAGTGAGCCTGTGCAAACAAATAACACCGGAGTGAGCCTGTGCAAACAAGTAACACAGGAGTGAGCCTGTGCAAACAAGTAACACAGGAGTGAGCCTGTGCAAACAAATAACACAGGAGTGAGCCTGTGTAAACAAGTAACACAGGAGTGAGCCTGTGCAAACAAATAACACCAGAGTGAGCCTGTGCAAACAAACAGTGGCACAGCTTATAGTTGACTTATAGTGTCAGAGTTTAGAGAATGATTCTCCGACACAGCGTCCGTACATAAATTAATCTGGCCTAGCAGAATAGAACATTGGTACATTGCTAGATTAACTGAAAATACAGTTCTGTAAATACAATTGTCGTTTAGATGGTGTATTACAGTACATGGAGGCTGTGCAAAAAAAATTGACGACCTTGATTATGACTGTACCACTCAATATCTCAACAAAAAAAATCCCTTCTGTTTGGTGACTCGAATTGACCTTTTTTTTTCTCCCAATGATTTGATATATCAAAGGAGTTATTGTGAATTCAGGCCCTCAACTCCACAGTCAAGAGCAACCACCTCTAAGGTGACATGGACAGATGAACTTGGTGACCTTCCATTCCCATCAGCACTTTCGATCTATCCAAGGCAGACAAGGTCACCCTTATGACATGGTGAGCAGCAGGGTTCAACCTCTCTAGTTACCATTCATCAGCTCCCAGTGACAATAGGCAATTACATGTCCTAGTGGACCCGCTTGCCCCATCCGCTTTCCAGTTGACCACTCTCTACACACCCTCTGATCAAAATGAATGAGAAATCCCATCGCTGCCACCAACGTACGCGACATGATGGATGGTGACTGTTACTTCTGGGAGAGACCTGAAGAGATTGATACAGATGCCATCAAATCTCCATGCATGTTCAGTGCACACTTACGTCTGCTCAAGTTTTCATCCGAGATGCCTCGGGAGCAGAATGTACATAGAGTTGTGCCGAAGATGGAGGAGGCATTGCAATCTAAGTAATGACAGGACAGTACAGGGCGGACACTGGGCTTTAGGGCTCTTTGAAATGCCATACAGAACACAGACATAATGTGTCATGTTGATTGTCTTTTGCCTCCCTAAGTCTCATTATTTTCTGAGAACGTTGAGTTGGATGGAGCACAGGGAGATCGAGTATATTGACTTTTCTATAGTATTCATAAACATGAATAATAATGCATTTTGTTTTGTCAGAAAGATGACAAAAACCATGTGAATACCGTGTCAATAGGAAAGAGATCAGCATATTATATCAAATGAGCATGTCTATTACCGGACCAACCTAATCTCACAGAAGACTGTACCATTCAGAACGCAAATCCATATCAGTTTGAAAAATAGATAATGTAAATTAAAATAATCCAAGTCAAACGAGCCATGAAAATCATCCATTTTCTCACCACTCCCCAGGCTTTCCTACCGAACAGGACAGGACACAGCCAACTGCGACACGTGTCGAAACAGTGCCTGCATCATTTATAGGTGAGTACCTTAACATCTACTCTCTTGTTAGCAGCTTGAAAGGTCGCTTCCGCCTGCTATGGCACAACATATTGATGGCGTGAGGCAAGAGATACCTTACGGGAAAACAACATCAATTGTATATGTGTACACGTGAAGTGTTCCAAAAATAAGTTTTGTGTGATCACGTGCTCTTATGTGAAGTTAACGTGACAACATGTAAAGCAACATGTGATAACAATAAACTACACATGTGAAAACATGAACTCGTGATTTTTCACATGTGAATTCACACGGTTTTTCTGTAAAGGGTGCTTTATGTGTGAGGTGATATACTGTAATGCTACAAACCAAGTGCTAAGAATCAATTGAATATAATGTATTTTACTGTAGGCCTTGAAATGTTTCTCCATATAGCAATAAATGCCTTTTCCGGGTAATGAGTAGAATGGAATACTTTACTGAACTCAGAGGATATTATTTGTCTCACTGCAAGATTTTAATGAAGTATTAAGGGCATAGCTCGGTTGTGATACAATAATGACAATTGATAGAATACTTCTGTCAGAGTGAGAGAAATTAATTGAGCACCATTAGATACTAGGAAATGGTGTGACTGAGATCAATGACAAGTTAACTGAAGGAGAATAGAACACTCCTATATGGGATTCAGATCAATGATGAAAATAAACGTTTGATATCCTATTACAATGATGCAGAGATGTCCTCAACTCTGATTTCAGACTCTGGTAATAAATACAGAATATACTCACTGTAGAAAGGAATTAACACTTCAGCCGAATTGGAAGCAGCAAATTGAGTTGAATTTCTAGACACAGGTGGTGCAACTATAATGTTGTTATTGTAGAAGGTAATAAAATAAATAAAGACAAATCTCTCCAGCACAATTGCAAAGCACTGTGGGTGAAGCACACCTCCTGAGGGAATAAGTAATCACACACAACAGAGGGAAATGAATTAGCCCAGAGAGGAAATGCAATTGGGGCTCGTACAGTATGAGAGCAGCTGGGAACTGGACATGATATCCTGACAGAGTCCCCTTTCAAAGTGCCTTATGAATAACGGCTGCAGTGATGGACGCTAAAAGCCATGGAAACTTGACTCAACTTCTGTGTCCACTTCACTTCAACTGGTCCAGAAGTAGTTGACGAACGATTCCACCACCCAACCGTCTCACTTGGGTAAACACTCGCAGATGTTCCGACTTTTCCACTCGTCTGAGAGAGCCTCAGGCAGGTTGCAAAATCCACTCACACTGTGACTCCGTTCAGAGACAAGAATAAAAACATCCATCTTAGAGATCAACGCCAATTTAAAGAATATACAGTATTGCAGAACATACTATAGCATACCATCTGAATAATTGGTAAAAACATGATTACTGAGCCTCCAAAGTCTGGCACGATCAAGATTTGAGTCGTTGTTGTACCCTAGCGTGCCTGCAAACACCTTCCGTTGTGTTCTGCTTCTTCAGCTGTACGGCCTGTTCTAGCCTTGCAGCCAGAGAAAGACTCACAGGGGAAAACATCAGATAGCAGGGTTTGTGAGGTCACGGAGTCGCAAATAAACACCACAACAAGCACTGCTGCAGCAGAGTTCTACATTTAAAAAGTGAACCAAGTTCTAAAAATACAAGTCTTTTCATGTTTATTTTTTGCACTCATTATCGTCGTCTTAGTAAACAACTCATGCATAAGTACATCCGCTTTACTCAATGACAAAACAGCATACGTTTGTTTACTTTGGCTGAGGGGACATCTAACTTTGACCAACAACCTCACTCGTGTCTCCAATTAGTAGATGTTCATCTCCATCTTAACCTAATCAATTCCTTGTCAATCAATGTTCTCATCCAATCAAAGCCTACTTTTTTGTTCATCCCTGGGGTGTTAATCATTAGTCCAAACAGTTGCAACCAGTTGGGTTTTGCAGTTGGGCAAATTCAGGAAGGTCACTCCCTGTTTCGTTCCATTTGCTTCAGTTTAAGAAATGTTTTGCAGCAGTAGTAATAAATACACTCCTGTTTTTATTTAACCTTTATTTAATAAAGAATAAAGAATGCATCATCATTGCATAAAGAATGCATAATTTAACAGCCATGGTGTCAGATTGAAGGAACTGACATGCAAGAATCATTAATGTAATTATGTGTAATTTCCTGCAACATAGTCTCACGAGAAATATGTTACATTTTCTCAAGCGATGATCTATGATCTGAGATAACTCATGTGACAATGCACATTTGCTAGTACAGTATCTAATTGAAGACCAGTATGGCATGAAAGAGGATTTCAAATGATTCAATTCATACCCCGAATTCTGCTATGAGTCACATTGCTTAGTATTGTTGTCTTCCGGATTTACAACCCGTATAATGTAATTAGTGTATGTATGAGCTGTTGTGTGCTAACAAAGTGATTACAGTAGTTGATGTGTTGGAATGATTTCACTAGAATGCTCCTTCTTGTTGGTGATGCTATATGCATTAGGTGTGATATGATTATAGGATTACATTAAATAAACACAGTTCCCATACTAATATGGGAATGCATGTCATAACATGCAACAACTAAACAGATAAATATTAAAGCATAGATCTGAGAACCAGACTACAATATAAGTATTTACGTAGGTAAAATGTTTGTGGGTAGCCTAATGTCCTTTGGGTAGTGTATGTACTGAAAAAAGATGTCTTGAAACTCTTGTAATTCCTGGATTACTACTGAATAAGCTGCGACATGTTCCTTTTTCATGTCCATTCTCATCATCATCCAAGAGGGCCTAAATATGTACACATTTGCTGCTTTATTCATGAACCTTGGCTGGCGAAATGCAAAGATGTTACATGAATTCTGAATGGCTTTGTTTCAGTAGAGGTTGATTGTAATCGAGATCCTGAAGTGGTGCTTGATATCTATTTAAGTCACATGGTCACATGGAAGAAAGCAGATAATGTACTGTTTACTAACTGCAGATGCATTACAGTACATTACATCATAAACACTATAGGGTCAGAGATTCAGCATCCTCTACAGAGGCAAACAAACACTAAACTACAAAGTATACAGCCAGGAAGCATAATAGGCACAGAATGAGAACTGTTCTGATAGAGACGGAAATACTAAATAGTAAACATGTTGTCTCCCACGAATGATTGAGCCAATTGAGATATTGCGTGTGACTAACAAATTTCAGTTAATTACTGTAGCTCCCGCCTTGGACCAATCAGTGCAATTTTGTATATGCCGGTTCTCTATGGCAAGACGCATCATTCACCAAGTTTCGTCAAAATTGTGAGATATAACATGTGACTATCGTACGAACGTACGGACGAACGTACGAACGGACAAATGGACATACGGACGGAGATAGATCCAGAGTCCACTACCCAATTTCATCATGAGGGACAATTATAAAGCTCTTTATCAATGCACTGATCACAGAGAGAACAGCTTCACAAAGACCCAGGTCAAGAATGCATGATAATTCTGTTCAAAACTTGAGATAATCAATAGAAGGTTCTCAACAATCCCTAACAAGGGAAATACGTTTTCACTGAAAGTGCCGTAATGTAACATTTCTAAACAAAGTCGTTCTATGACAAGTCAATACAAATGATCCATTTTGTTATTAGAAGAAGGCTGGTACGTGTACAAGGGAAAATACTATAATTCCATCTGTGGTCAACAGATTTTTCAGCTCATCGTTCCAAAATTGTGCATCTCCACATTATTTTTTTTACTTTCCTTGAATAGGACTTAACAGCAATTGGCGAGCAAGACGACTATCTACCAAGCTCTATCTGTCTCTGCCAAAGCAAATGGCAGTAAATATATCCCAAAACTTTGCAAATAGATATAGTTCGTTTTTTTTCTCTACCATATCTCCTTCCTCGATCTTGCTTATTTACAGACTGGATTGACTGATGTGTCACACCGAAGGTATTTATCAAAGTCAGCCGGGTGAACGATGATTCGGTTGTTTACCATTTTCTTATATCATGCACTCTGTTTACACTATTACAGTGTTACGTTTTACAGTGTATATGTTTAACCATTCCTTTTTTGCAATTCTTTCTTTTCAGAGATTTTTGTTGATATCTTGAACTGTTAAGTTATGACCGTGGCTTTCAGTGCTAGCTATGTGGATAAAACTAGATATCCGACATAAACTTGAACTTGAACATACGGTAAAGTATATTCTACAGGTTTGTTATTTCTGCCAGGGCCTGTGCTGGTGACTCAAAGTGCTCATAGGGCACCAGTAATCCCCTTGCTGGGCACGCCACTCAGCCCTTCCACTTAATGAGCTGGCCTGGCTACAGTGAGCAGAATTAAAAAGAGCCAAGAAGAAACAAAATCTGAACCAAAAGGCCAATTATTCCTCAGACTTGGACAGTAACTGCTCATTGCCAAGATTAGCAGCCGCGGCGATGTGGCCTCTAATTCCGAACAGCAAGTCAGTACCAATATGGCTAATAAATCCAGGGCTTGGGCTCCTGCTGGTGCTCAGTTGAGCTGAGATAGTCAATCTACAAGCCCTACCCAGAATTCAACACCCGACCGACACTCCCAGCCCCCTCCCCCTTGTATACTGCAGCATCCCATGCATCACTGCTACTGATACAAATAGGACACAAACAAAGCATAGAGAGAGAGAGGAGGAGATGAGAAAGAAAGAGAGGGAGATGGGAGAGAGAGAAGGAGGAGGGATGGAGATGAGAGAGAGGGCACAAATGCCCCACTACTGTAGTCACATCACATCCCATTGAAAAGCAGGCTGGGGAAACAAATGCAAAGAAATGCATTTGACCGCAGAAAAGTAGTCTAAGCGGGCCCCTGAGAAAACAGTGGACGAAGAGATAGATTACGGCCCAGTGTTTCTAGCCTCTGCTCCTTACAGTTCCCATGCTAATGTCCTTCTGGACCTTAGACCACTTAGTCTGGCTCTGCAGTAACCTCAACAGTAAACAAGGTGGGGTCTTTGCCCATATCCCATACCAAGGGAACACAAAGGGGTCACCTGCTTTCTAATGCACACCCACACTGAATGGGTGATCATTCAGTGTTCATAATGCCTAATAGGTATAAGAATAAGATTACAAAAAGGGGAGGGTTTAATCTTGTTTGCACAGATGTTTTATTACATTTGAGGCTAATAATGGCTTAACAAATCAGTACTAATACAGTTCCTGGTTGTGTAAGTTGGGTTTAATTAAGATGTCATTCAATTACTCATAAGAGCAAGTAGCTAATTAGGTTAGCTCTTATGCCCCATGCTGTTAAGGAAGATGCAGTTGTTTCATTGGTGTTGAGAAAACTTGGAGTATCGATGTGTTCATTAAAGTACATGTCTGTCAGTCTGTGTGTGGACATCACTGTGCTATTGTAAGGCAGTCAACCATTAAATAGAGCTGGACCTTAGTTGGCTTTTTAACAATAAAGGCACTCTATCAAAATGGCCCCTCGTCAATCAAAGAGAAATATGCTCAGTGGTTTCAAGTAATTTGTACTCTGGTGAATTAAATCAATAAACCAATTGACGTACAATTTGTTGGATTTGTTTGGGGGAAACATTAGGCCTATACAATACATGTAGGTAGCCCAGAAGGAGAGACAAATAGGGAGCATTGTACAATAATATCCTGGAAGTGCTATTGGAAGGGGAGAAAATATCAAAAGCATTTGCATCTTCATTTAACAGAAGCTCAATCTTGAATAAAAATCAAACGTACAGTAATGGTAAAGTAATGTGGTTTCAAGTAGAAACCAACCAGTGAAGGGAGACAGTGAGAGGATATAGAAGACAACACCTCCCTCCCATAAAGAACAATCATTAAACAGGGTTCACTCCAGCTAAACAATCAGGCACCAGTGATCACAGACACAGCTATTCCCAGACCGTAGCTAAACAGATGATTCATCTGCTTGTGAATGCTTGAAAATGATACACCCTGTCTTTAGCCGTCCCGATCTTTTGGCCGATGAGATGATTTGAGGTCTGTGGTCTTTGTTTACTCAGTCACCTGCTCTCCAGGACCACCCGCACAGTACAGCGTGCCTCAGGCTCCCTGCAGAGCCAATTGTCCACAGCATACAGTAATTGCAGCTCTCTGCCAAGTGATTAATTGCTTAATAAGTGCCAAGACCATTCCATAGTGTGCTGCGCTGTTGTCTTTTCTGCTGTTCTCTAGCGAAAGCTTGGCATCAACAAGAGCCCAGAGATGGTGAACTTTTAGAATGGCTCTAAAAATACTGGGAAACAAGGGCACGTCTTCTGTAAATATACAAAGCGTGCAACTCATTTCAAATGTTGTGGCAATTCAGTCTTGATGGAAGTAAGAAGCTGGTCTTTGTGTGTTGCTACTGAGCAATGTGAAATAAAATAAAATTGTCACATGCGCCAAGGACGACGGGTGTAGACTTTACAATGAAATGCTTGCTTACGAGCCCTTCCCAACGATGCAGTTAAAAATCACATGAATAGTAACACAAGAGGAATAAAATGCACAAAAATGGAGCTATACTGGGTGGGGCTCGTATACTGGGAGTACCAGTACCAGATCAATGTGCAGAGATACAAGGTACTTGAGGTAGATATGTACATAAAGGCAGAGTAAAGTCACTAGGCATCAGGATAGATAATAATACGAGTAAAATAGAGAACAGAGTAACAGCAGCAAATTATGTGTAAAAGTGCGTGTGTATGTATGAGTGTGTGTATGTGTGTTTGTGTTATGCATGTGTATGTTATGTGTGTGGGTATTGTGTGAGAGTGCCAGCGTAGTGTGAGTGAGAGTTGTGTGTATAGTGTGTATATATAGTCTTGTGAGTGTGCAAAGAGTCAGCACAAGATAGGATCAGTACAGATAGTCTGGGTAAACATTTTATTAACTATTTAGTAGTCTTATGGCTTGGGGGTAGAAGCTGTCTCTGAGCCTGTTGGTAAGAGAGCCGCTCCGGTAGCGTTTGCCAGACAATAGCAGAGTGAACAGTCTATGGGGTTTGGTGGCTGGAGTCTTTGGCGATGATAGAGGTCCTGGATGGCATGGAGTTCAGCCCCAGTGATATACTGGGCTGTCTGCACCACCCTCTGTAGCGCTTTGCGGTCAAGGGCAGTGCATTTGCCATACCAAGCAGTAATGCAGCCAGTCAAGATGCTCTTACTGGTGCAGCTGTAGAACTTTTTGAGGATATAAAGGCCCATTCCAAATCTCGACAACCCTTATCAGAGGTGTGTGCTGGCACATACTGTGTAATTGAAGTGGGCTCATCATGTCACAATTATGTTTTGGGGTTAAAGGTCAGCTATTAATTCCTGATAGTCTAAGACGTTGGGGGGGGGGGGGGTTATATGGTATTGTTTTAAGATGGTCATACTATGGATTATTTCGATATTTGATTGGAAATGTAGGAGTCCCAACAAAAATATTAAACAAGTATTTGATAAAATATTGCTTTTGGCTTTTACTACTAAAACCCATAGAAACGTTGGGGGGGGGGGGTTATATGGGGGGGGGTTATATGGAACACATTCATAAAAGACAGTCCAAAAATCAATCATAAGAAACAAGGTTTTGAAGTGTCTGTCATAAATCTAGGAGATATAAAAAAAAAATCGGGAAATACATATATGCAATGTATATTTTTTTACACACAAATAAATAAAGGGGGTAGGCACAAAGCTACCTTCATACTTATTTGTTTTTTTAAACCGGTACCGGTTACCTTCAGGCAAGTCGTGTGACACATGTGGGGGTTGTAGAGCAAAGCGGAGAATACCATAGTGTTCGTGAGAGTCTTCCCTTTCCATAGTTTGTAGGTCGAACCGTTTGGACGCACGCTACAGATGTTTTCGCGAGAAGACCAATTTTCGGGATGTCTCATGGTCTGACAAACACCGCTCTGGCTCTGCCACCTTTCACCGCAGATGCGGTAGCGCGGTGGATTGAGACACATCCAATGCAGAAAAACAGATATCTCTAGCTTAAATTGACAGATTTGTATGGGGATTTTTTGTTATGTAATTTAGACTGACGCACTGGTGCGTCAATCGACTCTCAGGGGTTAATTAACTGTATACATTCAAGATTGTATTCATAGTCAAGTTTATATTCATATAATCAGACCTTTATTGATTGATTCAATCTTCTGCACTGCCAAATTCCTCTCTGGCACCCTGTACCGTTTTCTCTGAAGGTTGTAATAGAGTTGAATAACTGACACTTATCGTAAGGGTAAGGATAGTTACTAAGATTCATTCTGTCACTTTAAGCAGAGCATCGCCTTCAGAAAATGAATTGGACTGCCTGTCAGGCCGGTGAATCTGAACAGAGCTGAACAGGGCTTTGCACATTCATCTGGCTGCCTAAGCTGTCTAGACTTGTGTTTGACCTTGGAGGGTTTAATGTCCTTTAAGCAAGTTTGGCTCTTCCTCTATCCTTCCATGTGTTTGACTGGCAGAAATATGCCACTTCAAATCATTCTATGCTTTCAATAAAACAATGTATCAATGATAAACAACATTGTGTGATAAGGTTCATGCTATTAAAATGAAACTTTCTGCTACTATTGCTATTGTTACTTCTACTGCGGTACAACCATACATTATAATCTTCAGAGAAATTATGTTTTTTATTAAGTTGGCAGAGGATTGGAAATATAATGACTTTGTGGCAATCATTTTTGTCAATGTGTATTAAATGGGCGGGCAAGTATGACAGTATGATTCATACTTGACTCATTCCAAGCTAGTATTCTGCCAAAGATGATACATAAATGCTGTACCTACATGTAGATGAACTTAATCGATAGCTGTATAGATGGGGAATACACAATGTGTACTAATGCATAATATGTCCCTCGCTTATGCTGTAGTACGTCCGGGTCTGCTTTGGTTCCGAATGATTTCATTTGGTTGGGATTAAGCTGCTTCTCCCAACAGTCAGAGATTTAATCTGTGAGTTCAACCTCAGTTCCCGAATGGAATCAGATGATGGCCAGCCAGGGATTACAGGAACGGATGAGGAAATCAGACTCCAGAAATGACCCATACAATAACGGACATATTGTATCATGACTATGCACTAAAACATACAGATGTGCAGACTGTTTACATTTGTCTGATTTCACACTCAATACATTTCAGCATCAAAGGAATGTATTTGTGTTGCTAGAATTATCAGACTGTACTGTGCCCTCCCCCGACAATCCATCTGGAGCCTATGGCTAGCAACTGCCCTGGATTATCAACAGACAAATTGAATGCCGGCGTTTTGGCAGTACTCTTGCATCCTATTATTAACTTAACATAACTTTTATGGGATCAAAATTCAATGTACCAGATTGTGCAGAGTCGTGGTTCATACTTGAGCTGCGTCATTCATGTTCAATTTGTGATACCCACAATTAAGATTGGTTTGAATGTAATTGAATCTCTTAAATCCTGGTAGTCTAAAAACTAAAGCTAAAATAGGATTGAACCGCCCTTCCACAGTTTCAAATTGTAGTATTTTCCTTCTCTAAGTATTTAATAGAATTACCAGTAGAATTCAGACATTTACATCCAGTTTATCCCCCACAAGAATAAAATAATATTGTGTTTCATTGTATGTTTGTATGTGTTACTGTAACCCAATATGATAGTTTTTGTGTGTGTGTGTTGCAGTGTGGAGCTGGACTTCAAGCAGCAGGAGGACAAATTACAGCCCCTGATTAAGAGACTGTGCCCCTTGGACGACCCTCAATACCCTGCTCTGCCTTACCCCCACGAGGTGTTCACCTCAACCCCCAAACGCAAGTCCAAGACTGAGTCCAAAAAGCATGGTCGCTGGAAACTCTGGTTCCTTTAACTTAGGGAACACTTTGGATTTTGGAATGGCCTTTTGGATCAGTTTTTACCCATTTACTATCTTCCCTCAAAGGGATTTATCAGAACAGATTTTTTGCTCCAGAGGACAGATAACCAGATACCAGTAAACCATCTACAGTATATCAGGATTCTGAGTTGGAACTGCACTAGAAATCAATGGGGGGGTAAAAAAATATATATATATATTTTCTCATGGAGGTTTAGAGTCTGCCAAGCCTTCAGTTTCTGGCTCAAACGCCAGAGAAGATCAACTTATACCCTGGCTAGAGGTTAGCAAAACAATAAGGTGAGACTGGATATATTTAGGTCATCTTGAGATGTAGCCTACAATATGAAGACGGATGTTATTTATTTACTGGGCAAATGCTTCTCTCACTTTTTATTTATGAATTCCAATGGCACACCTTTTTGGTCTCTTTCCCCAGAGACCTCTGCTTGAGTAGAAGAGGAATCACCATGTGGAAGGCCTGTTTCTCTACAAAGCTACTTTAACCGTACATCAGCCTGTCGGCAAAGCACAAACATTTGGAGACTGAGAGCATCATGGAAGAAGAAGTTATATACAGTACATTACAGTATATTAGTGAACCAACTCTACATGAACCCTTCTTGCCCCTTCTCTCCAGTCTTGAGAGAACCCAATCTCTGTCTCCCAGTCTCTCTCTCTGTCTCTCTCTATACCCTCTCACTCTCTCCACTCTCTCTCTGTCTCTCTTTCCCCCCTCTCTCTCTCTCTCTCTCTCTCTCTCTCTCTCTCTCTCTCTCTCTCTCTCTCTCTCTCTCTCTCTCTCTCTCTCTCTCTCTCTCTCTCTCTCTCTCTCTCTCTCTCTCTCTCTCTCTCTCTCTCTCTCTCTCTCTCTCTCTCTCCCCCCTCGCTCTTTCTCTTCCATCTCTCTCTCTCGCGCTCGCTCTGTCTCTCTCTCCCATTTCTCTCTCTCTCGCTCTCTTCCATCTCTCTCCCTCATTCTCTCGCTCTCTCTCTCTCTCTCTGTCTGCACACAGACATGCACTTCAGGAGTAAGTTAAGAATGATTGAGGTATCTGAGATCCTAGACCGCTTTGTCTTTTAGAAACAGGATGTAATCCAAGTTATAGTTCTCCTCGAAGCTGTTCTAATCCATCAGTGTTCAGAAATAGAAAAATTGACTTATTTTTAACATATTAAAGTTTATTGATATGTTTTATTACTGTGTTATTCAACCTGCAGCAGACTATTTTATATCAAAAAATATCTTAAATGCTTTTCTTGAATATCAGTTGAAAAAGCAACTTCTTTGTCATGTCACACGCATAAAGCTTTAACTTACGTACTGGCTAACATCGCACTAACTTATTCTCACCCACAGCAAGGAAATGTACTGTAAAGACATGATGAAATTCATCACTATTCTCTCTGCGATATGTATTTCACATTCTAACACACTTGGCTCAATTGATCCTCATCACAGACCACATGGTCATTCACATGATGCTATAATTCTGCAGCTCACCAATAATTTTGATTAACACTGATCAGCACCAAACGCCTTTGATTACCATCTCCTATATGATTAGGTTAGGGGTGAAATCAACTCACCACCCAGGAGAAGCAATCCATGCACTGAACTTGCAATCTTTATATTTCTAGACCAGTGATAAATAGTCACTTTGGTAGCAGAGAGATTCAGTTGATGTAGCCACTAAAACTATACACTTACTGCACCATTATTTTATGGACAATCATTTCAATCTCACATTTAAAAATGTCACACAGACATCATGTGATTCAATCACACATCTGTTCTTGTCGACTGGGTTACCAAGTCTTTCATTGTTTGGCTGTAGCATACTGAAAGACAGACACATAGCGATACCTTAAGGAAGTGCAATTCATTGATCATGTGCAATATTATGCATTTTGTACTGTTTTTACCTCACACAAAATGCATTTTCAATAAAACCAATATAATTATGAAAGGTGTGCTGAAATTATTCTGTGGTATACTATGTGAATTGCAGGGCAGCGACAATTTGATACAAAGCAATGTTGATGGAACATAAAAAGTTGGACCATCTGAGAACCAGTAGGTACATCAACATGGTACAGTACATTTCTTAATCTATGATCTCTTCCCTGTCTTGTTGAGAAAGACTTGTAGCATGACCAGGGCTCAGCTGCAGTGTAGGATTATGTAGAGGTCTGCCCAGTCACTCTCAGAACTCTTTCGCCCTCTCTTTCTCTAAATGTGATTGGCTCACTCTCTGGCAGGGACACTACTGGCGTGCCCTGAGGTTTGACAGTTTCCAGCCTGCCACCTGCTGCCAAGATACTGTCTGCTTGGACACCTGAATTCAAGGGTGTAATTTCCCTCTCTCTACCTCCCTCCCTATATTGCTTCATCCCTCACTTCCGGCTTGTGGAGCTAAGTCCCCGAGCTACAGTGAAACCACGGTTACTATGGTGAAACAGGTTGGATAATTGACGCAAGCTCAGTGGCTCAGCTCCCTAAGGAGCTCAGTGGCTCAGGTCCCTAAGGATATTTATAGTGTATGAGTTTAACTGTGCTTTTGTATGTGTCAACTTTCCAGGAAAAAATTGATGGAATAGAAAATCTCCCTTTATAGAACAATGTAAGGGCCTTCTCATTATCCACATCCCCATGGTGATTAAAGCCAGGCGATGATGGCATTTCTTCCCATACTTACTCTATCCATTATTGGGATATCTAGTCATAAAAGCTACTTGATAAGGGAGCCCTCTCAAACTGCATACTGATGTTTCAAGTTGAAATGTGAGGCAATGCTGAGGCATGTAGCCTACTGCAGTTTACCACATCAGTGAAGGATTTGCTATGGCATCAGCCAGGTCCTTTCATGTTAAGTGTCCTGTGCACATCACAGGACCATCCACTTTCAATCCCTTTTACCAACCCGACCCAGTACTGTGGCCACTACTACAGACAGATAACCATAAAAGACATCAGTGAACAACCATCATTTTTTGGGGCCATTTGAGACCCCATACAAAAGCATGGCTGGTAAGTCCATGTGGTTTATCTACTGTAAGCCAGCCAACATCACACTTCATGACTGAGGGTTCCTACTCAAGCATAGAATCCTTTAAACCATGAATCCAATAACTGCTGGCAGGTTTAAGATGTACTTTGGGTAGAGTTGGAGTTCCACAATGAAGGTTACAAGGCAAAGGGTTTTACAATTCAATACCTATCACAGAAACCACCACTATCACCAAAGCATCAATGTTTTAAGATTTCTATATACCGTATACAGATGTAGGATCTTCATTTGATCACTATTTTAGTTGTTGAGAATTTTTATGCACAGCAGGAAATGCAAAATTGGTAGAATTCTAAAGTTTGTAATTTTCACTTTAAATCTCAGACATGATTCACCCTAAAGAAAAAAATGTATGTACATCAAAAATGTATTCCACATAATGATTCACATTTCCTGTTGTTTGCAGGATTATTTTCCTGCTGAAGGAAACTGGCTCAAATGAAGATCCTACATCTGTATTTGTCTTGTATGCTAGTATGGCGATTGGGATGTACATTTTCCACAACCATAAAGTTGTGTTGTTAGGTCATAAACAGCTGGTATATAAAGCATTTAGCTGTGATGGCTTAGTTGATAGCTCTACATCACGTGTCAAGCTCATTCTGCGGAGGGACGAGTGTCTGCGGGTTTTCGCTACTCCCTTGTACTTGATTGATGAATTAAGGTCACTAATTAGTAAGGAACTCCCCTCACCTGGTTGTCTAGGTCTTAATTGAAAGAAGAAAAAAAACTGCAGTTACTCGGCCCTCCATGGAATGAGTTTGACAGCCCTGCTCTACATCATTCGCTTGGTTATTCCTAGTCAAATAGATCATCAAACTAAAACGCACTAGGCAGTGTTGGAAGTGGGCCGGCCCTCGCCAGAACCCAATTTTCAACTAGTTTGAGTAATATTTACAATAATTATGTAGTGTTTGCCACAAGAAACACAAATATAATAGTCAAGCATAATGATATATACTGTATATACAACCAATAAAATTATGAAAGGTGTGCTGAAATTATTCTATGGTATACTATGTGAATTGCAGAGCAGCGACAGTTTGATACAACAGCATGTTGATGGAACATATGCTGTATAAGTAACCAAACGATAGTGATCTATATCAGCGTTGACTCTGTGATGTGAGTCGTGTCTGTGAGATCAGTGCTCTCTGAGTGGCATCACGGATGCTCTTCAGGAAGGGCAGTGGGCTGGAGCCTCCGGTACCGGTTTCATCCAATGCTGAGCCGACGCCGTTGAGTGGACAGCGCATGGCACGGGCCCGGTGACCAGGTACAGTGATGTATCGGGTCACGGCGGAGAGGTGATAACTCCGCAGGTTCACCAGGGCAGACACACAGGAGTCATAATTGATGCAGAGAGAGGGGCTTGAGCAGGAGAGGATAAAGTCACGTAGAGGGGGACAGCCAGACAGAGTCTCTATCAGCTGGCGGTGGGAGGGGAGCATGTACTCCCGCATGCGCTTCAGGAAAGATGCTGTACATGGAGAGATGGAGAGGAGGAACAATTGAGGAAAAATGAGGAGAGGGGAAAGGTGAGATCAGAGGGGAGATACGCTTTGATTAGAACCTGCCTTGGAATATCTAATAAAAGGGAAGAGAGACTGCAGATTCTTTCAAACAACACTATCATAAGATTTGCAAAAATGGAGAATCAACTACCCACTCAACAGTGCATAGTTGAAAAGCTCAACGAATAGTGCCGGATCAATGCTTTTATAGAGAAAATACATACAACTCATTTCTGTATACGTGGCAGTCAGCAGATAGTGTGTAAAAGGTAATTCGTTGTCTATGTAAACTTAAGATAGCACAAGGTTGATAGCCCGAGGGCTCAACCGTCTAACTGCGTTCACATCAACAAACACTATATTGTACTCCTTTCTGCAAGGTTCCATACATGTGACTTTCTGTAGATAGTAAACCTACAGGATTTCACATGCTGCAGTTGCACCCAAATATCTCTTAGCTGTAAGCCCAGTCTTATGACTAAGTCACACCAAGACAAGTTTGTATCAGGTTAGGAAAAACACTAGCATATAACAAGAGACTATTCTTTAATTAAGCAATAAAACATGGGATAGCATGACTAATTATGTAATTTTCCACGACAAACCCAAATTGAAATATCACTGGAAATTCGCTTGGAATTTTATTCAGAAACAGAGCCTTATGGGGTCAGAATGGGGTCATACCTGCATGGTCGTCATGACAGATGCCCAGTAGCGCATCAAAGCACTGAATGGAGGAACTCTGGGCGGCACTTCCTCCTGACAGCATCATCGGTTCCTCAACCACACCCTCATACAGCAGCCCTCCTGGAAGCATAGGGTTATCCCTCCATCTACGAAAGCACAATACAGAGTTATGCATGAAACTATTACAGCACAGAATGGGGTACATAATGTAGGGATAATGCATAAAATACGTTTTATTTTTTGCCAAATTCTGTTTTCTCCATTGTGTTTTTCCACGTTTCAGAATTTTTCAAATTGTATGTTATAAGTCCTCAACAATGCATAAACCACATCAGGAGACACTTTTGAGGTCTGGGAAAAATTATTTTTGGGTGTAGAATATACATTGAGTGTACAAAACATTAGGAAAACCTGCTCTTTCCATGACATAGACTGACCAGGTGAATCCAGGTGAACGCTATGATCCTTTATTGATGTCACCTTAAATACACGTCATTCAAAGCCTTGAGACAATTGAGACATGGATTGTGTATGTGTCCCATTCAGAGGGTGAATGGACAAGACAAAAGATGTAACTGCCTTTGAACGGGGTATGGTAGTAGGTGCCAGGCGCACCGTTTTGAGTGTATCAAGAACTGCAACGAACTGCAAGAACTGCAAGAACTGCAACGTATCAAGAACTGCAACGTTTTACGCTCAACAGTTTCCCGTGTGTATCAAGAATGGTCCACCATCCAAAGGACATCCAGCCAACTTGACACAACTGTGGGAAGCATTGGAGTAAACATGGGCCAGCATCCCTGTGGAACGTTTTTGTCACATTGTAGTCCATGCTCTGACGAATTGAGGCTGTTCTTAGGTGTTCCTAATGTTTTGTATGCTCAGCATAGATGCCCTTTCATTCAAGTGTGCACCAACAAGAGACTTGTTTGAATAGCAGTGTTTCTGTAGCACACATGTGATTTCCGAGTTTGCTAAACAAATCGCCACTGGATTACAGCAAATAATGATATCATTCTGTACTTAACATTTAATTGAAAAGGCATTTTGGAAAGCCTTTCCATCTACCAGAAGATGGTTAGCATTATCATCTTTGCTAACTGCCTAACAAAGTGCTACAAACGTGCACACAGACAGGGGCATTCCCACATTGCCTCTTCAGAAAGTTGAAAATATAAATCACTGATGCGTTTTGTTAATGTCTTATGATTAACTTGGGCAAATTAATCAAATTTATAATAAGTTGAATACATTTAGTTGATAATTAAATGGATTTGACATGTATTCATTGCCTCATACATTACCCTGAGAAGAAGATTCTCAGAGTTCCATGGAATGCAGTGGGGTCCACGTGCCCTGAAAACAGAAATATTTCACTATTCCAATAATTTGCACTTGTGTTTATATATATATATACTGTATATATATATATATTGTGACAGGTGTCAGGGGGAGTGGTGATTGAAGGGAGATATCTTGCAGCCCGCTGGCTCCACCCTGAAGCCTTATATGGACTTCCTACCCCAGGAAGCCTGTGGGTCATTAAGCCATGGAGTGCTTGGGGATAAAAGAGGAAGCGGGCTGCACAAACAGAGAGAGGACTGAAAGGGAAACGTGTGTTATGGAGAGTGTGAGAAGAGAGAATTATCTGTGTGATTACCCGTTGTGACCTGGACTGTCTGATTACCCCCACTGTGTACCGAACCGGTGTGGCTGAGGACCCGAGTTTTAGGATTACCCTTGGAGAATGAAACGGACAACGAGAACGGATTGTGGACTGTGAACTGGTTGCTGAATTACCCCTTTTCCCACAGTGTGAAAATGTCCCTTATAAATACCCCATTTGTATTCTAGTTGTGCTTTGTGTGCGTGTTTGGTTATTGAACTTGGTGATGTGGAAACCCCACCCCCTTGAGCCTGCTACATGTGGTGGAGAATGCGGGCAAAGCAAACCATGAACTAAAATGGCGGTGGAAGAAATGGCAGCAGTTTTACGGGTGCCCAACCAATTGTGCTGTTATGTGGGGGTTTTTCGCATTATTTGTAACTTATTTTGTACATAATATTTCTGCAACTGTATCGTACTGCAAAAAAGAGCTTCTGGATATCAGGACAACGATGACTCACTTCGGATTAGACAAGGATCTTTTCTACAACAAGAAGACGCACAAGACATTCTCCAAACACCCCACAGGACCGACATCCCCGTTATTTGCAAGAGGAAGCGACGCAGGTAGAAAGGAAAAAGCGCCGGATGCCTGGTCAGGACCCGGAGAAGGCGACTGGGAAAGCTGCCATTACCGTCAATACTACTCGCCAATCATTGGACAATAAAATAGATGAGGTACAATCACGAATATCCTACCAATGGGACATCAAAAACTGTAATATCCTATGTTTCACGGAATCGTGGCTGAATGACGACATGGATATTCAGCTAGCGGGATATACGCTGCACCGGCAAGATAGAACAGCACACTCTGGTAAGACAAGGGGGGGCGGTCTGTGCATATTTGTAAACAACAGCTGGTGCATGAAATCTAAGTCTCTAGATTTTGCTCGCCTGAAGTATTGTGATAAATTGCAGGCCACACTACTTGCCTCCCTCGCCCTCCATTTGGTAAATCCAACCACAACTCTATCCTCCTGATTCCTGCTTACAAGCAAAAATTAAAGCAGGAAGCACCCGTGACTCAGTCTATAAAAAAGTGGTCAAATGAAGCAGATGCTAAACTACAGGACTGTTTTGCTATCACAGACTGGAACATGTTCCGGGATTCTTCCGATGGCATTGAGGAGTACACCACATCAGTCACTGGCTTTATCAATAAGTGCATCGAGGACGTCGTCCCCACAGTGACTGTACGTACATACCCCAACCAGAAGCCATGGATTACAGGCAACATTCGCACTGAGCTAAAGGGTAGAGCTGCCGCTTTCAAGGTGCGGGACTCTAACCCCGAAGCTTACAAGAAATCCCACTATGCCCTGCGACGAACCATCAAACAGGCAAAGCGTCAATACAGGGCTAAGATTGAATCATACTACACTGGTTCCGATGCTCGTCTTATGTGGCAGGGCTTGCAAACTATTACAGACTACATAGGGAAGCACAGCTGCGAGCTGCCCAGTGACACGAGCCTACCAGACGAGCTAAATCACTTCTTTGCTCGCTTCGAGGCAAGCAACACTGAGGCATGCATGAGAGCATCAGCTGTTCTGGACGACTGTGTGATCACGATCTCCGTAGCCGACGTGAGTAAGACCTTTAAACAGGTCAACATACACAAGGCTGCGGGGCCAGACAGATTACCAGGACATGTGCTCCGGGCATGTGCTGACCAACTGGCAGGTGTCTTCACTGACATTTTCAACATGTCCCTGATTGAGTCTGTACATGTTTCAAGCAGACCACCATAGTCCCTGTGCCAAAGAACAAAAAGGCAACCTGCCTAAATGAATACAGACCCGTAGCACTCACATCTGTAGCCATGAAGTGCTTTGAAAGGTTGGTAATGGCTCACATCAACACCATTATCCCAGAAACCCTAGACCCACTCCAATTTGCATACCGCCCAAACAGATCCACAGATGATGCAATCTCAATTGCACTCCACACTGCCCTTTCACACCTGGACAAAAGGAACACTTATGTGAGGATGCTATTCGTTGACTACAGCTCAGCGTTCAACAGCATAGTACCCTCAAAGCTCATCACTAAGCTAAGAATCCTGGGACTAAACACCTCCCTCTGCAACTGGATCCTGTATTTCCTGATGGGCCGCCCCGAGGTGGTGAGGGTAGGTAGCAACACATCTGCAACGCTGATCCTCAACACTGGAGCTCCACAGGGGTGCGTGCTCAGTCCCCTCCTGTACTCCCTGTTCACCCATGACTGCATGGCCAGGCACGATTCCAACACCATCATTAAGTTTGCAGACGACACAACAGTGCCTGATCACAGACAACGACGAGACAGCCTATAGGGAGGAGGTCAGAGACCTGGCCATGTGGTGCCAGAATAACAACCTATCCCTCAACGTAACCAAGACTAAGGAGATGATTGTGGACTACAGGAAAAGGAGTACAGAGCACGCCCTCATTCTCATCAACGGGGCTGTAGTGGAGCAGCTTGAGAGCTTCAAGTTCCTTGGTGTCCACATCAACAACAAACTAGAATGGTCCAAAAACACCAAGACAGTCGTGAAGAGGGCACGACAAAGCCTATTCCCCCTCAGGGAACTAAAAGGATTCGGCATGGGTCCTGAGATCCTCAAAAGGTTCTACAGCTGCAACATCGAGAGCATCCTGACTGGTTGCATCACTGCCTGGCAATTGCTCGGCCTCTGACCGCAAGGCACTACAGAGGTTAGTGCTTCCGGCCCAGTACATCATTGGTGCAAAGCTGCCTGCCATCCAGGACCTCTACACCAGGCGGTGACAGAGGAAGGCCCTAAAAATTGTAAAAGACCCCAGCCACCCCAGTCATAGACTGTTCTCTCTACTACCGCATGGCAAGCGGTACCGGAGTGCCAAGTCTAGGACAAAAAGGCTTCTCAACAGTTTTTACCCCCAAGCCATAAGACTCCTGAACAGGTAATCAAATGGCTACCTGGACAATTAGCACCCTTCGCTTCTCTAATGATTTTAGAAAGGTAAATTAAATCTCAAAGTTCAACGCCTACCCCATGCCCCGAATTGATGAACTAATCGAACGGCTAGGGACCACCCGATTTATCAGCACACTCGACCTGACGAAGAGTTATTGGCAGGTGCCCTTAGTTCCCGAGGTGCAGGTGAAAACTGCTTTCACCACCCCTGACGGGCTGTTCCACTACAAGAAGTTGCCCTTTGGGTTGCACAGGGCCCCCTTCCAAAGGTTGATGGACCCGGATTCTCCGTCCCCATCGTGAGTACGCAGCGAGTGGGAGACACATCTAAACCAGGTGAGCATAGTATTGCAGGCCTTACGGGGGCTAACAGCTAATCCAAGGAAATGTCGGCTCGGCCTGCGGGAGGCTGAGTACCTGGGGGTACACGATCGGGAGGGGATGTGTCAAACCCTAGGTGAAGAAAGTGGAGGCGATTCGGGACTGGCCCCACCCCCTCACCAAGAAGCAGGTACGCACTTTTGTGGGATTGACTAGTTACTACCGGAGAATTATTTCCCACTTTTCCTCCCTAGCCAGCCCCCTGACAGATCTGACCAGGAGCCGTCAAGTGACGTAGACCGAGGAGATGGAGAAAGCCTTCCAGGACCAAAAGGGAGCACTGTGTTCTGGACCAATGCTGGTGATCCCGGACTTCTCCAAACCACTGGTGGTACAGACCGATGAGTCTGAAACAGGGGTGGGTGCCGTCCTATCACAGCTACAAGAAGGTGAGGAACACTCAGTCGTGTACATTAGCCGGAAGCTGTTGCCGCGGGAATAAATATATTCCACTGTGGAGAAAGAATGTTTAGCGATCCAGTGCGCACTGGAGATACTGAAATATTAGTTATTTGGACGGCACTTCACCCTAGTAACGGACCATGCACCACTGGTTTGGATGTCACGGAATAAGGACAGTAATGCCCGGGTCACCCGCTGGTTCCTATCCTTACAGCCCTTTGCTTTCTCTGTCGTCCACAGATCAGGTGCAGCCCATGGAAATGCCGATGCCCTCTCCAGGAGTGATGCTCTAGGGAGCTGGACCGCCCCTCATGGGGGGGTGGTGTCGCACATGTCAGGGAGAGGTGAGGGGAGTGGTGATTGAAGGGAGATATCTTGCAGCCCGCTGGCTCCACCCCCGAGCCTTATATGGACATCCTGCGCCAACGAGGCAAGCCTGTGGGTCATTAAGCCATGGAGTACTTGGGGATAAAAGAGAAAGCGGGCTGCACAACCAGGGAGAGGACTGAGAGGGAAACGTGTGTTATGGAGAGTGTGAGAAGAGAGAATTATCTGTGTGATTACCCGTTGTGACCTGGACTGTCTGATTACCCCCACTGTGTACCGAACCGGTGTGGCTGAGGACCCGAGTTTTAGGATTACCCCTGGAGAATGGAACGGACAACGAGAACGGATTGTGGACTGTGAACTGGTTGCTGAATTCCCCCCTTTCCCACATTGTGCAAATCTCCCAAAAAATAGCCCATGTGTATTCTAGTTGTGCTTAGTGCGCGTGTTTGGTTATTTAACTTGGTGACGTTGAAACCCCACGCCCTTGAGCCTGCAACAATATATACAGTTGAAGTTGGAAGTTTACATACAAGTTTACACACACTTTCGTTTTTCAACCACTCCACAAATTTCTTGTTAACAAACTATAGTTTTGTCAATTCGGTTAGGACATCTACTTGAGTCATTTTTCCAACAATTGTTTACAGACAGATTATTTCACTTATAATTCACTGTATCACAATTCCAGTGGGTCAGACGTTTACATACACTAAGTTGACTGTGCCTTTAAACAGCTTGAAAAATTCCAGAAAATTATGTCATGGCTTTAGAGGCTTCTAATAGGCTAATTGACATAATTTTAGTTAATTGGAGGTGTAACTGTGGATGTATTTCAAGGCCTACCTTCAGTGCATCTTTGCTTGATATAATGGGAAAATTAAAAGAAATCAGCCAAGATCTCAGAAAATAATTGTAGACCTCCACAAGTCTGGTTCATCCTTGGGAGCAATTTCCAAACGCCTGAAGTTACCACATTCATCTGTACAAACAATAGTACGCAAGTATAAACACCATGGGACCACGCAGCCGTCATACCGCTCAGGAAGGAGACGCGTTCTGTCTCCTAGAGATGAACGTACTTTGGTGCGAAAAGTGAAAATCAATTCCAGAACAACAGCAAAGGACCTTGTGAAGATACAGGAGGAAACAGGTAGAAAAGTATCTATATCCACAGTAAAACGAGTCCTATACGAACATAACCTGAAAGGCCCCCCATGCAAGGAAGAAGACACAGACTACGGTTTACAACTGCACATGGGGACAAAGATTGTACTTTTTAGAGAAATGTCCTCTGGTCTGATGAAACAAAAATAGAACTGTTTGGCCATAATGACCATTGTTATGTTTGGAGGAAAAAGGGGGAGGGTTGCAAGCCAAAAAACACCATCCCAACCGTGAAGCACGGGGATGGCAGCATCATGTTGTGGCGGTGCTTTGCTGCAGGAGGGACTGGTGCACTTCACAAAATAGATGGCATCATGAGGACGGAAAATTATTTGGACATATTGAAGCAACATCTCAAGACATCAGTCAGCAAGATAAAGCGTGGTCGCAAATGGTTCTTCCAAATGGACAATGACCCCAAGCATACTTCCAAAGTTGTGGCAAAATGGCTTTAAGACAACAAAGTCAAGGTATTGGAGTGGCCATCAAAAAGCTCTGACCTCAATCCTACAGAAAATGTGTGGGCATAACTGAAAAAGCGTGTGCGAGCAAGGAGGCCTGCAAACCTGATTCAGTTACACCAGTTCTTTCAGGAGGAATGGGCCAAAATTCATCCAACTTATTGTGGGAAGCTTGTGGAAAGCTACTCGAAATGTTTGACCCAAGTTAAACAATTTAATGGCAATGCTTCCAGATACTAATTGAGTATATGTAAACTTCTGACTCACTGGGAATGTGATGAAAGAAATAAAAGCTGAAATAAATAAATCTCTCTATTATTATTCTGACATTTCACATTCTTAAAATAAAGTGTTGATCCTAACTGACCTAAGACAGAGCATTTTTAATCGGATTAAATGTAAGGAATTGTGAAAAACTAAGTTTTAAACTCAGGCTAGGGGGCACTATTTTAAGGCTAGGGGGCACTATTTTCACGCACGGATGAAAAGTGTGCCCAAATTAAACGGCCTGCTACTCAGGCCCAGAAGCTAGGATATGCATATACTTGGATAGAAAACACTCTAAAGTTTCTAAAACTGTTAAAACTATGTCTGTGAGTATAACAGAACTTATTTGGCAGGCGAAACCCCGAGGACAAACCATGCAGGAAAAAAAATGTTTCTATGTGGATCTAGATTTCTAAGGCACTTGCTTGCAGTTCCTATCGCTTCCACTAGATGTCAACAATCTTTAGAAGTTGGTTGATGTTTTTCCTTTGAGAAATGAAGAAGTAGGGCTGTTCAAAATGAGGGTCGAGTCTAGTGTTGTGGTTGGGGCGCACTACCTGAAAGCTTGCTCCACTTTGTTTTCGTCCGGTATTGAACACAGTTTAAATTTTAACGATTATTTACGTTTAAAAATACCTACATTTGGATTAGGAAAGTTGTTTGAAATGTTTGGATCAAGTTTACAGGTAACTATATTAGATACTTTGTAGTCATGTTGCGCGAGTTGGAACCGGTGTTTTTCTGGATCAAACGCACCAAATAAATTTACATTTTGGAGATATAACAACAGAATTTATCAAACAAAATGACCATTTGTAATGTTTAACTTCTCTGGGTTATGTGGGATGGTAGCGTCCCACTTGGCCAAAAGCCAGAAAAAATGTAGCGCGCCAAATTCAAATGTATTACTATAAGAATCAATCTTTCATGAAATCACACGTGAAAGACACCAAATTAAAGCTACACATGTTGTGAATCCAGTCTGATTTCAAAAAGGATTTACAGGGAAAGCACACCAAACAATTATGTTAGCTCAGTACATAGCCACAGAAAAACACAGCCATTTTCCCAGCAAAAGATAGTAGTCACAAAAAGCAGAAATACAGAAACAAATTAATCACGAACCTTTGATGATCTTCATCAGATGACACTCATAGGACATCATGTTACACAATACCTTTATGTTTTGTTCGATAATGTGCATATTTATATCCACAAATCTCGGTTTACATTGGCGCCATGTTCAGAAATGCCTCCAAAATATCTGGAGAAATTGCAGAGAGCCACGTCAAATAACAGAAATACTCATCATAAACTTTGATGAAAGATACATGTTTTACATAGAATTAAAGATACACTTGTTCTTAATGCAACCGCTGTGTCAGATTTCCAAAAAACTTTAGGTAAAAAGCACACCATGCAATAATCTGAGACGGCGCTCAGATTTAACAACATTTCTCCGCCATGTTGGAGTCAACAGAAATACGAAATTACATCATAAATATTCCCTTACCTTTGATCATCTTCATCAGAATGCACTCCAAGGAATCCTAGTTCCACAATAAATCGTTATTTTGTTTGATAATGTCCATTACTTATGTCCAAGTAGCTACTTTTGCTAGCATGTGTAGTACACGTGTCCAAACGCCCGTGCAGATGCAGTTAAACGTCGGACGAAAATTTCAAAAAGTTATATTACAAGTCGAATAAACTGGTCAAAGTAAGTAGAGAATCAATCTTCAGGATGTTGTTATCATATATATCCAATAACGTTCCAACCGGAGCATTCCTTCATGTCTGTAGAAGTTATGGAACGCAAGGCGATATCATGAGGAAAGCGCATGACCAGGAACTGGCAATCTGCCAGACCACTGACTCATTCCCCTCTCATCCGGCCCCACAACACAGTATAAACTTCATTCAACGCTCTACCGACTGTTGACATCTAGTAAAGTTTTAGAAACTTCAGAGTGTTTTCTATCCAATAATAATATGCATATATTAGCATCTGAGACAGAGTAGGAGGCGGTTCACTATGGGCACGCAATTCATCCAAAAGTGAAAATGCTGCCCCCTATATCAAAGAAGTTAACTTCTTGTGGGCAGGAGCCAGCATTTTCACTTTCGGAAAAATAGCATGCAAAAATTCAACTGCCTGCTACTCATCCCCAGAATATGAGATATGCATATTATTAGTATATTTGGATAGAAAACACTCTGAAGTTTCTAAAACTGTTTGAATCATATCTGTGAGAATAACAGAACTTATGTAGCAGGCAAAACCCTGAGGACAAACCATTCAGAATTAGTATTTTTTTGATGTCACTGTCTTTTCAATTAGTTTTTATAGAGACACCAGATTTCTAATTGACTTGCTTGCAGTTCCTACCGCTTCCACTGGATGTCTCCGGTACTTGGAAATTGGTTGAGGTTATTCCTTTGTGTACTGAAGAAGTAGGACTATCGTAAATGAGGGTCACATGAAGTAAATTTTTTGAGAGAGCCACGTTACGAAAAAAGTTGCGTCAGTTTGTTTTCTTTTGTATTGGACACAAATCATCCCGTCTTCAAATTGATCGATTATTAACGTTTAAAAATACCTAACGTTGTATTACAAAATTAGTTTGAAATGTTTTGGTAAAGTTTACATGTAACTTTTGATAAATTTACATTTTGGATATATATCGACGGAATTAATCGAACAAAAGGACATTTTGTGATGTTTATGGGACATATTGGAGTCCCAACAAAAGAATTTCAGCAAAGGTAAGGCATGATTTATATTTTATTTCTGCGTTTTGTGTCGTGCTTGCAGTGTTGAAATATGCTACTCTCTCTTTGTTGACATTGTGCCGTCATCAGATAATAGCATCTTATGCTTTCGCCGAAAAGCCCTTTTGAAATCTGACATGTTGGCTGGATTCACAACGAGTGTAGCTTTAATTTGGTATCTTACATGTGTGTTTTAATGAAAGTTTGATTTTTATATCATGTTATTTGAATATGCCGCGCTGTATTTTCCCTGGCTATTGGCCGGTGGGACGTTTGCGATAATAGCATGGTTTGTTTTCGCCGTAAAGCCTTTTTGAAATCTGACACTGTGGCTGGATTAACAAGAAGTTCATCTTTAAACCGATTTATAACACTTGTATGATTCATTAATTATTATTATGAGTATTTCTGTTTTTTAATTTGGCGCACTGCTATTTCACTGGGTGTTGTCAAATCAATCCCGTTAACGGGATTGGCGCGCGAAGGGTTCACTAAGAAGTTAAATGTATTTGGCTAAGGTGTATGTAAACTTACAACTTCAACTGTATACTACCTGGGTATGGATATGATTCAATGTGGATAAGGTAAGGATGAAACTTACTGTGCATGAGCTCAAATATTTCCTTCATCTTCCTCAGAGACTGGCCCACTTTGTAGAGGCCCTTCTGTATGCTGATGACGTCACAGGTTACCACAGCATTCATCACTGAAAACGCCCCCTAGATGTAGTTCAGGACAATTAGGACTCATAATCAAAAGACCCTTAGTGGTCATAGCGAAAGAGAGAACATTAAAGAGAGAAAGAGATTACAAAAACAGAGAGAGAGAGAGGGAGAAACTGGGTTATGAGAGACAGAGAGTGTGTGAGAGATACAGTACATAGATAGAGACAGAGACAAAGAAAGACAGAGACACACATAGAGACTTACCTGTATCCCTGAGCTAGCAGCCCTCTCCACCAAAAGAGAGACCAGGAAGAACCCTTTACAGCTTTCTCCCCCAGGGAAAGAGAACAGTGTTTCCAAGTTCCTATATTAAAATGCACATGAATATCACATGGAAACCACAACAATATCAAATAGAAACCAAACGGAACCGAAAACAGGAATTTACAGGATATGTAATTCTCATGACAGTGTTTCTGTCAAACTCACCCAATTTCCATGTCCCTGAAATAACAAGTGTGAGAAAGAATGTCAATACATTGCATGTGTTTCCTAAACAGTACATAGTCCCGTCGTGTTAGTAGAAGAAATGGTAGTAGACATAGGTGTAGTGGCATTTTGGTACGGGTTGGAAAGAAAGTGGTCAAGGGGGTAGAGGTTATATTGACAGACCAGGGTGTAAGGGTCAAAGGCCCAGCTCACCCTGTAGGGTCCTTTAGTTTCCAGTTGACCAGAACAGAGTCTGCATAGGTCAGGATGGGAGGCAGGCCGAGTCTCTTAGAGATCAGCCAGTAGGGCAGAGCCAGGGATTTGGGGAGAGTCTAATAAACACAAACAATAAACATGCCAACAATCAATGGGACAGATTCCAGTGTTCATGTCCGAGGTTAAAGGTCACTCTGAGCTGGTTTTTACCTGGGCCGGCAGGTGTTGCCCCTCCTGCCAGACATACCCCATGGTGATGAAGCCCAGGGCCAGGTGAGCCAGCCTCAGTTCCCGATGGCCCTTTAGGTGATGGGAACTCAGCACGGGCATCTGTTTACAACAATGGCAACAATGAGTCTGTTAGTATGGAGTCTATCAGCAACACTGGTACAATCACACACGCAGCGGTGTAAAATACTTAAGTATAAATACTTTTAAGTACTACTTAAGTAGTTTTTGGGGGAATCTGTACTTTACTTTACTATTTATATTTTTGACAACTTTTACTTTTACTCCACTACATTCCTAAAGAAAATAATGTACTTTTTACTCCTTACATTTTCCCTTACACCCAAAAGTACTCGTTACATTTTGAATGCTTAGTAGGACAAGAAAATTGTCTAATTCACGCACTTATCAAGAGAACATCCCATATCATCCCTACTGCTTCTGATCTGGCAGACTCACTAAACAAATGCTTCGCTTGTGAATTTTGTCTGAGTGTTGAACTGCCCATGGCTATCCGTAAATTAAAAAAACTTGTCTGGTTTGCTTCATATAATAAATGTTAAATGATTTATACTTTTACTTTTGATACTTGAGTACATTTAAAACCAAATACTTCTAGACATTAGTCATTTTCTTTTAAAGTATCTTTACTTTTACTCAAGTATGAAAATTGGGTACTTTTTCCACCACTACACACACGTCAGCACGGACATCACAAGCCCAGACACATGCAAAATTACATCAGTACTGAAGCCTAAATCAAGTGTATTTGATTGTTGACTGAGATACAGTACATGTGGTTTCTCACCTCATTGACCAGGTCTCGCAGCTGATGTGTTTGGATGAGGGGTGTGAGGTTGCTGGCCAAGCCCATCCATACCCGGTAGTAATCTGGAAGGTCTGTCTGAAATGGGCAAAGGTCATATAGCTAGATATGACAGTACACTGTTTTATCTGTGCACTATACGCAAAAGAAGAAAATTGTTGGTTCTAGAAGTTCAAGCAAAAAATATGTTTCTGTCTGAAATTGGAACGTACTGTAAGTTAATGAGATGTGATGGGATAAAATAATGCACTAAAGTAGAGAGTAGAACTGTATCTAGTCCCTCAAATCTCATTGATCTAGTGTTGACATTGAGCACACTGTCTCCAGTGTAAGTCAATAGAGACCAGAACAGACCAACTGTCATTGGCTCACAGCTCAGTGCACGCTGGAGGGAGAAAGATCAACAGGTATCTATATAACCACCCCATTCTCTGTTCTGTACAGTATCTATTCTATCTCCAGTCTCATTGTCACGTTATGATCGCTTCACGTGGAGGTCAGCCTCTGTGAGTGATCTGTGTCTGAGCTTGTTTTGCTATACTGTATCTCTGTCCCTTTATTATTGAACACATCCCTTTTATCATTGTTTCTGCGGTCCTCAAGTCCAATAATAGAAGGTTGTGGACAATGTCATGTGACAACCAAGCAGTTCCTCAAATCTAGGCTAGGGAGTTTAGGAAGTTTTGTAAATTTCCCTAAATTTACAACCTGTTGATTGTCATACTGGATTTTGGTTAGAAAGAAACTAGACATGGCAGTATGGTGTGATGGGATAAAAGCATGATCTAAAGTAGAGAGTAGAACTGTATCTAGTCCCTCAAATCTCATTGATCTAGTGTTGACATTGAGCACACTGTCTCCAGTGTAAGTCAATAGAGACCAGAACAGACCAACTGTCATTGGCTCACAGCTCAATGCACGCTGGAGGGAGAAAGATCAATAGGTATCTATATAACATTAACCAAAGCAAACATATTTCTGAGTTTAAAACCATGGTAGCACATGGGATTAGTGGATCAAGACTTACTGGAGGAAATACTATGGGTCACTGACACAGAAGTAATTCCACACTTCTCATTGTTTCTATTGTGAAGTCTACAGACTGATATTAAATGTGGAAGTAGGTTCTTTAATTATGCTTTTCACATCCACAAAACAATACCAGGAAATTATTTGAATGGTGACTTAGTGAGTAGATCAAATTTGTAAAGAGCAGCGGAGTCTAGCTTGTTTTAACAGAATACGAAACAGCATGTAAAGGAAAATTAACCAATATTGTAATAAATAAAATGCCAACAGATGAACCTGAAGACTCACCATTTATAAAGTTATCTGTTAACAGTAATTGCAGTAATTTTGAAAAAAATTTATGCTCAGCTCAAAGTACATGTATAAAGTTGGAAAAAGATGCCTTACTGCTGGCTGCTCCAGGATGAATCCAAACTCCTCAGACACAAAGAAACAGTCCAGGTCAATCTGCAGTGCTGACCTGGGGAATCTCTCTCCGTCTCCCATTCTCTGTTCTGTACAGTATCTATGCTTATCTATCTCCAGTCTCGTGTACACGTTATGATCGCTTCACGTGGAGGTCAGCCTCTGTGAGTGATCTGTGTCTGAGCTTGTTTTGCTATACTGTATCTCTGTCCCTTTATTATTGAACACTTCCCTTTTATCATTGTTTCTGCAGTCATCAAGTCCAATAATATAAGGTTGTGGACAATGTCATGTGACAACCAAGCAGTTCCTCAAATCTGGGCTAGGGAGTTTAGGAAGTTTGTAAATTTCCCTGAATTTACAACCTGTCATACTGGATTTTGTTAAGAAATAAACTAGTATTTATCATGAAGTTTAACAGAAATCTGAATCATAAGCCCATGTGCCACAATTAATTTTACATTGCATTCCTGTATCACACATATTTCAGGTGTAAAAAATCCCCATAAAAAAACTAACGAACAGATACAAGCCTATGGACCCACTCCCTTGTAAAGCATTATTAGGACATACAGTACAGTATATGCAGAGATGGAGAAATGAAGGAAGAAAGGAGAGGGAGAGAAAAAGCAAGAGAAAGAGAGAGGGAGAGAGAGGAGGTTCTATTTTTGGCTGGTGTTAACCCTTTACAGACTAAAGGCGGCCCCATGCTTCCCAACCGAAACAGTTTGGTACAGTTTGTGCATATATTATGATGGGGCGGCAGGTAGCCAAGTGGTTAGAGTGTTGGGCCAGTAACCGAAAAGTTGCTGGATCAAATCCCAGAGCTGACAAGGTAAACATCTGTTGTTCTGCCCCTGAACAAGGCAGTTAACCCACTGTTCCCCGCTAGGCCATCATTGTAATTAAGAATTGGTTCTTAACTGACTTGCCTAGTTAAATATCAAAAACATATATAAAAAAACATTGGATGGAAAATGTTATTTGGCCTTACTATTAGCCCATACAAACACAATGAAAAACAGATTCACTACATTGAACAACAGATAGTCCCCCCAAAAAGGAAGTTTCTTCTGAAGTGTCTGTCTTATATCTGAGAGATATAAGAAAGATCAGGAAACATTTGTTATTTCTTATTATTCTTGGCACTAAACAGTCTCCATAAATACTTCCAGAAATGTTTTCAACTGGTACTTGGGGACCTTCAGACGAGTCTTGTGAGGCCTGAGGGCTATTAGAGCAAATCAACCGTCATGTACATGTTCGTGAGAGTTTCACCTTTTCACAGAGTGGTCATATTAGTGTTCAGATGCTACAGACAGAAGTTGGTAGATCGACTGTACCGACTTCAGACGAGTCCCAAGACGCTTGTGGGGGGTCATAGAGCAAAACACCACTCTAGCTCTATCACCTTTCACAGCAGATGCGGAAGTGCGAGAAAGGAGGATTATCTCTAGTTTAAACTGACAGATCTTTATGGGAATTGTTTTAATTATGCTAATTATAATTCAACGGGGGCGCAGACATCAACTCTAGGGTTTTTTAAGGCAGCGCTACGGTCAAACGTTCTTTCATTGGAAATTTCCCTGTTACATCCAGCATGCTGCTATTTTTAAACAGTTATGCAAGGATTGGTAATTTACCATTTTTATATCAGCTCCTTGGGAGGGGTGGAAATATCTGAGGTGTGGCCTTATAAACGTGATCACAAGTGCTAATTTCAGGCAGCACTGGTAGGGATATTTAAGTGTCTAGGTCTTGTCTCCTGTCTGATACATTTGTACTCGGTCTTGACTCGGTCTCGGACAGTGAGGACTCATCATTTCTTGCCAAGACTAGACGAGACTAGCAGAGTAAATAACTCCTTTTATCAGCTTCCATTCAGTCAGCCCATAAAACCGCTTCGCCATGTCAAATATATACACTCCTTTCTAGATACATTAATACAGTATCTTAACAGCCATTATATATTTTATAGACATGTTTGCGCAGTGACAAACCTACAGAATAGGCCTTCATTGTGTGACAGGTTTGTGATTGTGAAAGGACAGCAACTGTAATACCAGCACACTCATTTAGGAGAGTGCACTTTCTGTAAAACAAAGGGCCAGTGGTGTAGTGGAGGCTACAGTATTTGCAGGTATAAGCCGGATACCCACAATTTTTTCAGTGGGCATTGCGTATACTCCTTAATCACGACTGATACATATAAAAGTAGTGTAGTGGAGGTATATGACTTATCAATTATGTAGTAAAATAGAGAAATCATGCACAAAGTAGACTATACAATCGCAGAGTATGTGAAATATATTGACATGCGCGCCGCACACATAGTCAAGTTTCAGAGGAACATCATCTGCAGGCAGCAAGAGTGTGCAGCTCTCAATTGGTTTTGGCATGGAGCAGCTCACAGAAGAATGACATCGCTAGTCGGTAGGAAAGACGTTTCAACTTATGATATATACCAGTAAATGCTAACTAAAGCAACAATGGGTATGCAAACCAGGTATTGAAAAAGTTTAGTCCGAAGTGTTGGTTAGTAGGCTAGGCTATTTGTGATGTGCAATTGTCATCATGCCTGTTTGCATCAGGGACGTAGACATGGATTGGCCCACCCACTGGGGAGCCAGTCAGCCCAATCAGATTGATGTAAGATGGCGCCGACAGATATGGCAGCTCTGCTTCTAGCTCCTAAGCAACTTTGCAGTATTTTGTTTTTTTATGTGTTATTTCTGTCAAACTTTTGGATATCAGAGCGGTGGTAACTCACCAACATTACATCCAAGATTACGACTTTCCCGAATGGATGCTTTGTTCGTACCCCCCAGGGCAATTTAACTTATTCCAGTGGCTGCTCCATAACACCGCCGGAGGAGAAGAGTTTGGAGTGGACTTCTAGTCCGACTGAGTAGGCTTGCACACCATCCACCGCTTCCGTGTATATTATTTGTCAATGTTCAGTCTCTGGATAATAAAGTAGACAAGCTCAGGGCAAGGATCTCCTTCCAGAGAGACATCAGGGATTGTAACATACTCTGTTTCAAGGAAACATGGCTCTCTCGGCATATACTGTCGCCATCCATACAGACATTTGGGTTCTCAGTACATCGCGCAGACAGGAATAAAGAACTCTCTGCAAAGAAAAATGGCAAAATGTTTCATGATTAACTACTCATGATGTGATTGTGATAACATACAGAAACTCAAGTTCTTTCCTAGAATACTTCACGATCAAATGCCGACCGTATTACCTCCCAAGAGAATAGTCACAGCCGTGAATTTTTCCCCTTAAGCTGATATTACGACGGCCCTCAAAGAACTACACTGGACTTTATGCAAACTGGGAACCACATATCCTGAGGCGACATTTATTGTAGATGGGGATTTTAACAAAGCACATTTGAGGAAAACGCTACCGAAGTTCTACCAACACATTGACTGTAGTACTAGTAAAACATTGGACCACTGCTACTCAACTTTTCGAAATTCCTGCAAGGCCCTCCCCTGCCCTCCCTTCGGCAAATCTGATCACGACTCCATTTTGCTCCTCCCTTCCTATAGGCAGAAACTGAAACAGGAAGTACCCATGCTAAGGTCTATTCAACGCTGGTCTAACCAATCGGAATCCATGCTTCAAGATTGCTTTGATCACGCAGACTGGGATATGTTCCGGGTAGTCTCTAAGAATAACATTGACAAATGCACGGATACGGTGACTGAGTTCATCAGGAAGTGTATAGGAGATGTTGTACCCACTGTGACTATTAAAACCTACCCAAACCAGAAACTGTGGATAGACGGCAGCATTCGAGCAAAACTGAAAGTGTGAACCACCGCAGTTAACCATGGCAAGGTGACTGGGAATATGGCTGAATACAAACAGTGTAGTTATTCCCTCCATAAGGCAATCAAACAGGCAAAAAGCCAACACAGAGACAAAGTGGAGTCGCAATGCAACAGCTCAGACACGAGACGTATGTGGCAGGGTCTATAGACAATCATGGACTACAAAGGGGAAACCAGCCGCATCGCGGACACTGACATCTTGCTTCCGGAAAAGCTAAACACCTTCTTTGCCCGCTTTGGGGATAACACAGTGCCACCGACGCGGCCTGCTACCAAGGATCTCAGGCTTTCCTTCTCCGTGGTCAACTTGAGTAACCCTCACAAGGCTGCCGGCCCAGACAGCATCCCTAGCCGCATCCTCAGAGCATACGCAGATCAGCTGGCTGGAATGTTTACGGACATATTCAATCTCTCCTTATCCCAGTCTGCTGACCCCACTTGCCTCAAGATTTCCACCATTGTTCCTGTACCCAAGAAAGCAGAGGTAACTGAACTAAATGACTATCGCTCCGTAGCACTCACTTTGGTCATCATGAATTGCTTTGAGAGGCTAGTCAAGGATTATATCACCTTACTTGACACCCTTGACTCACTTCAATTTGCTTTCCGCCCCAATAGATCCACAAATGATGCCATCGCACTGCACACTGCCCTATCCCATCTGGACAAGAGGAATACCTATGTAAGAATGTTGTTCATTGACTAGAGCTCAGCATTCAACAGCATAGAACCCTCCAAGCTCATCATTAACCTGTTGAGGATGGGGGCGCTGTTGTGGCTATTTATGCTAATCGTGTAATTTTTTGAAACGGCTTCCCACAAAGTTCTTGATCGTACAATATGCATATTATTATTATTATTGGATAGAAAACAGTCTATAGTTTCTATAGGAGTTGAAATTTTGTCTCTAAGTGGAACAGAGCCCATTCTACAGCAATTTCCCTGACATGGATTCAGATTTCAGAAATGTTGGCCACTGTTCTGGAGTCAGTTAAAAGGGCACTGTTATTGATATGACTATACGGACACTGCTTACGTCTTCCCCTGGATGTCTTTACGTGATGACGATTTGAATCAGGTCGATTGCGCGTTCACAGGCACTATAAATTAAAAAACCCTGAGGCTAGTCAGTCTTTTGGAGCTGCGTCAAGCGCCTAGAGGCCACCGACCCGCACCTGTTCCAAGCATTAGTGGAGGGAGTAATATTACTCGGGTCATGTTTCTACTCGTTATGGGAGTTAAAAACATCATAAGGTAGTTAATTTAAAGCGTTTTATAGCAATTTATATCCGTTTAGTGCGGTTTTGGGACATTTATTTCTGAAAAGCTGTGAATTGCTGGGCACGCTTCCAGTTCATCCCGAACGCAGTTGGCATTTCCACATGGCAAGAGGACAGCTTTCCACCAAAAGACGATTGGACCCAAGAAAGGATCCTTTGCCCAAGATACCGATGGAAGAACAGCTCAAAGTAGGACATTTTTATTATGATAAATCGTGTTTCTGTCGAAAAGTGTTAGTGGCTTCGGACGCCATGTTTTTTGACGTAGCTTCGCTTGGCGCAAGCTGTATTGAAAAGTAAGGATAATTTAAAAAATGTAATTCCGCGATTGTATTAAGAATTAAATTGTCTATCAATCCCTGTCCACCCTATATTTTTTAGTCACGTTTATGAGTATTTATGTATAAGAGTAGATCACTGTCTAAGTGGCGCACAGACTTTTTCTGACCAGCTGAGCTACATTTCACATTGTCTAACCATGATTTTGGTGGCTAAATATAAACATTTTCGATCAAACTCTATATGGATTGTGTAATATGATGTTACAGGAGTGTCATCTGAAGAATTCTGAGAAGGTTAGTGAAAAAATTAATATATTTTGGCGATGTTTACTTTTATCGCTCACTTTGGCTAGAATCAATGCTGGGCTGCTATGTGCTATGTGCTATGCTAATATAACGATTTATTGTGTTTTCGCTGTAAGACACTTAGAAAATCTGAAATATTGTCTGTATTCACAGGATCTGTGTCTTTCGATTCGTGTATGCTGTGTATTTTTACGAAATGTTTGATGATTAGTAAGTAGGTAAACACGTTGCTCTAAGTAGTTTTTCTATTCCATTTGTGACGGTGGGTGCAATTGTAACCTATGCCATCTACCTGAAATATGCACTTTTTTCTAACAAAACCTATCCCATACCATAAATATGTTATCAGACTGTCATCTGATGAGTTTTTTTATTGGTTAGGGGCTATAAATATCTTAGTTTAGCCGAATTGGTGATAGCTACTGGTGTTGGTGGACAAATAAAAGATGGTGGATTATGCTAATGTATTTTTAGGTAATAGATGTACATCTTTACATATTGTGTCTTCCCTGTAAAACATTTTAAAAATCGGACATGTTGACTGGATTCACAAGATCTGTGTCTTTCATTAGCTGTATTGGACTTTAATGTGTGAAAGTTAAATATTTAAAAAAAATATTGTTTTTGAATTTCGCGGCACTGGTTTTTCAGTGGGGGTGGGGGGGGAGTGCCGCTAGCGGCACTCTCATCCTAGACAGGTTAAGCTAGGGATCTGGGTCTGAAACCCGCCCTGGCCTTGAATCGGTATTACATTTACATTTTTACATTTTAGTCATTTAGCAGACGCTCTTATCCAGAGTGACTTACAGTAGAGTGCATACATTTTATTACATTTTTACATACTGAGACAAGGATATCCCTACCGGCCAAACCCTCCCTAACCCGGACGACGCTATGCCAATTGTGCGTCGCCCCACGGACCTCCCGGTTGCGGCCGGCTGCGACAGAGCCTGGGCGTGAACCCAGAGACTCTGGTGGCGCAGCTAGCACTGCGATGCAGTGCCCTAGACCACTGCGCCACCCGGGAGGTATCTCTTAAGGTGGTCTCAAACACAGCACTGTATTTAAGACCAGCCAAAATCTGGTTTTAGCAGTAACGCGGTTGGTTATGGCATGAATTTTGACAAGGTAAACGCAGCCTATCCAGCCGTGATGCGCACAATTGCTTATTTTACGTTTCATATGTTCGGAACCCAAGCCCCCAGTAGGCTAGCCTTACCCTGCTATAATAAAGGTTTGTTCAACAGCAATGCGTTGTATATTTTCTATCCTGGAGATTTCATGATATCATTACATTTTACATGTATTTATTTTTGTTACGATATCCAAGCTCAGCCATAATGTGATTTATAGTAGGCCTAGCCCCTATATCAGTGTGAATGCTATGTATATATTTCCACATTGAAGTTATGCTATTACTTATAACAATGTGGACTGCAAACAAGTTAATATATTTAAAAAAAGATGGGATAGGTCTACATTTTGTTATTTGTTTCTGTAAGCTATTTAACAAACTCGAAATCAAATCAATTGTATTTGTCACATGCGCTGAATACAACAAGTGTAGACCTTACAGTAAAATGCTCACTTATAAAGCCCTTAACAATGCAGTTTTAAGAAAATAAGTGTTATAAAAGTATTTACTAAAATAAACTGAAGTAAAACATTTATAAATAAAGAAGAAAATAGAAAAAACACTAATACTGAAGTAGAGTATATTGTGATAAATTGCAGGCCACACTACTTGCCTAGAGAGTTCTCAGGTATACTTGTTGTGGCTGTTTATTTACCACCACAATCAGATGCGGGGACTAGACCGCACTCAGTCAGCTGTATAAGGAAATAAGCAAACAGGAAACCACTCACCCAGAGGCGGCGCTCCTAGTGGCCGGAGACTTTAATGCAGGGAAACTTAAATCAGTTCTACCAAATCTCGATCAACATGTTAAATGCGCAACCAGAGGGAAAAAAATTCTAGATTACCTGTACTCCACACACAGAGACGCATACAAAGCTCTCCCTCGCCCTCCATTTGGTAAATCCGACCACAACTCTATCCTCCTGATTCCTGCTTACAAGCAAAAATTAAAGCAGGAAGCACCAGTGACTCAGTCTATAAAAAAGTGGTCAGATGAAGCAGATGCCAAACTACAGGACTGTTTTGCTATCACAGACTGGAACATGTTCCGGGATTCTTCTGATGACATTGAGGAATACACCACATCAGTCACTGGCTTTATCAATAAGTGCATCGAGGACGTCGTCCCCACAGTGACTGTACGTACATACCCCAACCAGAAGCCATGGATTACAGGCAACATTCGTACTGAGCTAAAGGGTAGAGCTGCCGCTTTCAAGGTGCGGGACTCTAACCCGGAAGCTTACAAGAAATCCCGCTATGCCCTGCGACAAACCATCAAACAGGCAAAGCGTCAATACAGGGCTAAGATTGAATCATACTACACCGGCTCCGACGCTCGTCGGATGTGGCAGGGCTTGCAAACTATTACAGACTACAAAGGGAAGCACAACTGCCCAGTGACACGAGCCTACCAGACGAGCTAAATCACTTCTATGCTCGCTTCGATGCAAGCAACACTGAGGCATGCATGAGAGCATCAGCTGTTCCGGACGACTGTGTGATCACGCTCTCCGTAGCCGACGTGAGTAAGACGTTTAAGGACCCATGCCAAATCTTTTCAGTCTCCTTAGGGGGAATAGGTGTTGTCGTGCACTCTTCCCAACTGTCTTGGTGTATTTGGGTCATTAAAGTTCGTTGATGATGTGGACACCAAGGAACTTGAAGCTCTCAACCTGCTCCACTACAGCCCGTCGATGAGAATGGGGGCGTGCCCGGCCCTCCTTTTCCTGTAGTCCACGATCATCTCCTTTGTCTTGATCGCATTGAGGGAGAGGTTGTTATCCTGGCACCACACTGTCAGGTCTCTGACCTCTCCCCTATAGGCTGTATCATCGTTGCCAGTGATCAGGCCTACCACTGTTGTGTTGTCGGCAAACTTAATGATGGTGTTGGAGTCGTGTCTTGACATGCAGTCATGGGTGAACAGGCTGTACAGGAGGGGACTGAGCACGCACCCCTGAGGGGCCCCTATGTTGAGGATCAGCATGGCAGATGTGTTGTTACCTACAGTAAGGGAATTTTAATGTCTGTGCTTTTCTTTTAACTCATTTCTGTCTTCTATTCATGTGCTGTTCTAATAACCAATTTCTGTGTACATGCAAGTGACTGATTTAACGAATCCTCACTGTTAGTAGCTGCAATTTGCCAGTACGCCCAGACCTTGTTTTGAAAATGAACAAAGATATCTCCGTTTCAACGTCTCAGCTTAGAGAGAAGAAGCCTCATGAGGTATTGGTCTGTCACATGTTATGAACCAGTCTGTCACATGGATGAAACAAAATGGTAATGATTAATTAATTATACTAAATCATGCAAATATAACTTGTCTGTGTATAGCCGAATATCAAATCAAATCAAATTTTATTGGTCACATACACATGGTTAGCAGATGTTAATGCAAGTGTAGGGGAATCCTTGTGCTTCTTGTTCCAGCAGTACAGTAATATCTAGCAAGTAATCTAACAATTCCCCAACAACTACCTAATACACACAAATCTAAAGGGATGGAATAAGAATATGTACATATAAATAAATATAAGACAACAGCCCTTCATGGCTACAGATGTGAGTGCTATTGGTCGGTAGTCATTTAGGCAGGTTACCCTGGTGTTCTTGGGCACAGGGACTATGGTGGTCTGCTTGAAACATTTTGAAACATATACATGGACTAAGATTGGAATTTGAGTTGATACCAAGGCAATACATAAAATTCCGTAAATTCACAACTTGAAATAACCACATATTTAGCTATGGAGCATGTTCTGATTGTATAACGAATGCACTGAGAGTCGGGAAGCAAGTACAGGGAGTGAGTGTTTAGTAAATAAACGGAACACAAAACAAGGAACACAAACAACGGACTGACATGGAACAGAGTCAATAACACCTGAGGAAAGAACCAAGGGGAGTGACAGATATAGGGAAGATAATCAAGGAGGTGATGGAGTCCAGGTGAGTGTCATGAAGCGCTGGTGCGCGTGACGATGGTGACAGGTGTGCGTAATAATCAGCAGCCTGGTGACCTAGAGGCCAGAGAGGGAGTATACATGACAGATTGGCCAGTGCGGGGTTAAGACTCAACACACCTACAACTTATTTATTAATCAAAGCTCAGCCCTTTTCGCACCACTGCCAGTAACAAAATATTTCAGAGACACAGCGCTTAGATTTACCATTGCGTTTGGTTGGTTAAAATAGAGCCCAGAGACAGAGAGAGCTTGTCAAGACTGGACTGAATCTTAAATCTTAAAATTCAAGCCATCCTTACTGCTTGTTAAATAATAATGGACTGCTTCGGGAAAAGCAAGCTTTAAAAGCTATCGCTTGCCGCATCACAATTTTATGAGTGACGCAAAGTGGGACAACAACTGATAAGGGGGAGGACAGATAATTTGTGACCAATGTCAGTTGTCAAAGAATGGAGAGGTCGGTGTTTGCTCCATATGAAAGATGTGTATGTGTGGAGGAGGACTGTGGGAAGGAATTATACCGTAGGATGTGTGCCTCTGAGACATGCTTATCATAAAACCACACCACACCTCATCAAAACCTCTGATCTTGGTGGCGAACACTCAATTGTTGATTACTAACCTGTTTAGAAGGTTGGAACCTGCCCCGTGGTGAGTATATGTTTGAAGCACAGTAGAGTGATGAGGCTGCAGTAATATAGCTGGTGTCAAAGCTGTGGGCAGGGTTCAACCATAGACCTATCATAACTGTAGAGGCCTAGAGGCAGGGTTCAACCATAGACCTATCATAACTGTAGAGGCCTAGAGGCAGGGTTCAACCATAGACCTATCATAACTGTAGAGGGATAGAGGCAGGGTTCAACCATAGACCTATCATAACCGTAGAGGCCTACAGGCAGGGTTCAACCATAGACCTATCATAACTGTAGAGGGCAGTATTTTTGTGTTTAGACTTTGGGAATTACACACTCTTTAAAAATACCATGGCTTACTCAAACAACAATGTAACTCCACATGGTAAAAAATACTCAACATCACCCAACAGGGCCATTTGTTGAAATGAGACTCAAATTGTGCTAGGTTTAGTTCAGAGACATCACTAAGCTGTCGGAGAGACCTTGAACAAGCTGCCTCTCATGTTCTGTGCACTTTGCGCAGCAGTGTATTTGGGGAGAACACTGTGTCATTACATGCATTGTTAGGCACTGTGATTACTCAGAGACATTTCTGACATAGCAGTGCTTTGACAGCTCACATCATGTGTGGAAGAACGATGGAGGAAGATGGAAGGAGAAGGAGGAGGGAGGAGGGAGAGAGCTCAGGGCAATGCTTCAATGTCAGAGCTGAGCTATATAGTTCATTATCAGCACCCTTCCTGTCATGTCACCAGGCAGCTCAAGTCTCCCTCCTCTCTCCCTTTTTTCTCCGCTCAGTAACACTTTATGGGAGCATTTCGTCTCAAGTCCCTAGGAAAAGACTCAGCAGGGTGACTTCATGCCACACTCATCCATGATGTGGGCAGCAGGTATTTGTATTTATTATGGATCCCCATTAGCTGCTGCCAAAGCAGGAGTGACTCTTCTTGGGGTCCAGCCTAGAAGTTAGAGCGTTGGGCCAGTAACTGAAAGGTCGCTAGTTTGAATCCCAGAGCCATGAAGGTAAACAATCTGCTGATTTGCCCTTGATTTTGAATTTTAATGCCACTTGAAGTATAACAAAAAATATCTAAACAAAATATTTGATTTAAAACTATTTTTAGCCTTACTGCTATTAGCCCATACTGTACAAACACATTTAATAACAAATTCCCTACATGGAACAAGAGATAGTTCCCCCCCCAGAAAAATCAGAGAGATATAAGAAAGATCAGGAAACCTTGTATTTACAAACCTCTTAAATGTAATGGCAAAATGTAAAATTCCGCCTAAATAGATATACCCAAAAGTACCTGCTATTCATGTGTAATTACATGATTCTGACATGCAAATATTTGGAAAGAAGACATCTGGGAGATTATGAGGAAATGATCAGAAGATAGACAGGAGTTACATAGTTCAGAATACACAAGATCAAGCACACACAAAATACGCTTTTTTTATTTTTTTATTTTGAAAGTCATCTTTCATTGATAAGCTATAAGTGAATTACTGATGACTAGAGCTGGAAACACATCAGATGGCTTCCACAACATGTGAACAATATCAGAAAAAAAGGGATTGATAGACCTAACAACTAGAAATGGGGATATGGATGCCTACAGCGTGTAAGCTGGCAACATAATTTTTTTGATGTGCAAAGATATAGTGTACTTTCAATGTTACCATCCACCCCTTTTTTTCAATTTTCGCCTGAAATGACATACTCAAATCTAACAAATCTAGCTCAGGCCCTGAAGCAAGGATATGCATATTCTTGGTACCATTTGAAAGGAAACACTTTAAAGTTTGTGGAAATGTGAAAGGAATGTAGGAGAATATAACACAATAGAACTGCTAAAAGATAATACAAAGAAAAAAAAAACCGTTCTTTTGTATATTTTTGGGGGAAATGCAAGGGAAAGGCCATAATGTATTATTCCAGCCCAGTTGCAATATACATTTTGGCCACTAGATGGCAGCAGTGTAAGTGCAACGTTTGAGAATGATCCAATGAACCATTGCATTTCTGTTCAAAATGTAGTATCAAGACTGCCCAAATATGCCTAACTTTTTATGTTCAAAATTGTGCACTCTCCTCAAACAATAGCATGGTATTCTTTCACTGTAATAGCTACTGTAAATTGGACAGTACAGTTAGATTAACAAGATTTTAAGTCATACAATCATTAGGCTAGATTTGTTCCTACCAACCTAAGAATTAATTTGATACCCCCTATGTAGATATAGCTCAAACACAGACCAAATCGAAGCTTACCTTGTAAGATGTTGCTGTTTGGTGAAAACATTGTGTAAAATCTACATTTTGATTCTCGGGGCTGGTGATCAGTAATGGTAGGTCACAGGCAGACAAATACGATCATGATCTGTGGAGTCCCGCCTTTCGGTATTTATCAACATATTCCTTGTTAATTTCGTTAATGCTTCACAACGCTAACCGGAATGTAGGTAGCAGCCATCTTGAAATGAGGTAATCGGCTCGGCCTGCCCTTATAAATGTGTATGCCCATATATGGTAGTAAGTCATACCAAAGATTTGAAGGCACCGATCAACAGCCAAGATACTCAGCTTCACTCAGATACCTTGCTTTGCAGATAGGGGCTACCGTTCCTTTCAACTGGTACCAGGAGACCTTCAGGCCTGTGGGCATCCCAGAGTAAACAGCTGACATAACTTGTCATAACCTGTCATAATATGGTCATAATACTGTCATGACCCATATATTTACACCTGTTGTGTAAATGTAAATGTAAATGTTGTGACATATGTTGCGTTATTTTATGAACAGTTATGACACCTAAATAAGAGCGTCAACATGCAAATTAATTGAAATTAGTTTTTTCCTGCCAAGAAGTTTCCTTTCATTTGAAAGTTTCTTTCTTAAATCCTTTGTTGTTTTTATTAATTATTTACAGTCATGCTTTTTTCCATCATATTTTAAATAACTTTATGACACTGTCATGAAGCATTAATACCATCATAATTATATAAGCCAGATAGGCCTATCACGTACATGCCCTTATGTCAGTCATCAGTCAAAAAGAGGGTGTCTTGTCCAGCTCCTGAAATCTGCTCCTGCATTCATCCCAGTCATCATCAACAGCGCATTGGGGTAGCTGCATGTCTGACATAAATGTGTGCACAATTACAATGAAAATTGTACATGGTGTACAATTTTGTACATGGTGTACATTTAAAAAATATATATAACATCAACATACTGTTGACACATAGGCTATGTTTTGCCTTATGTGGTAGGTTTTCTGGGTCTTCACACTCTTATGTAGGTGTCATAACCAGCCATTAAATGATGCAATATATGTCAAAACAGGTCTAAATATATGTGTCATGACAGTTTATGACAAGTTATGATTGCTGTGATGACATATTATGACATGGTTATCACCGTGTCATAATGTGTTATGACGCTGGGTGTCAAGTTAAGTGTTTCCCATCTTTCCATAGAGGGGTCACAAACATTCAGACGCTACAGACGATTTTGTGAGAAGACCGATTTTCAGGATGTCTCATGGTCTGACAAACATCGCTGTAGCTCTTTCACCCGAGATGCGGAAGAGCGACATAGGCGGATGCAGTGGATTGAGACAGGTGTCGCTTCAAAAAAGAAAAATAGGTATCTCTAGCTTAACCTGATGGATTTTGACGGGGATTTATTTATTATGCTAATTTGATGTACGCGGGGGCGTGGACATCGACAGTAGGGTGTTAATACACGGCGAATTCAACTGACAATGTTACACAATGAGAGGAGTTTTCTCACCTGTCAGACTGAGAGGTAGACTGGCACCTTTCTAACTAATTATATCAGCTGCATCGACTTTAGTGTCAGGTGACCTTTGCACCAGTAAGTAACAGAGAAAGAGAACAATGGGTGAGAGAGAGTGGGAAAAAAAGAGAGAGACAGCGGGAGAAAGTTGTTTAGTGCAGTAATATTGTTCTGCTGCCCTGATCTTCGGGGTGTTTATCTTGCAGTGAAGCTCCAAAAGCCTGTTACATATCTGCTAAAAGCATGTGCACTCAGAAATGGCCCCCCTCTAATAATCCAGTGTGTTGCTTTGGATGTTATTCTGTAGGCCACTGGGATCATAACCAAAATAGTTTCTGCTTGGTTTGTAGGCTACGTGAGGTAGATGCATTTTGAGAGTTTAAAAAAAGAAAATGTCCTTCTCAACAGTGGGATGAGTCGCCACCAAGACGTTTTCTCAGACAAGACAGTGTTATGAATAATACATCATTAAATGTGGCAGGTAAGAGTGCGTGAGATTGCCCTTCATCATGCTGCAGATGTGACTCCTAATCCTGATGCTGTATGTAGAAGAAGAAAGTCCTTATTCCGGCCAGGATAACATGTCCAAATGAGCCTCAGAGCATGACATTTGTATCTCCTTCCTTGCAAACTGCCAGCTGCCACTCTGCCAACTAACCCTTTCTACCTGACACACATCTGCAGAGCCATTGGGCTCCATTTCCATAGCAACCAGGTGTGTCATATCACATCTCCTATGCTGAATCTGTCACCCATACTGCATATATCTCTGTGCCTCAGGGATAAATGGATCCAGACTAGTTAAATAAAGGTTAAATTAAAAATAAATGTAAAATATATTTTTGAAAAGGGATCCAATCAGACGGAGGAAGGAAAATAGAATCTGGAATATGGACAGAGACGATTGGTGTCACGCCCTGACCAAACCAAAATAGAGACATAAAGGTCAGGGCGTGAGTTGGGGTGGGCATTCTATGTTCTGTGTTCTATGTTTTGTATTTCTTTGTTGGTTGGCCGGGTGTGGTTCTCAATCAGAGGCAGCTGTCTATCGTTGTCTCTGATTGAGAACCATACTTAGGTATCTCTTGCCCACATGGGTTTTGTGGGTAGTTGTTTTCTGTCTCTGTGTCTGCACCAGACAGAACTGTTTCGTGTTGGTCTATTTTTGTTATTTTGTCTTAGTGTTCTGAGTTAAAATAAATATTAACATGGACACTTATCACGCTGCGTTTTGGTCCACTCCTTCTTCCCAGGACGATCGTTACAATTGGTCGGTACAAGGGTTTGCCTTGAGGGTGTTTGAGGGGTTCAGATAGTTCAATCTGTTCTTAGAGAAGCCCACATCCTACATTATTAATCAACACACTAATTGATATTTCTCACATAAACAAAGCGTGTGACGTAAGCTAGGAAAAGACACCAATGAGACAATATAGGAGTCTCTCCTGCAGTACATCAGCTGCTTCAGTAATATATTGCATTTTGAGAGTATAGTGTTCACAGACCACATGAATCCTTGACGTAAAGTCGATATTTCTCATCAGGCTTATGAGCTATGGGTAGGTGTTCATGTTGCTGATGATGGCTGGATAAGTCTATACTGCAGACTATGTAGTTTATTAAGATAAGGATGAGAGGGAAATTAGACCCAGGCCATTTTTTTCACAGCTAGACAGGGGGAATCAATAAGGTTAGGTATTATCCTTTAAAGGAAACTTAGGTAAAATAGCCACAACAAAACAGCCCAAGCCTAGTGCCAAATACAACAGACATAAATTAGTATTGACAAGTAGTATTGATGTAAGCCAGCAAATCATAATAAGTATTTAGCTACAGGGATCCATCGCTAACATGGCCTTGGTGATACTGGATTCTCCATAGAAACTATGATATGGTATCTGCATTGCGGCTGTGATTTTTAGAGGCCAATGCACATATGGATAGAGTAGAGTCATATACAGTGCCTATGGAAAGCGTACTCCCTCCTTGGATTTCTTCACATTTTATTGTCTTACAGCGTGAGATTAAAATTGATTTAATTGTATGTTTTAATCAACGATCAACACAAAATGCTTTGTAATGTGGAAGATTTAAAAATAAAAAAAAGATGAATGAAATATTAAACACTAATATACATATTCACTCCCCTGAGTCAGTACATGGTAGAAACACCTTTGGTAGTTATTACAGAATTCTTGGGTAAGTCTCATAAGAGCTTTGCACACCTGTGTTGTGCAATATTTGCCCATTATTATTTTCAAAATTCTTTAAGCTCTGTCAAGGTGTTGGGGATCATGGCTAGACAGCAATTTTCAAGTCTTGCATAGATTTTCAAGCAGATTTAAGTCAAAACTGTAACTTGATTTAGTTCAGAACTGCAACTTAGCCACTCAGGAACATTCACTGTTTTCTTGGATTTGGCTTTGTGTTGTAGGTTATTGTCCTGCTGAAAGGTGAAGTCCTCTCCCAGGGTCTGGTGTAAAGCAGACTGAAGAAGGCATTCCTCTAGGATTTTGCCTATCCTTAGCTCCATCCCATTTCTTTACAGCCTGAAAACTCTCCAGTCTTTGCCAATGTCAAGCATACCCACACCATGATGCAGCCACCAGCATGCCTGAAAATAAGGAGGCAGTTACTCAGTGTTGTGTTGTGTTGGATTTGCCCTAAACATAAGACTTTGCATTTAGGCCCAAAAGTGTATTCCTTTGCAGTGTTTTTTTGCAGTATTACTTTAGTACGTTGTTGCATAAATATGCATTTTTATTTTTATTCTGTATATTTGTATTATTCTTAGGTCATTCTTGTGGAGTCACTACAATGTTTTTGATCATTCCTCAGTTTTCTCCCATCACAGCCATTGTACGCTGTAGCTGTTTTAAAATCACCAATGGCCTCATGGTGACATCCCTAAGCAGTTTCCTTCCTGTCCTGCAGCTCAGTTCAGAAGGACGACTGCATCTTTGATGTGTCTGGGTGGTTTAATACATCATTCGCAGCACAATGATTAACTTGACCGTGCTTAAAGATATATTCATGTCTGATTTGTTATTGTTACCCCATCTACCAATCACTGCCCTTCTTATGAGGCTTTAAAAACACCCTCTGGTCTTTGTAGTTGAACCTGTGAATACGTATGCAGCAACTATATTTTGTTATTTAATTTGTATTAATTTGTAAACATTATGCAGAATTTTATTTTCACTTTGACATTATGGAGCATTGTGTGTAGATCCATTACAAATAATAATTATTAGTTATATTTCAATCCCACTTTGTAACGTAACAAATTGTGGAATAAGTTCAATAGGGTGTAGACTTTCTATAGGCACTGTACACAGTACTGTACAAGTATCACTCATGGATCATGTCTGCACATTGTGGGTAGAGAAAGCTACAGTGACAGCTAACTTATGGCAAAATACACTCTAATTAAAAGGGCAAGACCCCATTTCTCTGTTGCCTGCAGTTATGTCAAACATCTCCATTATCTTTGGCAGTTGTGTTGGAAACAATTTCCTTTAAGGTGCAATATTTCCTTATCAAGTCTCTCCCTCTTTTGGTCAGGATTAAGAAACTCATATACACAGGCTATATAACCTCACTTGACCGCAGTCATTTCCATACTGTCAGCCTATAACCGCTGTTTCGAAACCCACATTAACTACCATGCGAAACGGTGAGTAAGGAGGCAGGGGAAGGAGAGAAACAGAGGTGAGCACACAGGATCATAAAGAATATCTGCAGCATGCCTTGACTATTAAACAGGGGAGGGCAAAGGAAAGGCAAAGATTTGTTATTTCCTCAGGAGAGCAACTACCTGCCCATCGCACAGCGTTCTCAAAGGGAGGTGTGGGTGTTTGCTAATGAACATCGCTCTCATCCAACCTCTAAATCTGCCCTCAGAGATTCCTCTGACTCAGTAAATGAGCGTGTATGGGCAGCTCTCGTACACTGAGCCACTCTGTGGTTCAATGGCTTTGTAGAGGCTCTCTCAAGTTTCAAGTTTAATTTGTCACATTTACAAGTACAGGGAAATACTTAATATACGAGCACTACCCAACAGTGCAGTATTCAATATCAAAATAGCATAAGTAATAAAAATGAATTAAAGAAAACAGGAGAAATAAGAAATAAGAGAGCACGCTATATACAGGGTCAGTGGCAGTACCACATTTACAATGTGCAGGGATACTGGAGTATTGAGGTAGATATGTACATGTAGGCGGGGATTAGAAAGTGACTGATCACAGCTCTGAAAGCTGTTGAGTGCTGATTACTTATAGTATGTGACAGATGACAAAATATATATATAGGCGGACTGAATGGACAGATTGTTTTACACCTGAAGTAACGTCTTAGATCACAGCTGCTGTACATAGAGTGCCATCAGAAAGTATTCCACATTTTGTTGTGTTACTGAATTCAAAATGGATTAAATAGATGTTTCTATTTTTGCCAATTGATTGAAAATGAAATACAGAAATATCTCATTTACGTAGGTATTCACACCCCTGAGTCAATGCTTTGTAGAAGCACTTTTGGCAGCGGTTACAGCTGTGAGTCTTTCTGGGTAAGTCTCTAAGAGCTTTCCACACTTGGATTGCGCAACATTTTCAAATTATTATTTTCAAAATTCCACAAGCTCTGTTAAATTGGTTGTTGATCATTTCTAGATAACCATTTGTAGGTCTTGTCATAGATTTTCAAGTAGATTTAAGTCAAAACTGTAACTCGGCCACTCAGGAACATTCTTCTTGGTAAACAACTCGTGTAAATTTGGCATTGTGTTTTCGGTTATTGTCCTGCTGAAAGCTGAATTAATCTCCTAATGTCTGGTGGAAAGCAGACTGAGCCAGGTTTTCCTGTAGGATTTTGCTTGTGTTTAGCTCCATTCCGTTTCTTTTTTATCCTAAAAAACTTGCCAATCCTTAACAATGACAAACATACCTGTAACATGATGCTGCCACCACTAACCTTGAAAATGTGGAGAGTAAAAATATGGCCAGTTTGTTGAATTGGATTTCCCCCAAACATAACACTTTGTATTCAGGACAAAAAGTGAATGGCTTTGCAACAATTTTTGCAGTACTACTTTAGTGCCTTGTTGCAAAGAGGATGCATGTTTTGGAATATTTTAATTCTGTACAGACATCCTTCTTTTCATTCTGTCAATTAGGTTAGTATTGTGGAGTAACTACAATGTTGTTGATCCATCCTCAGTTTTCACCTATAACAGCCATTAAACTCTGTAACTGTTTTAAAGTCACTATTGGTGAAATTCCTGAGTGGTTTCCTTCTTCTCTGGCATCTGAGTTAGGAAGGACACCTGTATCTTTGTAGTAACTGGGTGTATTGATACAAAGTGTAATTAATAACTTCACCATGCTCAAAAGGATGTTCAATGTCTGTTTATTTCATTTTATATCCATCTACCAATAGGTGCCCCTCTGCGATGTATTGGAAACCCCCGCTGGTCTTTGTGGTTGAATCTGTGTTTGAAATACACTGCTCGATTGAGGGACCTTAAAGATACTTGTATGTGTGGGGTACAGAGATGAGGTCATCATAAAAAAATCATGTTAAACCTTATTATTGCAAACAGAATGAGTCCATGCAACTTATTATGTGACTTGCTAAGCAAATTTGTACTCCTGAACTTATTTAGGCTTGCCATAACAAAGGGGCTGAATACTTATTGACTTCAGACAATTCAGCTTTTCATTTTGTATTAAATTGTACAAAAAATATATACAGTACAAGTCAAAGGTTTGGACACACCTACTCATTCAAGTTTTTTTATTTATTTGTACTATTTTCTACATTGTAGAATAATAGTGAAGACATCAAAACTATGAAATAATACATATGGAATCATGTAGTAACCAAAAAAGTAACAAAAAAGTTTAAGAAATCTAAATATATATTTGGGATTGTTCATAGCAGCCACCCTTTGCCTTGATGACAGCTTTGGACACTCTTGGCATTCTCTCAACCATCTTCATGAGGTAGTCACCTGGAACGTATTTCAATGAACATGTGTGCCTTGATAAAAGTTCATTTGTGGAATTTCTTTACTTCTTAATGCGTTTGAGCCAATCAGTTGTTTTGTGACAAGGTATGGTTGGTATACAGAAGATAGCCCTATTTGGTAAAAGACCAAGTCCATATTATGGGAAGAACAACTCAAATAAGCAAGGACAAATGAGAGTTCGTCATTACTTTAAGACATGAAGGTCAGTCAATCCAGGACATTAAGAACTTTGAATGTTTCTTCAAGTACAGTCGCAAAAACCATCAAGTGCTATGATGAAACTGGCTCTGAAGAGGACCTCCACAGGAAAGGAAGACCCAGAGTTACCTCTGATGCAGAGGATAAGTTCATTAGAGTTACCAGCCTCAGAAATCGGCAATAAACTGCACCTCAGATTGCAGTCCAAATAAATGCTTCACAGAGTTCAAGTAACAGACACATCTCAACATCAACTGTTCAGAGTAGACTGCGTGAAGCAGGCCTTCATGGTCGAATTGCTGCAAAGAAACCATTACTAAAGGACACCAATAACAAGAAGAGACTTGCTTGGGCCAAGAAACATGAGCAATGGACATTAGACCGGTGGAAATCTGTCCTTTGGTCTGAGGGGGGGGGTTCTGAGTCCAAATTTGAGATTTTTTGTTCCAACCGCCATGTTCCAACCGCCATGTCTTAGTGAGACGCAGAGTAGGTGAACGGATGATCTCCGCATGTTAGGTTCCCACCGTGAAGCATGGAGGAGGGTGGGTGATGGTGTGGGGGTGCTTTGCTAGTGACACTGTCAGTGATTTATTTAGAATTCTTGGCACACTTAACCTATCAGGTATGAAGGTAAGACCCAGATGCAGACCACATTGAATAAACAATAGTTTAATGATCCAATAGGGGCAGGCAATAGACAGGTCAAGGCGGGGTCAGAAAACCAGAGGTGAGGCAACGGTACCGGATGGCAGGCAGACTCAGGGTCAGGGTAAGCAGATGTCAAAAGCCAGCATGGGTCAGAAAACCAGAGGTGAGGCAAAGGTACAGGTCGGTAGGCAGGCTCAGGGTCAGGGGCAGGCAGAGTGGTCAGGCAGGTGGGCTCGGAGTCAAGACAGGCAAGGGTCAAAACCAGGAGGGCGAGAAAAGAAAAAGCAGGAGATGAGAAACAAAACGCTGGTTGACTTGACAAACAAGTTGAACTGGCAACAGACAGACAGAGAACACAGGTATAAATACACAGGGGATAATGGGGAAGATGAGTGACACCTGGAGGGGGGTGGAGACAATGACAAGGACAGGTGAAACAGATCAGGGAGTGACATAACCCGCATGGCAAGCACAGCATTCTGCAGTGATACGCCATGTCATCTGGTTTGCGTTTAGTGGGACTATCATTTGTTTATCAACAGGACAATGACCCAAAACACACCTCCAGGCTGTGTAAGGGCTATTTGACCAAGACGGAGAGTGATTGAGTGCTGCATCAGATGACCTGGCCTCCACAATCCCCCAACCTCAACCCAATTGAGATGGTTTGGGATGAGTTGGACCACAGAGTGAAGGAAAAGCAACCAACAAGTGCTCAGCATATGTGGGAACTCCTTCAAGACTGTTGGAAAGGCTTTTCAGGTGACTACCTCATGTAGCTGGTTGAGAGAATGCCAAGAGTGTGCAAAGCTGTCATCAAGGAATAGAATGGGTACTTTGAAGAATCTCAAATCTCAAATATATTTTGATTTGTTTAACACTCTTTTGGTTACTACATGATGCCATATGTGTTATTTCATAGTTTTGATGTCTTCACTGTTATTGTACAATGTAGAAAATAGTAAAGATAAAGAAAAACCCTTGAATGAGTAGGTGTGTCCTGTATATATACATATGTACATATACTGTATATATACATAATTCCACATTGACATTATGGGGTATTGTGTGTAGGCCAGTGACAAAATATAAATACATATTTAATCCAGCCTGTAACACAACATCTTTTTTATTTTAATTTGTTATTCAAGGGGTGTGAATACTGAAGGCACTGTAGGAGAAGTCAAATCTGAAGTGAAGTGGTAGATACTCCACCACACTGTGTTTACTTTCAAATGAAAAATTACTCAGGGTCTATCAGAGATGAGTACAGATTGAGGATTATGTCAAATGAATGAGGAATAGTTTTCAAAATGACAAAATAAAAAAATACGTGATAGTTAAACTAGCACTGACTTTGCTGACAACTACTCTATTGAAAAATATGTACAGACTATGACTGTGAAATGTCTCATTTAGCTATATGGAAGACACAAGACATGTGGAGAGTCGTTGAGACTGGTTTCTAATCCCTAGTTTGTTTCTTCATTAGTTCTTGTTTCTAACGTTACTGTCTGGAACTACTCTTCAGAAAACCTTACTATCATTCTACTCATGCTTTGTCTGTGAGAGCCCTGACAGCCTAAAGGAAACAGACTGGAACTATCGCACCAGACCACCACCGTACCCAGACAGTATGGCACACACACACACACACACACACACACACACACACACACACACACACACACACACACACACACACACACACACACACACACACACACACACACACACACACACACACACACACACACACACACACACACACACACACACACACACACACACACACACACACACACAGGCAATACAATACAACACACACACACACCACAAGAGCACTTGACACATTGGTTCCAGTCCAGCGGTCCTGATGTTGGCACCTCAGCAGCAGCCATTATAAAGAGCATACTGAGTGTGTTTGTAAAAGGTTTGGCTTCCACCTGAACTGTACATATTTGTATCATTGTTTGAGGCAGTCACGTGTGTTAACTTCTGGTTAATTTTCTCTAGCGCAGCCTGAGACATGATGAGTATATATGCAATAATCATTATGACTACTTGTGTTGAACAACATGTTTATTCGGAAGGGTATATGAAGTTTCACAGAGGGGATTCATAAATCTTATGTAAAACTGTTAAATTAAAATGAACACAGTCAAAACGAATGATTGCATGCAGCTCAGTAAAGTATCCTGTTGTCCTTCCATATGTTCAGATACAGCATACATGGCTCCATGTAGTAAACAAACCAAATTCAGACCATTATCTCAGTTTTTATCTCATAAACTTTCTTCCTATATCTTCACCTGAGATTCATTATCCCAGCTGACAGCAAGTGAAAATTAGAAAAGTTCACAGTTCCTTGACTTAGTAAGAAGTTTAGAGGAGGAAGGGGTGCTATTAGTTTTACTACGTCACATTTTATTTGGCAAGGCAAAGATGCCCCCTTTGCTAATATTCTGCTCATTCTGCACACTTTAATGTAGCCCAGCATGCCCTCCAGCATCTCCTCTCATCATCTCCCATTGGGTACGGTGAGATGCTAAATAAATGTTCTGCTGTAGAATGAGACTGTACATAGAGCTCATGCTCAGCGGGAGCCTGTGGGAAACAAGCGACGGTGTCCTGCACAATACGTCAGCATGAATTCTGTCCACACCAGTAGTGGTATTGCACAAAGCACCCTGTTTTTTTAGATGGACCTCATCAACATCACTGTGTCTGTTTAAATCAAAGATAAGCAGTTCTGTTGACTAGATAGCCAGAAATGATGCATGGAGAGTGGAGTAGAGGAGTTTGGAAAAAGGAGAGATGAAGGAAAGCAAAATCTTGTGTGAGCTTGCAAGCAAGTCTCAGCTGTAAATGAGAACTTGTTCTCAACTGGCCTACCTGGTTAAATAAAGGTGAAATAAATCAAATAAATAAAAGTGCGTATGTGTATGAGTTGTGTATGACAGACTGTAATGTGAGACAAGTATACTATACAGCTGTCAAGGAACCAGACTTCTTTATAGCGGCTGTCTTGCCTTGTGTCTGCTGGAGATGATGGGTTTTTCCCTGAGATTTTATCAGGTCAGGAGTTTAGTCCCATATGTGAACCGCTTTATCAAACAGCCGCATCAAGGCTGCATTAGTCGAGAAATAAGTTCTCTCCCCCTCCCTTGGTCTGCGTGTGGCCCTCCATACCTTCCTCCCATTCTCAGCATGCTTTACTGCCACTACCAGCCATCTCTCAAACACTCTCCTCTCCCTGAGCTGCAGAGAAACCAGGGTGAACAAGAAGAAAAGGAGGGGATGAAACCAGGGTGCTCCGATGAATTTCAAGACCACTTACCAAGCCATCAGACATATGGAGCACAAAAGGACAGTAAATTCAGTCTGGGGAAGCTGTGACTTGGTAAAATCGTCCAGAAAAGACCTGAAATCAATGCAGGATTCACAATTTTAGCTAATTTTAGCTAATCTTTCATGTACGTGAGTTGGAAATATTCAGTGTTTCACTGATGTTTTCTATTTTGTTCCTTATTGCAATGCCAGACAGTGGATGATGACATAGGCAACATGGACGCCATCCTTTTCTCATTGTGCTGACCTTTCCACTCACCCTGTATTTTTAGACATAAAAACCACTGGTCAACCCAAGGCTCCTGAATTAAGCATGAGTCCTGCAAACCTCTGCCTCTCCTAGCAGATTATGCAGCCCCAAGTGACCAAATAGGCCACATGTAAGTCTCTCCCAGAAAATAATAAGGCGCAATAGGAAATATACTGTGCATGTTGGCCAGTGTGCACACTCAATCATGGTTCATTACAACACCACTGTGGCATGTGGAATTTGGAAAGTGTTAGTATAATATAGCAGAGAATGATAGGGATTCCAATTCCTAATGCATTGGGTTTAGGGTCTTTATTCAGAAACCCATTTGGAATGGAGACCTTGGGCCGATTCCATGCCAGCGGGAGCGGAAAATATTTCTGGTATCTCAGATTGTTCCGTCAATTCTCACATAGGAACTTCATTGGGAGAAAGGAGGTTGAACATGCTTTTTACATTTGCATCACAAATCATAACAAAAAAATGATGATGAAAGTAGCCATTTTAGACCTTTTTAGACCTATACCCGCCTCCTGTAAGACCCTATGTTATGTGAACCGTAGATGATACAGACAACATATTGTTGTTATTATACTCCTTATAATGTTCTCGTTAATATAGAGAATGTCTTGAAAATACATTGGAAATACATATTTTCCACATACATTTATTCAACATTACAAATATTAATACCTCAAAACGACCCGTTTAGATTGTTCGTATGTGATAGAAATGTAAAAAGCTTTTCAAACCTCCTTCCTCCCAATGATGTTTCTATGTGAGAATTGCCAGAAAAATCTGAGATGCCAAAAATATTTTGCACTCCCACTGACGTGGAGTTGCCCCTAGGAGTCACAACGTTGTTTCAATTAACCACATGGAAACACAGCAAGCATAAATCACAGTACGCAGAGCCCTCTTTTATGTTTTTAGGATTCCAATATAACAATGGAGATACATTCCATTCCAAATGTGAAAACAGAAACTCCAGAACCACCTCTCTCTCTCTCTCTCTCTCTCTCTCTCTCTCTCTCTCTCTCTCTCTCTCTCTCTCTCTCTCTCTCTCTCTCTCTCTCTCTCTCTCTCTCTCTCTCTCTCTCTCTCTCTCTCTCTCTCTCTCTCTCTCTCTCTCTCTCTCTCTCTCTCTCTCTCTCTCATCATCATCCCCATTGTCTTGAGGCAAATTAATGTAGTCTATCTGGCAGCAATACTATATTACAGCAATTGGTAAACCATGCTCCATGGAGTTTGTGAGCTGCTGTGTATATTGAAACGCAATACATTTGTTTGATATTTTTTATTTTTTTTAAACTAAACAATTACAATCCTTTCTCATTTAAATGAGCATTCACATTGCCAAATCTTTTCCCAGTCCATTTCATGCACCATATCTAGAATCATAATTTGTCATGATTGCACATGAAAGAGTTTTGTATCATTTTCATGATAGTGTTACAGAGGATTTCTAATGGTTCACTGAAATGTTTCTACATGATTGATTAAACACTAATAACCTTTTGATACTTTGGAGATCATACCGTACATATCACTAAGGACTGAACATGGTCCGTACACCCGCACAGTCTCTAGGCTCTTTAAAAAATATATATATTCTAGTTTTACCAATGACCTGCCACTTGCATTAAACAAAGCCTGCGTGTCCATGTTTGCTGATGATTCAACCATATATGTGCCAGAAACCACAGCTAATGAAGTCACTGAAACTCTCAACAAAGAGTTGCAGTCTGCTCTGGAATGGGTGACCAGTAATAAACAGTCCATGATCATCTCTAACACTAAGAGCATTGTGTTTGGTACAAATCATTCCCTAAGCTATAGACCTCAGCTGAATCTGGTAATGAATGGTGTGGCTGTTGAACAAGTTGAGGAGACTAAATTACTTGGTGTTACCTTAGATAGGTCAAAACATATAGATTCAATGGTTGTAAAGTTTGTCCATAATAAAGAAATGCTCTGCTTTTTTGACACACAAACTTACCCCACCAGACATGCCACCTGGGGTCTTTTCACAGTCCCCAAATCCAGAACAAATTCAAAAAGGAGTACAATATTATTTAGAGCCATTATTGCATGGAACTCACGTCTCATATTACTCAAATGAACAGCAGACCTGTTTAAAAAACAGATAAAGCAACATCTCACGGCACAACGCCTCGCCCATATCTGACCTAGATATTTTGTGTGTATGTATTGATACTGTATGTCATTTTGTCCTTCAGCTGTTCTTGTTTATTAATGTTCTGTATTATGTCATGTTTCATGTTGTGTGTGAACCCAAGGAAGAGTAGCTGGTGCATCCTCAAAAAGTTATACAGTTGCACCATCGAGAGCATCTTGACTGGCTGCATCACCGGTTGGTATGGCAAATACACCGCCCTTGAACGCAAAGCGCTACAGAGGGTGGTGCGGACAGCCCAGTACATCACTGGGGTCGATATCCCTGCCATCCAGGACCTCTATATCAGGCTGTGTCAGAGGAAGGCACAAGAAATTGCAAAGGACTCAAGCCACCAAAGCCATAGACTGTTCACTCTGCTACCGTCCAGAAAACCGTACATGAACATCGGCTCCCGGAATAACAGGCTCCGAGACAGCTTCAACCCCCAAGCCATAAGACTGCTAAATAGCCAGACTGCTAGTTAATTAACTGGTTACCCAAACTATCTACACTGATTCTACCTTGTACTGACCCTACGCACACTCACTAGACTATATATACACACCATATACAGACACACACACACTGCATTGATACACGTTCACATACACTACATACGCACACACACACACACAGAGACACACACATAAAACACACATGCATACCGACACAACACAAAAACACATACACACACGCACACTTTCACCCTCATAATTTCCTGCTGTTACTCTGTTCTTCATTTTACCCTTATTATTATCTATCCTGATGCCTAGTCACTTTACCATTCCTTCATGTACATATCTACCTCAAATACCTTGTATCTCTGCACATTGATCTGGTACTGGTACTCCCTGTGTAAAACTCCATTCTTGTGTATTTTATTTGAATCCTCTTGTGTTACTCTGCATCGTTGGGAAGGGCTCGTAAGCATACATTTCACGGTGAAGTCTACACCAGTTGTATTCGGTGCATGTGACAAATACACAGGTACAGTATTGTTAAAGACCCAAAACCTACCTAGTATTTGACTTTATTCTATTCTTCTTGACAACCAGAATGGAGGAAGAAAGGCTTACACAATCGTCTACTGTCTAACATTTCACTGAAGCATGCTTTAGTTTTTCATCTCCCAAAGTGAGTGAAGCGTCCCCAAAGGGACCACTCTGCCTGGCCCTATCTGGATATCATGTCAGGGAAATCCCAGTGCTTTCCCTCTTCTCCTGTAATCCATTGCCTGCTGAGATTCTAGAGTTGTCTCCAATGTTCTAGAAACCTATTAATCACCCACTGCCAGAGTCCTGTTTAAATATGCTGCCTCTCAGAGACAGATATGCTAGTTTGCTATATAGGCCCTGAAGGACCATAATGATTATACTTGGCTCATATTATCTTATCAACGTCAGCTCAATGAGGCAGACAAAAAAGTGATAGGCCATCATTTGTGGTATAGAATGTCAGACTTTGTCTCGTCAGAAGGAGTACAAACTACTATCCTGGGAGATGAGGACAAGCTTTTAACATTACTTGTTAGTCGTCCTTTAGTGAATCTGTGGAGTGCCAGGTGGAAGAGACTGAAAACTCATAAAAAGCAATAAATGAGAGGCAAATAGCTAGCTTCTCCCTAAAACTAAATGGCAATTGTATCTAAATTAATGTATTCACACAGGGTTTAGGCGGCTTGATAAACAATACATACAGTATAAAGATAATTCTTTATGCAAAATTGTCCTTGAGGCACAGTAGACAGAGGCTAAAATAATGGATAAATCCAGATATTCTTGATGAAACGTATCAATTGATGCACCATTCAAGTGTGATTACCCAAACCCTTTCCAGAGTACAACACAGACACTTGAACCTCTTCTCCTGGAGGGAAGGTTTCCAACTGGTTCTATTTTATTGGATCTATTTTTAATTTACTGACAGTTGGACTAATAATAAACTCAATTACACAGTAACTGCCTTCTAATGGACTTGCACAGCGCTCCTCGTGGCTTTAACCTGTTTATGTTTAGGTGGGAGGTTGCCAAAGCAAATACACCATGCTTTATCGCACTGGGATTCAATAACAAAACCAAAGCTGCTGCTTGTCGACATACTAAAAGGGAAATTGTCACTATTAAAAGGATCTAAATAACTTAATCATATGATTATTATAACAGTTATTCCTGTGTCCGCTGTATTATGCATGAAGGAGTTGGTATTCAAGTCTCTTGCATTTATAAACAAGGTGCAAGAGTCTTCATCATAATGCATTAACTTACAATAGCATTTATAAAATACCAAGGCCCTCATTACTTGACACCCAGCGTCACAACCCGTTATGACACAAATCTATATCATAAAATATTGAAATAATCGACTGACTCCAAACCAACTATTCACTTATCATAAATGTTATCAATAAATGTTATCAAGAAATGTTGATCATAAATGTTGTCAATGCAAATGACTATTTGCATATAGTCAACAGTTCTCCACACTGTACTTACCACACCACACACTGACACTCACAGATGGCCACCATTTTCATAATCATACTCCCACAACCCCTCAACTTCTCATCCCTTCTCTACACCCACATTTCATTGGCCCTCTACAGGGTCCAGGGCTAGGGAACCCCCATCAGTCACAGGCAGAAGGGGGTTGAGAAGAGATGTCTGAAAACCACTCTACATCACAGACTGAATTAGTACACGATTGATGCTGGGCCAGACTGGGGGATGCTCTGTTTTCCCTGACCCTGGTGAACTAGCCTCTTATTTCACCCAGGCTGACAGAGCAGAGGCTGGAGGCACCGCTTAAGCTGTCACTCACTACCTACTTGCTGTTGATGTGTTAAACCTGAAAAATCTTGTAAGTGTGAAACTGCGGAACACCTTGTGATGACAATACATCTTTAGATATCGGGCACATGGCATTTCAGAAGAATTTGGAAAATGTATTGTTGAGTGTAACTGTTGAAAATTCTACCTTACGTTCGAGGGGAGTTTGAGGTCAACCTTAATGTTCATCATACTTGGTTGCAACTACACAACCCCTCAGTTTTTATTTTACAGTAATCAGAGATACTTAATTAATCTTATGCCATCAATCAGCCAGGAGCAGGATCCCATCAATCATTCTCTAATATGTAGTACATATCTATTATCTGTCATTTATAGCCTTCAGTGGATTATAGATAGTTGCCAAAATTCATTGCCTCCTCTGATTACTCAACGCTACAGCATCAGATGAATATACTGTTTGACTTAATCAAGAGGAAATTCGTACCCTACCACAGAGCTAACAGGATTCAAGGAGTGTTGACCTTTGAAATCTCTTGACTGATGGGATATGTTTGAAAATTACACAGAAATTATCTTATTACTAAATCAAACTGTTAGTCGTCTATTTATCAATTGAATATGATGACTCAATATATATTAATTTCAGGGTAATTGATGGTTTTGGAATATAGGACATTATAGGACCAACAGACTTCCTTTGACTGTTTTTGTTGTTGTTGGTCAAACCAGTACCCAGATATTTTTATTAACTAAGCATATCCAGAAGAATTATTCTGTGAGGGTAGAAAAATAATTATCTCCCTCACCCTGCAAACATCGACGCAGTATAATGAAACTGAAGTTATTTTTGGCTTTTGTCCCAAAACTCTGTTCTTTCCCTAATTATTTTCCCCATAGGAATGGCTGAACGAACCAGAGGTAACTCATTTCCAGTTTTTAGGACTACAAGCTGGCGAGCTCTATTACCCAAGCTAAATAATATAATAAGCTATTATCTGCTGTTATCTCTTTCACTCTGGACATGACCTGGGTCTCTTGCCCTGTTCATTACAGTAAGCTTTTAAATGGTAGTAAATGTTTATTGTCTGTAAATTCTCTGGCCCATCTGCAATATGTATCCAGAACAATTGCCAAATGTATGAGTTTATGCTACTCTGCTCGAATAAGGCAAGGACACTTTTGCATAATCAATGTGAAATGCACAGCACATGCACCCCTTCTTGTGTTTCTGTGAGTGCATTTATTTAAGAGGAGGAGGAAAAGTGACTCAACAATTTTTCTAAATGGCCGCCGACAGTAACACTGTTTTGCAGTTCAGAGGGACTGTTTTGAGATAAAGGCACTACATATGTCACAGATCTAGATTTATGTAGAGAAAGAGAGATACATCTAGCTATGTAGTATATCTGACTCCATAGCTAGGTTGTGTACACTGTCATAGCCAACTGTCATTGCATTCAATAGCACTCAGGCACTAACAGTCCGCTGGAACCCCCTCTGCGGTGATATCTATGTAGTAGAGGTCCCACGACACTCCCAGAGGACATATCTAACCTTGTGAATGTCTCAAGAGATACCTGGATTCAAATGCTTCAATGTGTGCCCTGTATCCCACACTTTCTTGGTCAATTGCAGATATATCCATATTTTGCCACTATAACAAACAAAAAAATATTTTTTTGAATTAGATCAAAATAACTGTTCAAAACATACATTTTTAAATATATGCTGATTTTGTGGAATTTAAACCATTTAAATGTGTTAGAAAAGGTTAATAAAATAAAAAGTGTTATTGCTTGACAGTGTCTCTTATCATTACCAATTTGGAGTTAAAAATAACTACAGTTGGTGCAAAAAGGACGTTTTAAATATATTATATATTGGCGCTTTAAAATATATTATATGTTGGCGCTTTAAGGAACTATAATGTTCTATTATTGGCCACTTTTACCATGTTTTTTCTTTTGTTGGTTCTTTTTGGTTTTCTGTACGTCCTGTCAAGCATAATTGCAGAAATTGCAGCAGTGCTTTGTGCTTTTAGAAGGAAAGTGCTCTCCGCTCCCTGATGCATTAGCTGTCACCATCCACCATGTCAAGCTCATAATATATAACATAACACTGGCACTGAATAAGACCCTAACACCTGGCCTCTAAGGCTAGTTTACGGAAAGACCCCCGTGAGGAAATGTTCTTAGTAGAACATATAAACTGTGCAGTGCAGTTTGCATTAAATAACCTGAAATTTAACAGCTCCAGCAAACATTTCCTTAAGAAATCAACCCTGTGAAAAGGAATAGGGTTGATTTGTTCGGCCAAATCGTTAGCACCTCAAGCTGCAAAATAATAACCCATACTCCCCTCAACAGAGTTTTCAGGCTGCCAAACTCCCCTTGACACCAAACATTACCACTAATTAAAGCAAGGCAAGAGTCCTGACAGTGAGAATTGATTGATCAAATCAAATCAAACTTTATTTGTCACATGTGCCAAATACAACAAGTGTAGACTTTTCCGTGAAATGCTTACTTACAAGCCCTTAACCAACAGCGCAGTTCAAGAAGAGTTATGAAAATATTTACAGGTTAGTTGAGGTAATTTGTAAATGTAGGTGGGGGTGAAGTGACTATGCATAGATAATAAACAGCGAGTAGCAGCAGTATACAAAAGGGAGGGGGGGGGGTCAATGGTGATTGTATTAATTGTTCAGAAGTCTTATGGCTTGAGGGTAGAAGCTATTGAGGAGCCTCTTGGTCCTCAATAGATTTGGTGCTCCGGTACTGCTTGCTGTGCGGTAGCAGAGAAAAAAGTTTATAACTTGGGTGACTGGAGTCTGACAATTTTATGGGCTTTCCTCTGACACCGCTTATTATATAGGTCCTGGATGGCAGGAAGCTTGGCCCCAGTGATGTACTGGGCCATTTGCACTACCATCTGTAGCGCCTTACGGTCAGATGCCGAGCAGTTGCCATACCAGGCGGTGATGCAACTGGTCAGGATGCTCTCAATGGTGCAGCTGTAGAAACCTTTTGAGTCTCTGGGGACCTATGCCAAATCTTTTCAGTCTCCAGAGGGGGAAAAGGTTTTGTTGTGCCCTCTTCACGACTGTCTTGGTATGTTTGGACCATGATAGTTTGTTGGTGATGTGGACACCAAGGAACTTGAAACTCCCGACCCGCTCCACTACAGCCCCGTTGATGTTAATGGGGGCCTGTTCGGCCCGCCTTTTCCTGTAGTCCACGATCAGCTCCTTAGTCTTGTTCACATTGAGGGAGAGGTTGTTGTCCTGGCACCATACTGCCAGTTCTCTGACCTACTCCCTATAGGCCGTCTCATCGTTGTCAGGGATCAGGCCTACCACTGTTGTGTCATCAACAAACTTAATGATGGTGTTGGAGTTGTGTTTGGCCACGCAGTCGTGGGTGACAGGGATTACAGGAGGGGACTAAGTACACACCCCTGAGGGGCCCCAGTGTTATGGATCAGTGTGGCAGATGTGTTGTTGCCTACTCTTACCACCTGGGGGCGGCTCGTCAGGAAGTCCAGGATCCAGTTTCAGAGGGAGGTGTTTAGTCCCAGAGTCCTTAGCGTAGTGATGAGCTTCTTGGACACTATGGTATTGAAAGCTGAGCTGTAGTCAACGAACAGCATTCTCACATATGTGTTCCTTTTGTCCAGGTGAAAAAGGGCAGTGTGGAGTGTGATTGATCTGTGACAGATCTGTGGATCTGTTGGGGCGGTATGCAAATTGGAGTGGATCTAGGGTGTTCGGGAGGATGCTGTTGATGTGAGCCATGAACAGCCTTTCAAAGTACTTCATGGCTACCGACGTGAGTGACACGGCACGGTAGTCATTTAGGTAGGTTAACTTCGCTTATGGTGGTCTGCTTGAAACATGTAGATATTACAGACTCGTTCAGGGAGAGGTTGAAAATGTCAGTGAAGACACTTTTCAGTTTGTCTGCTCATGCTTTGAGTACATGTCCTGGTAATCCATCTGGCCCAGCGGCTTTGTGAATGTTGACCTGATTAAAGGTTTTGTTCACATCGGCTACCGATAGCGTTATCACACAGTCATCCAGAACAGCTGGTGCTCTCGTGCATGTTTCAGTGTTGCTTGCCTCGAAGCGAGCATAAAAGGCCTTTAGCTTGTCTGGTAGGCTCACATCACTGGGCAGCTCGCGTCTGGGTTTCCCTTTGTAGTCCGTAATAGTTTTCAAGCCCTGCCACATCCGACGCGCGTCAGAGCCGGTGTAGTTGGATTCAATCTTAATCCTGTAATGACGCTTTGCTTGTTTGATGGTTTGTCTGAGGGCATAGCAGGATTTCTTAGAAGCGTCCGGATTAGACTCCTGCTCCTTGAAAGTGCCAGCTCTAGCCTTTAGCTCAATGTGGATGTTGCCTGTAATATATGGCTTCTGGTTGGGATATGTACGTACAGTCACTGTGGGGATGACGTCGTCGATGCACTTATTGATGAAGCCAATGACTGAGGTGGTGTACTCCTCAATGCCATTGGATGAATCCCGGGACATATTCCAGTCTGTGGTAGCAAAACAGTCCTGTAGTGAAGCATCCGCGTCATCTGACCACTTCTGTATTGAGCGAGTCACTGGTACTTCCTGCTTTAGTTTTTGCTTGTAAGCAGAAATAAGGAGGATAGAATTATAGTCAGATTTGCCAAATGGAGGGCAGGGGAGAGCTTAGTATGCATCTCTGTGTGTGGAGTAAAGGTGGTCTAGGAAGTTTTTTTCTTCTCTGGTTGCACATGTGACATGCTGGTAAAAATTTGGTAAAACTGATTTAAGTTTGCCTGCATTAAAGTCCCTGGCCACTATGAGCACCGCTTCTAGGTGAGCAGTTTCTTCTTTGCTTATGGCCTTATAGAGTTGGTTGAGAGCGGTCTTAGTGCCAGCTTCATTCTGTGGTGGTAAATAGACAGCTAGGAATAATATAGATGAGAACTCTCTTGGTAGATAGTGTGGTCTCATCTTATCATAAGGTACTCTACCTCAGGCGAGCAATACCTCGAGACTTCTTTAAAACATCTTTGGGCTAGGGGGCGGTATTTTCACGTCCGGATGAAAAGCGTGCCCAACGTAAACTGCCTGTTTCTCAGGCCCAGAAGCGAGAATTTGCATATAATTGGTAGATTTGGATAGAAAACTGTTAAAATCATGTCTGTGAGTATAACAGAACTTATTTGGCAGGCGCAACCCCGAGGACAAACATCCAGGGAATTTTTTTTTGAGATGACTGTGTTTTCAATTGGGTTTCTATGGGATACTAGATTTATGAGGCATCTGGTTGCAGTTCCTATGGCTTGCACTAGATGTCAACAGTCTTTAGAAATTGGTTGATGTTTTTCCTTTGAGTAATGAAGAAGTAGCACTTTCCTTTCTGGGAGTCGAGCCAAGTGTACTCTTTTGTTTGGGTCGCGTAACCTGAAGCTCTCTCCACTTTGATTGTATCCGCTATTGAACACAGTTCATCCCGTCTTAAATTTGGTCGATTATTTACGTTTTAAAATATCTAAAGTTGGATTAGGAAAGTTGTTTGAAATGTTTGGACCAAGTTTACATGTAACATATTAGACAATTTGTAGTCATGTTGGGCGAGTTGGAACCGGTGTTTTTCTGAATCAAGCACGCCAAATAAATTGACATTTTGGGGATATAATGACGGAATTAATTGAACGAAAGACCATTTGTGATGTTTCTGGGACATATTGGAGTGCCAACAGAAGAAGATCTTCAAAGGTAAGGCATGAATTATATCATTATTTCTGAGTTATGTGTCGCGCCTGGCGGGTTGAAATATGATTGTCATATGTTTGTATGATGGGGTGCTGTCCTCAGATAATAGCTTAATATCCTTCTCGACGGACTCGTTAAAGGAAAAAGTTTCTTCCAATCTGCAGTGAGAAATCGCTGTTCGGTCATAAGAGATGGTAGCAGCAACATTATGAACACAATAAGTTAAAATATAAGTTACACAAAACGGAAAAAAACTAACAAACAGCACAATTGGTTGGGAGAATGTAAAACGTCAGCCATGTTCTTCGGCGCCGTCTTAGGAGCATCTTATGTGCATCATAGTTCGGTGAGTAACAATTATAGTAAGTTATTTCAAATCAAATCAAATGTATTTATATAGCCCTTCTTACATCAGCTGATATATCAAAGTGCTGTACAGAAACCCAGCCTAAAACCCCAAACAGCAAGCAATGCAGGTGTAGAAGCACGGCTATTTATCTGGCTTTTAAAAAGAAGTTCAGAAATCCAAGTACTTTTCACTTTCAACCTTTCCTTTTCAAACTACTGCTTTTTACTTTAAACCTTTCCTTCTTCAAGCTTTGTTTATGTTTTACTCTGTGTTGTTGTTTTTGTCACACTGCTTTGCTTTATCTTGGCCAGGTCGCAGTTGTAAATGAGAACTTGTTCTCAACTGGCCTACCTGGTTAAATAAAGGTGACATAAAAATAAATAAAAGCTAAACCTGTGGTAGAGCTGGAGCTGTGCTTCCACTACTTTCTCTACTCAGAGAGAGAGAGAGAGAGAGAGAGAGAGAGAGAGAGAGAGAGAGAGAGAGAGAGAGAGAGAGAGAGAGAGAGAGAGAGAGAGAGAGAGAGAGAGAGAGAGAGAGAGAGAGAGAGAGAGAGAGAGAGAGAGAGAGAGAGAGAGAGAGAGAGAGAGAGAGAGAGAGAGAGAGAGAGAGAGAGAGAGAGAGAGAGAGAGAGAGATATTTCTCCAGTGTTCACTGTCAGGCGGCATAATTTCTCCCTCATTAGTCTGTCAGGATCCATAACTTAGTTTCAGGTTAATATGATGTAATAAAGGATCTGCCCTGAGGAACAACGACCGACAGTAGCAGTTGTTAAAAGACATGAGATGTTGCTTGGTACATGTCTCACACTTTTAATAATTTTTGGGGTTGCTGAATTTAACCTTTATTTAACTAAGCACGTCAGTTAAGAACAAATTCTTATTTACAATGACGGCCTACCCCAGGCGACGCTGGGCCAATTGTGCACCGCTCTATGGGACTCCCAATCACAGCCAGATGTGATATATCCTGGATTTGAACCAGGGACTGTAGTGATGCCTTTTGCACAGAGATGCAGTGCCTTAGGCACTTTGACCTCTGCACCACAGTAAAATTGGCCACAGGCAAATGGTTAATGTTAAAATGTTTATTTTTTGTAAATATCATACAGTATAGACCCTTTAGTCCATCTCAACCTTGACATAATCAAAAAAGTATGTTTGCTCTTCCGTTTAACTCCCAGGAGGGTCAAAATGCTGTTGCGAAACTCTCCCTATAAGTCTCTCCCCATTGCTTATCAAACATGAAACCCATCCTGGTGTCAGACTTTATATGTATGTCTAGGCTGACAACATGGCTTCAGAAAATAGCCTGCTCCAGATTAGTCCTCACATCTGTGTGTGAAGGGGATGTAAGCCTTGTGTGTGAAATAGATTGCCATAAAATGCTAGCCCTTGGTGAAATGATCTAAGATGAGCTAATAATATCAAACAGTAGCCACCCACACTGTGCTAAGAAGTGAAAGCCTTACTTCTGCTGTAGGGGTGAAGTAGTAGGTGGTAAATAACAGTGTGAATACAGTCGATGCTTTCTTTAAAGTGCATGAGTAGGTAGTCAGAGGTGTTTGAGCATTCCGCTGCTGATAAATGGAATCTTAACGCTCGTCCTTGACTAAACTCTCATGATTAATGCCCCTTTATTAGGAATGCATCTCAGGTCAGGGTTAAACATTGATTTCATTCCACCACAGGGAAAATAGGTTTCTGTGTATCATTTGAAATTAGAAATTTCTGTATTTAAAGCTTCCATGGGTTTTATGTATTGTACAGTGTAAAAACCAAATAGCAAATGTCTGGCTGACCATCAAAAGTTTTTATTTATTCATGGAATATCTGCAGGAAAAACAGTGACGCAAACGACAGCAAATACAACGTGTACAGTGGATCCTCTTTTATTGAAAGTCCTCCAATCTGTTTTATAGATGACACAGCAAATTGTTCTCTTCTGGTTAGGGACATACTGTACGTTCAGTGGCGACCTGTCATTCAGGGCAGGTGGGGCAGAGCTTTTTTTGTGTGTGTACCTGTTTTGCATGTTATTTTGGCATTATTATGTCACATATCAGTTTGAAAACAATGTAAAAAAAAAAATCACCTTTCAGTTAATAAAGCCACATACAAGCATGGTCTCTTTTTTATTTTCTTGAGTAAGGCAGCTCCAAAATGCAGGTGTTTCAGTCTAGCTCAGTGCTGTCTGTGGTAGTGGGGCAGCCAGCGGAAAATACGGAGCATGGGGGTTGGTAATGTATTCTAGTTGCACCGTGATTGGCTCAGCATTCTGTCACTCTGCTGCATGCTACATGCTGGTGCATATATTATGTGATATGCCCGGAAGATATGTATACTGTAGCTAACATTTCAACAGTGATTAACAAATAGTAATATTGACTACGTCCATCCTAGCTCATTAATGTCTTAACCCTCTTATCCGCTTGTCGTTCCCTTATGCCATAGTTTGTACATCTCAATTGTCAGTAGAAACCACATTTGTTTAAGCAAGTCAGCCATATTAGCTATGTTTTTTTTTTAAGCAGTAAATGAGGCTGAATGAATTGTTCCGCTGCCAGACAAGGCTCCGCTGCTAGCCAGGTGTAGCAGTGGTAAGGACTCACTCCATGGTGCTGAAAAGAAAGCTCTGCCGTTGGGACAGTTTTATGTAGGCCCTAACAGTTTGTGCGCACCATTTGTCACCGTTATAGAGCAATTAATGTATTGTTTAGTATTGTGTAGTGGCTTTGCTGGCATCCATCTAAAAAATGTTTTTTCGTTTACCCCACTAAGATGTACAGTGGGGAGAACAAGTATTTGATACACTGCCGATTTTGCAGGTTTTACTACTTACAAAGCATGTAGAGGTCTGTCATTTCTATCATAGGTACACTTCAACTGTGAGAGACGGAATCTAAAACAAAAATCCAGAAAATCACATTGTATGATTTTTAAGTAATTAATTTGTATTTTATTGCATGACATAAGTATTTGATACATCAGAAAAGCAGAACATAATATTTGGTACAGAACCCTTTGTTTGCAATTACAGAGATCATACGTTTCCTGTAGTTCTTGACCAGGTTTGCACACACTGCAGCAGGGATTTTGGTCCACTCCTCCATACAGACCTTCTCCGGATGCTTCAGGTTTCGGGGCTGTCGCTGGGCAATACGGACTTTCAGCTCCCTCCAAAGATTTTCTATTGGGTTCAGGTCTGGAGACTGGCTAGGCCACTCCAGGACCTTGAGATGCTTCTTACGGAGCCACTCCTTAGTTGCCCTGGCTGTGTGTTTCGGGTCGTTGTCATGCTGGAAGACCCAGCCACGACCCATCTTCAATGCTCTTACTGAGGGAAGGAGGTTGTTGGCCAAGATCTCGCGATACATGGCCCCATCCATCCTCCCCTCAATACGGTGCAGTCGTCCTGTCCCCTTTGCAGAAAAGCATCCCCAAAGAATGATGTTTCCACATCCATGCTTCACGGTTGGGATGGTGTTCTTGGGGTTGTACTCATCCTTCTTCTTCCTCCAAACACGGCGAGTGGAGTTTAGACCAAAAAGCTCTATTTCTGTCTCATCAGACCACATGACCTTCTCCCATTCCTCCTCTGGATCATCCAGATGGTCATTGGCAAACTTCAGACGGGCCTGGACATGCGCTGGCTTGAGCAGGGGGACCTTGCGTGCGCTGCAGGATTTTAATCCATGACGGCGTAGTGTGTTACTAAAGGTTTTCTTTGAGACTGTGGTCCCAGCTCTCTTCAGGTCATTGACCAGGTCCTGCCGTGTATTTCTGGGCTGATCCCTCACCTTCCTCATGATCATTGATTCCCCACGAGGTGAGATCTTGCATGGAGCCCCAGACCGAGGGGGATTGACCGCCATCTTGAACTTCCATTTTCTAATAATTGCACCAACAGTTGTTGCCTTCTCACCAAGCTGCTTGCCTATTGTCCTGTAGCCCATCCCAGCCTTGTGCAGGTCTACAATTTTATCCCTGATGTCCTTACACAGCTCTCTGGTCTTGACCATTGTGGAGAGGTTGGAGTCTGTTTGATTGAGTGTGTGGACAGGTGTCTTTTATACAGGTAACGAGTTCAAACAGGTGCAGTTAATACAGGTAATGAGTGGAGAACAGGAGGGCTTCTTAAAGAAAAACTAACAGGTCTGTGAGAGCCAGAATTCTTACTGGTTGGTAGGTGATCAAATACTTATGTCATGCAATAAAATGCAAATTAATTACTTAAAAATCATACAATGTGATTTTCTGGATTTTTGTTTTAGATTCCGTCTTTCACATTTGAAGTGTACCTATGATAAAAATGACAGACCTCTACATGCTTTGTAAGTAGGAAAACCTGCAAAATCGGCAGTGTATCAAATACTTGTTCTCCCCACTGTACATGCTAAATAGCCACTGTGCATGTTGCAGCATATGAGTGTGTGATTAAGTTATCTTTACACACTGATGTAAAGTTAGTTTTGTTGTTGAACCTCCAGTGGTTACGGTGGGGATTTTGGTAGGGTAAGCTGATCCTAAATGCTTAGGGGCAACTTCTGCCCAGAGCTCTTACATGATGGTTCGATGTTTGAATACCTAGCCTGGCCATCAATAGGCATCAGCTTTCCTCTCTGGAAAATAACAGTGACAGGTTTGACGTCAGTGAGTCTGGGGAGTAGTGGCTTCTGTCTTTCAAGAAGTCTGTCTTTCAAATGTCTCTTTAAAGCTCTACCTGACTAACAAGTGGCTTATATGAACTCAATCAGGCACTCTGAGTCTCTATGTGATTGTGTGTAAAGTGACAGGGCTGCATTTCAAGTTGAATACGTGTTCAGGTAAATGCACAGCTCCCTGGGAATTGTGAAGGAACTTGAACTCTTTTGAATTTGTAGCCTTCCTGTGTGTGTGAATACTATGGCCACTGCCAAGAGGTCTAGACCTTGATGGCACTAGTAGCAGTGAGGTCAATTTTGAATTGTAGTGACATTTGGCCATGGCATTTTGGAGACATTTTTATTTTATTTAAATGCATTTGGGTTCATCTTCAACTATGACAGCCTAATAACTTTAAATAATTTGTACCATTATGAAAAAATTGTGAAAGAATAGTAACACCAATGACGGTTAACATCAATGACACATTTTAGGTAATTTACTAAGTGATATTGATTAATCATATTGCTCACAATGTGATTTCCCTCAATTTAAATTGAGTAACACTAATGTGACTTTCATTAGGAAACACCAAATGATAGAAGGAATCCTAAAATTTCTGACATACTAAAAAGGGGTGATTTGTTTCATAGAGACCCCTCCACTGATAACAGTTTGCCACTGGAGGGAATGCTCAAAGTCCTTGTACTTTACATCTTTGTAATGAACAATTTTCAAGGCAGTAACACCAATGACATAAAACTTGGGACACTTTTTATATTTTATAAAAAAATAAGGTATTTTAAAAGACCTCTGTTTTAACTGAAACGACATATACATTTTTATTTTACCAACTAGCATTCAAAATAGATACATATCTTTAATTCCCCCAAAACACGTCACTGCAACTTTACGCATCACTACTGATGAGCATATTGCATATTGAAACAGTTCAATATCAACTAAAACATGTATGATGTGTAACTATTTATCATTTTTTAAAGTGTTTTTCATGGTAGGAAAGGCAAAGGCCTCAAATGCCACCGCAATTAAAAAATGACCCAGTGCAGTTATGTCTCACGTCCATCAAGAATTATGTGGCTCATGATGTAGGCCGGTTCACAAAAACGTACAGAGACACAGACACAGAGACACACACAAACTCACACACACACACACGCAAATACACACCAGTACTATAAGCTGCATATAGCAGGAAATCCGACCACCATACAGGCCTGAGTTATGGTCTTGCCTGTAACTGGATCAATGTGGGATGTGAACACATACATCTCAATTTCGGATCAACAAGCTAAAATGTATGTGTGGAAGAGATGTAATTTATCCCCCTATCTTATGCAGTCTGCAGCACATGCATACATTTATTCAGATCTTCTTTCCTGAAAGCAGGCAGTAAAAAATTATTTGGCACATACGGGTGATGAATAAATGGTAGTGGCATGTTGTCTGGAGTGAAATAGTGTTGTAGCCTTTAGTCTTATCCCTGTCTCAAATCTCAGCTGTTTATAAAAGTGGCCCTCTATAACAAATAGTGTGTGTGTGTGTGTGTGTGTGTGTGTGTGTGTGTGTGTGTGTGTGTGTGTGTGTGTGTGTGTGTGTGTGTGTGTGTGTGTGTGTGTGTGTGTGTGTGTGTGTGTGTGTGTGTGTGTGTGTGTGTGTGTGTGTGTGTGTGTGTGTGTGTGTGTGTGTGTGTGTTTTGTCATTTTGCATCTGCCTCTTATTTCCAGCACTCAAGCATTTTCCCTCAAACAGAAATATGACTGCACTTGAAAAATGTCAACCAACAAATGTAACTATTGAATCTGGAAGTGGCCTTGAACAAGACATCAGTCCAGTGGCACATAGGTAAACCAACACGCTGGGATTTATCACCATCTCACACTACTGCTGCAATACTAAAACAGCTAGAGTACACTGCAAAACACTCACAAACATACATGTGAATGTAAAAACCACATACACGCACTCACCCCATGTCAACGTTTGGACACAGATTCCCTCACACATTGTTTTAGATGTGTGTCAAGTGTATGTCATACAGTTTCTCGCTCATATATTTTACATATCGGCTTTCGACCATTACCTCACAAGAGTAATGGAAGAAAACCATGCTGGTGTATGGAGGAGGATTTATTTGACCTTTAAAGTCACATCATCCAGATATTCACACCTAATGCATCTCCACTATACCAACACACACAGCAATCCCCCTTGATAATGGAAATTATTGACAAGGTTTCAACCATACTGTCAAGATCAACCAGCAAGTAATTGCCTTAGGAACTAGTTTGTAAATAGAACTGTTTGTGTGTGCGTATGCGTGCACGTGTGTGTGTGTGTGTGCGTGTTTGCATGGTTTACATACTGTACCTTTCAAACTATTTTCTAATTGATTGTCCTCCTCCCGCAATTACCCTGTCCACTGTTGGCCGCTCTGCACTGACACGTGGAACACAGATGGGACGAGTATATGGCACTGTCAGGACAGGGCCCAGTGGACCTCATGCAAAACATGGCAAACCAATTCCCTCAAATGACATAGTCCAGATATGCCTGCAGCATGTTAAAATGCCAAAGATGTCCACTGCATAAGCTAAGAATCAGAGTACTGATGAAATACTTTCAGTAAGTATTGCTTAAAAACATATATATTTTGTTCCCGTCATCTGTAATTGGGGTAGGAAACAGAAATAAACCTCTTTCAGGCAATGTCATGTTCAGATAAAGGCAGGCATTTAGCCCCGATTAAAGTGTGCATTGCCATGAAGCTTTGTACTGTGGCAGGTAGGTCAAACCTCTGTTTGACACATCTTAACCTCCTATGGGATCGACTTGCCTGCATCAATCTCAATCCATCACGTCTCTCTCTCTTTCTCTTTCTCTCCCTCTCTCTCTCTCAGCTGCCCTGTTCGCCCAGATAACCCAGGTCCAGGTTTCATACTGTAACCGAGCTGCCCTCTGCTATCGCATGACTAACTATCCCCACATTGCCACCAGCCTTGTGTAGAGATTCATACCCCAGCAATGACATACGGGGTGATTGGATTATTAGAATGGCCTGACTGTGACTGCAGGTAAAGACTCTGCTGTTCTGAAGATTGCCTCCATGTGTCATGGTGACAGAGGAGACATTTTCCTGTCTTGCGGCCCATTTGTTTTACATCAGAGAGACATGGGACGATGGAAAAGCATCTCTGATAACATCAAACATTATGGTCAGGCCTACGGCATGTATTTATACATAAACAGAACTGCAAGATACTCTACCTAGAAGGAACAGTGGCCATGGATATGGCAGAAAATACCTCCATAAACAGGTGACTGTTTACTTGAAAAAGCTAAGGCTAGTTGGAGCGGGGATATGTTCAATTTTCACACCAAGATGGCATGACGAATGGAAAAAGTCAACGCAACCTCCAGAATCTGTCCAGAATTACAATCCCCCATTTCAAACTTCTAAAGAGCCAAATACGAATCTCCATGTCAAACCAAGCACGACATGTCCTGTCAGCTGTCAGTCAAAATGCACAATGACAATGCTGTCATTCACTTGTCAAACTGAAACTAACCTTGACAGTTAAGTTTCGGCAATACATCAGAGTGGTTAAGGTAAGGGTTAAGATTTTGGTTAAGGTTAAAACAGAAAAGTTCAAATGAAAAAAATGATTGCCTACCACTGAGATTGAACCTGCAACGCTTGGAGCAATAGCTGACTATTTTACCCTTCCTCAACCCCACAACACCCTAGTTCATTGTGAGGCTTCTAGATAACAGGCACTCACATTGCCCCTAGTGGATGAGTAATTGCCATGTAAATACATCGATTTGCCATGTTTGGGTTGGGAAACTAAGGTTAAAGGAATAGAATGAATGTCACGTTCCTGACCTATTTCTGTTAGTTTTTGTGTGTTAGTTGGTCAGGACGTGAGGTTGGGTGGGCATTCTATGTTTTCTGTTTCTGTGTTGGTTTTGGGTTACCTGGTATGGCTCTTAATTAGAGGCAGGTGTTTGGCGTTCCTCTAATTAAGAGTCATATTTAGGTAGGCGTTGTCACAGTGTTTGTTGGTGGGTGATTGTCTCCTGTGTCCGTATGTTATGTTCGTACCACATGGGACTGTAGCGTTTGTTTGTTTTCGTTTTCGTTTCGATGTCGTCTGTTTCCTGTACGTAAGTTTATGTTTAGTTATGTAAGTTTATGTTCAGGTCTCGTCAACGTCGTTTTGTTGTTTTGTAGTTTGGAAAGTTTTTGTTTCGTTTCGTGTTGCCATCTTTATCGTTGTTATAATAAAGATGGCTTATTTCCCACAAGCTGCGTTTTGGTCTGAAGATCCTTCTCTCCTCACCTCTTCCGAGGATGAGGAGAGCACAAGCCGTTACAGAATCACCCACCAAGCTAAGACCAAGCGGCAAAGGGAAACTAAACAGAGTAAGGGACAGGATAGAAAGGATTTCTGGACATGGGAGCAAATAATGAATGGAGAAGGTCCCTGGGCTAAGGCAGGAGAAAATCGCCGTCCCAAAGCTGAGCTGGAGGCACGGAGGAGAGCAGAGGCTACCGGGGAGAGGAACCGGAGCTATGAGGGAACGCGTCTGGCACGGAAGCCAAAAAAGCCCATGAGTAATTCCCAAAAATTTCTTGGGGGGGGGCTAGGAGATAGTGGGCCAAGGGCAGGTAGGAGACCTGCGCCCACTTCCCAGGCTTACCGTGGAGAGCGGGAGTACGGGCAGGCGCCGTGTTACGCAGTAGAGCGCACGGTGTCTCCTGTACGAGTGCATAGCCCAGTGCGGGTTATTCCACCTCCCCGCACTGGTAGGGCTAGATTGAGTATTGAGCCAGGTGTCATGAGGCCGGCTCAACGCGTCTGGTCTCCAGTGCGTCTCCTCGGGCCGGCATACATGGCACCTGCCTTACGCATGGTTTCCCCGGTTCGCCTACATAGCCCGGTGCGGGTTATTCCACCTCCCCGCACTGGTCGGGCAACCGGGAGTATTCAACCAGGTAAGGTTGGGCAAGCTCAATGCTCAAGAGTGCCAGTACGCCTCCACGGTCCGGTATTTCCGGCACCACCTCCCCGCCCCAGCCTAGTACCTACAGTGTCTACACTACGCACTAGGCTACCAGTGCGTATCCTGAGCCCTGTTCCTCCTCCACGCACTCTCCCTGTAGTGCGTGTATCTAGCCCGGTGCCTCCAGTTCCGGCCCCACGCACTAAGCTACCAGTGCGTCTCCAGAGCCCTGTACACACTGTATATTCTCCCCCTACTAATCCTGATGTGCTTGTCCTCAGCCCGGCGTCACCAGTGCCGGTACCACGCATCAGGGGTAGAGTAGGCTTTGAGAATACAGTGTGCCCTGTCCCTGCTCCCCGCACTAGTAGGAAGGTGCTTGTCATTAGCACGGTGCCTCCAGTTCCGGCATCACGCACCAGGTCTACAGTGCGCCATATCCGGCCAGAGCCATCCGTCTCCCCAGCGCCATCTGAGCCATCCGTCTCCCCAGCGCCATCTGAGCCATCCGTCTCCCCAGCGCCATCTGAGCCATCCATCTCCCCAGCGCCATCTGAGCCATCCGTCTCCCCAGCGCCATCTGAGCCATCCGTCTCCCCAGCGCCGTCTGAGCCATCCGTCTGCCAGGAGCCTGCAAAGCCGCCCGTCTGCCATGAGCCTGCAAAGCCGCCCGTCTGCCATGAGCCTACAGAGCCGTCAGCCAGACAGGAGCCGCTAGAGCCGTCAGCCAGACAGGAGCCGCTAGAGCCGTCAGCCAGACAGGATCTGCCAGAGCCGCCAACCAGACAGGATCTGCCAGAGCCGCCAACCAGACAGGATCTGCCAGAGCCGCCAACCAGACAGGATCTGCCAGAGCCGCCAACCAGACAGGATCTGCCAGAGCCGCCAACCAGACAGGATCTGCCAGAGCCGCCAGCGAGCCATGAGCAGCCAGAGCCGTCAGAGCGCCATGAGCAGCCAGAGCCGTCAGAGCGCCATGAGCAGCCAGAGCCGTCAGAGCGCCATGAGCAGCCAGAGCCGTCAGAGCGCCATGAGCAGCCAGAGCCGTCAGAGCGCCATGAGCAGCCAGAGCCGTCAGAGCGCCATGAGCAGCCAGAGCCGTCAGAGCGCCATGAGCAGCCAGAGCCGTCAGAGCGCCATGAGCGTCGAGAGCCGTCAGCCTGCCATGAGCGTCGAGAGCCGTCAGCCTGCCATGAGCGTCGAGAGCCGTCAGCCTGCCATGAGCGTCGAGAGCCGTCAGCCTGCCATGAGCGTCGAGAGCCGTCAGCCAGCCATGAGCGTCGAGATTCGTCAGTCAGCCATGAGCTGCCCTTCAGCCTGAAAAGGCTAAATACCCAGAACTGCCCATCAGTCCAGAGCTGTCTCTCTGTCCGGAGCTGCCTTTCAGTCCGGAGTTGCCCCTCTATCCTGATCTCCCTCTCTATCTTTATCTACCTCTATAGTCTTATCTATCCCTCTGTCTTGGTTTATCTCTCTGTCCCGGTATTGTCATTATTAGATTTGTTATTAGGAGGATTTTGTGGGGGAAGTAAGAGGGTGGACAAAAACCAACATAGAAACGAATAACATAGACTGCCCACCCAAAACACATGCCCTGACCATAAACACATAAAAACAACATAAAACAGGTCAGGACTGTTACAATGAATAACAGACATCCCTTTAAACAATCAACACTAACACACAACCACCAGCACTTTTGGAATGATGAATCAAGGTAAATAAAATCTATAATCCTCTTCACCATAATGTAATGTGTTATATATGGCAACGTATTCATTGACTTACTTGACGATTAAGGAGTTTGTTCTGTCTATATGCATCACTCTTCATCTGCATATATCTACTGGGTCTGTGAGAAGCTATGACCTTCGGGTAGGCAGATAAGGCGTGATTGATGGTCGCTACACTCTTAGAAAGAAAAGGTGCTTTCTAGAACCCTACAAGGGTTCTTCGGCTCTCCCCATAGGAGAATCTTTTGAGGAACAATTTTTGGTTTCAGGTAGAACCCTTTGGGGTTCCATGTAGAACCCTTTTTACAGAGGGTTCTACGTGAAACTCAAAAAGGTTATTCCTAGAACTTAAAAGGGTTCTCCTATGGGGACAGCCAAAGAACCCTTTTGGAGTGTACAGATGTAAAGCAACCACTGAACAAGGCCACATCAAAAATGTATCTGTACCATCAACATACTAACTATTGATCCTAATTAATTGGTATGTATATAAAACATTTCACAGCTAATACCTGACACTCTCTGACACAAAGGAAACCCTTTAGTTAGTTTTAGTTTCAGTCAAACAGGTAACATGTACACTGGGAGTAAATGGAATAGTAATGTAGGAACATCATAAAGTCAAGAGAGGATGTGAGAGTTGTATAAAACCTCTCAAGACACTCTATCACTGAGACTGAACAGTACTTTTTATAAAAGATACATCACTGCTCAAACTAAGCATAGAGAAATGCCCTTCCAAAGACAGGATACGATATGTAAAACCAATGCTTCACAAAACCAAAATCTTTGATGAACGACATGAGTTGCATACTTGCATTTGCAAAAAAAGTTACTTTACAAATTCATTTCACCAAAAATGAATAGGTTTTTCCATCTAATATGCAGTGAAAGGCTTACAATTCCACTGACAAGCCTTTGATAATGTGCTCGATAAGCCTGCTGTAGGTAGACTCCTGCATGGTGTAGGAGGAACTGTCACAGGTGAGGAGTGTGAGAAGCTCCCTCCAGCACTTGCATCAAACACACTTTGATCTGAAAACCAATGACAGCGTATCCTGTCAGCTCCTCGTCGAGTCAAACCTCTTATCTACATAAATCAACAGTCACTGAACCATTCACGGGAGAGACGGTGAGGTGTACCTGTATACCCACTCTTAATCTGCTGGGTCAGAGAATCGATGTCTCATCGAGATACTTCAGAATAGAAACAAATAGAAAAGAATAGAGTAGAGTAGAACCGAACAGAACAAAATAGAATACAACAGAATTAAATAGAATAGAAAATAAAATGAAAAAAAATCATAGAATATTGTGTTGTACACCTAGAGATAGAAGATTTATTTTGACCTTCCCCTTACCCAGGAAACAAATCCAGGCAAATTCAGAGTAGGCCTGTTTGTCTGGATATATGTCTGGATATTGTTACATTTAATGATATAACGTTTTGAGCTTTGAGATGAATAGTACATTTGTTGGAGAGAGATTTGTCTATACTTTTCCATGTTGACAAACAGAGGGCAAAGGGCCAATATAATTAGTTTTCTGCCATGCAGGCAGTGTGCCAGTAAGAAGTAATGAGACAGTACAGTAATTCCTTATTCTGCTTGAGCAGAAATATATTCATCCCTGCCCATTTTTAAACAGAGCGCCATGGAATTTAGAGATTTCATTTGCAGGCTGTCACAACAGGATGAAGGGACTCTGCTATGCAACATCTTCAAGTCAGTGTTTATGTGACAACAAGCCAACATGTTGGAGATATGGACATCAAACAGCACTGTCATTTTTAGCCCTCAAATCGTTGTACTATGTGTGAATGCAATACAAACTAAAGGGGAAATGCGGGTTGGCTTCATGAACAGTCTGAGCACAATATCACTACACGGCTAATGTGTTCACAAGGTCATGGAAGGACAGAAATACCATCCCTTATGCTGGTGACTCTTCCACATACACACACACCCACACACATGTGTACGCATGAATGCACACACAAACACACGCGCACACACACACAACCTATTTTTCTCTCTTCCTGAGGTTAGTGACAAATAGTGAGGAGGCAGTTGGGAGCTACAGGCTTACTCAACATGCCTGTTAAATCAATATTTAGCTCCAGGGAGTGTCAGGACCAAACAAAATGTTTCTTTCAGTGACAGTCCCATCTTCTCTACTGCTTACACTGTCACTCTCTGTCCACTGGGCTGTAACATTCAAGACTCAAATGGGTTTTGAAGTGAAGCAGTACTCCTGCGCAGGGAGACCACTGAAAAAGTGAAGTTATCTCATTCCACTGTGGTTCATTGTAATACTGTAGACTGGTTAATGCCATCTGAGAAAGAAATCCATTAAACAAACCATATCAAGGAAAACATGGTTTCTACTTAGATGTTAAGAACTTGGGACTAGAAGGTTCTATCTGCATTTTTGTCAAAATGTATTTATTGACAGCTTTTTTCTGTTCAATGTTCTCTACCTATAAAGTACTTTAAATACCCAAATTCATGTTGTTAAGTTCATAAGAATACAATATAAAAATTGCTGCCACCATTCAAACCAATGAGGGTTCGGAATTTTAAAGCCAGTTATCTCAGAATCATCTTTTTGCAGATAAAACCTTATACAGTATTCCCAAGCTCTCGATGTCTGTGATTTTGCTGAAGCTCAAGAAATTGACACCAGACCATTCCAATAGTCTTCAGTTATCAGGAACCGGCCAAGGTGTTGCTCTATACTCATTCAGACTATTACAATGAAAATAAAAGAACAGGCCCGGCTAAGACTCAGGGTGTGTGGGTTTTAAAGCAATGCGTAAGCCCCATTCTCTACGACTTCTTCCCTCCTCGCTTTTGTTATGATTGTGGGTCTTAGCAAATCTCGCCCCATTTGTCATTGTTTGATTACATCTACCCCATAGGTCTGTTTTCCACAGGACAATTGGGAGATTTCTCCATGAGATCAATAGGCCCCCAATAATGTATCTTTCGAGAGCCCTCTCAGCTGTAAGTGGTGATGGGTCAAGACTGATTAGCGAAGAAAACCGACCACAGTATCTGATGAACCATAAGGTCAATTCATCCAGAATTACACTACTTGAAACACTCCTCTCTCGTTCCTACCACTCCTTTTCAAATGTTGCACTGGTTGAGATTCATCCTTGAGAAGTAACGTTGGAAATCAGACAGATCAAGACAGCGGATAAAACGTTCATCTTGCCTCACATTAGCATATAAAGAAATGTAAATAATACTATTTTTATTTGGCTAAGAAATGTGCCAAAATAAGCCCACTGAGCAGACAAAAGGTGAGGTTACACACTGACACACATCCAAGTTGAGTGGACCATATCAGTATGGACTCAAAGGATTTCTGTAGCAATCCTCAGCCCTGCAGTCAAAAACTCCTCTAGACTGCTAAATACAGCAAGCCTTCATAGGGGCTTGTCCTACGTTGACAGCATAATTAACAGTCTCCCAGAATACACTTGGTTTTCATATCACATTGTGTGACAGCTATGCATTTAGACCCCTGAAATATAACTCTGATATCAAACCTCTGAAACAGTATCCAAATAAAACCCCATTGTAAAATCAGCCATAAAGAGGATATCATCATATCAACAAATAAAAGGGATATTGGTCGGCAGGAAGCTTGTTGACTGAATGTTGCAGCACATATCTTGTTATAATAAGTGTTTGACTTCATGAGATAGTAAATAAATTGATACTATCTTAATAGTATGTATTCATAGCCACACATAAAAGGGATATCGGTCCTTAATGACTTGGTGTGGCAGATCAATTATTTATCTTACTGTATTACTACCTGAGATATTAAAACACCAGGAGGATCACAGTCTAATTTCCATCCTTCCCACTCAAATTAGAACATATGCAGGGTGACCATTGCCACTGTGACTGAGTGATTAGCAACACAACACTCAATTCATTAATGTTAAGATGCTGCTGGCACAGTAGACAAGGATACAAGCAAGGTTGCTTGCTCGCATTATATCATCACCATGTGTAATTTGTCATTTGTGAGCAAGGCAAGTTCAGACTGTTGTAAAACATTCAGGTTACATAAATTGGGTACATTTTCAACTTAATTCAGTGTTGATATTCTCTGCACATTTGAGTAATTTACTGTCAGGAAAAATCATATCTTAAATTTTCATATAGAATAGAAAAATGCAAAGATTATTTCAATTGAGTTGAATGTAATTAGAATGCTTAAATTAAGAAAATTAGGCATGAATCAACGTAATCATGTTTTATGTGTCTGTCAGCTGTCACGCCCTGACCATAGATATCCTTATTATTCTCTATGTTTGGTTAGGTCAGGGTGTGACTCGGGTGGGAAATTCTATGTTTTCTGTTTCTTTGTTTTTGGCCTAGTGTGGTTCCCAATCAGAGGCAGCTGTCTATCGTTGTCTCTGATTGGGGATCATACTTAGGCAGCCCTTTTTCCCACCATTGGGGTGTGGGATCTTGTTTTCTGTTTAGTTACTGTTGCCTGACAGAACTGTGTTTTTTTGGAATTATAATCATGAACATTTTCCACGCTGCGCCTTGGTCTACTCTTTCTACCACCAACGAGAGCCGTTACCTCAGCGTCAAAGTCGAGGGTGCTTATTAGATAGCTTACAGATAAACAATACATGAATGAGAATTCAGATAGTTTGGCCACACAGCAACATATTCCTAAATAGAAAGAAACATAACTTTTTTGCACACTGTGATGCTCATCAGTCGTGTGTGGTGTGCGTAGGGGCATGTGCAAGGTTCGTGGGCGGAAGTGCAGGTGGGCATTCATACTTGCGTGCCGGCATGCTTGTGAAGAGGTAGTGAACATAGCTGACCAAGCTACTTGGGGAAAAGGGAATAAAGAGAGAGATGGGGCAAGGTGTAATTCATTTCAAGTTCCACTAATTGGTGTAATCCAAAGTTTTGGAATTTGGAATGATTGTTCCAATTTAAGGCACTTCTAAGACATAACACGGCTCCCCCACAGGACTAATAGAATCCCCTCTGTTCCATCTAAATAAATAAGTTACAACTATCCTGCACGCTTCCTCGTTTATTTCAAAAGAACTGAGGCGGCAGCTCTGTTCCAATTAGGCTGGCATATAACACGGGCCAGCTGTGTGGAGACAGTAGCAAAACACTTTTGAAGAGAAGAAACAAACCCTGAACAATGAGCCCATGCTGGACCCAACTTTGGTTTACATGAACCAGTCAATTAATGCATCTTCAGGTTTCAGGAATGGTCTCCCTATCCATTCAGACTCTAAATTAATCAAGAATGTTCTGCAGCACAATGAACCTTAGTGGGCACTGCAGGACTCGAGGAAGAGAGTTTAACATAGCCTTTACTAGCTAATTATCATTTTATATCCGCCAAGCCAATTTGTAAGTTCTTTCCCGTTGGAGCATGTCCTGAAAATATACATGTCTCCATGGCAACCACCCAAGGACTTGTCAAATGACTCCATGAGTAATAAGGAAACTTGTGCCATCTTGAAACCCTTCTTATCACAGGAAGTTCGATTGAATTGATAGATGTGGGTATTCATAGGTTGTTTACTAAGGATCTGTGAATGGCTGTATAACACCTCACATTACAAACAGTGACTGGTCTGATTTGTAGGGCCCGAAATCTTATTTAATCTAATGTCCAAATTCTGTAGTGTTTGTGAGGACAGCTGTGTATTAGAGTATGTAATCACACCAGCAGGAATGCAGATGCGATGGAAAATACTTTAATGGAAAATGGCAGATGTTTCATTCACATTACATCCAACCAAGAATTATGTAAAAGGGTATAGAATCCTAGAGGGCTAGAACACACAATACATACATAATAACCACACATGAACACATGCATGCGCACAAAGAGAGAGCAAGAGAGAGCAAGAGAGAGGGAGATAGACTCACATATGCATAGAGAGACAAACTGAGCAAAACAACTCATTATTTCCTGTAAATTATTTAATTTTCTGCATCACTGCTCAGTGCTTTTTTTTCCTAGTCTTGATTTTCGGAAGTCCTTTGCTGACCCTACTTATCATGTCTACTAATGAGTTGTACTGAGACAAAGTATTCCCGTGTTCTTAAAAATAAGACTAGGTATTTTCATTAATTCTGGTTGTTAATGATTTTGTACTCTGAAAAGGGTCAAGCTAAACAAATGGATGGGAAACTGTGGCTTCTCATCCTAATTAATGGCATACAATCATTGCTGGGTTGAACAAAGCAATGTTTTTGCTAAATAGTAGCTATAAGGCAGTGTTGGCTAACTACAGAAACGGTCCCTTTCGGTTAACATCAGACTGGTAAAGAAGTGTAAAATGTCAGAAATTCCAAATGTAAACTCTCTCTACACAGAGAATATCATGAACACTGAGCAACATATCAAGTCTGTCTTTAGTGACTTTTCTGTTGTGCCAACACCATGACATTCTGTCCGACATATTCTACTGGCATTCCATTAATGTGTTGTCCTTAAAAGTTGATGGTGAACTTTAGGCCACACTGGGTAAATCAATTGCAATGTGTTTTTAGTGATTAAGCATCACCATATTGCAAAGGGAAAGGGGGATACCTAGTCGTGCATTCAACTGAAATGTGTCTTCCGCATTTACAGTGCGTTGCAAAATTCGTTTTTCCTATTTTGTTGCATTACAACCTGTAATTTAAATAGATTTTTATTTGGATTTCATGTAATGGACATAAACAAAATAGTCTAAATTGGTGAAGTGAAATGAAAAGAAATTACTTATTTCAAAAAATTCTAATAAATCAAAATATGGAAAAGTGGTGCGTGCATATGTATTCACCCCTTTGCTATGAAGCCCCTAAATAAGATCTGGTGCAACCAATTACCTTCAAAAGTCACATAATTAGTTAAATAAAGTCCACCTGTGTGCAATCTAAGTGTCACATGATCTGTCACATGATCTCAGTATATATACACCTGTTCTGAAAGGCCCCAGAGTCTGCAACACCACTAAGCAAGGGGCACCACCAAGCAAGCGGCACCATGAAGACCAAGGAGCTCTCCAAACAGGTCAGGGACACAGTTGTGGAGAAGTACGGATCAGGGTTGGGTTATAAAAAAATATCTGAAACAATGAACATTATAAAAAAATGGAAAGCATATGGCACCACAACAAACCTGCCAAGAGAGGGCCGTCCACCAAAACTCCCAGACCAGGCAAGGAAGGCATTAATCAGAGAGGCAACAAAGAGACCAAAGATAATCCTGAAGGAGATGCAAAGCTCCACAGTGGAGATTGGGGTATCTGTCCATAGGACCACTTTAAGCCGTACACTCCACAGAGCTGGGCTTTATGGAAGAGTGGCCAGGAAAAAAAGCAATTTCTTAAAGAAAAAAATAAGCAAACACGTTTGGTGTTCGCCAAAAGGCATGTGGGAGACTCCCCAAATGTATGGAAGAAGGTACTCTGGTCAGCTGAGACTAAAATTCTGCTTTTTGGCCATCAATGAAAACGCTATGTCTGGCGCAAACCCAACACCTCTCATCACCCTGAGAACAGTTTTTCATCGGCAGAGACTGGGAAACTGGTTAGAATTGAAGGAATGATGGATGGCGCTTAATACAGGGAAATTCTTGACGGAAACCTATTTCAGGCTTCCAGAGATTTGAGACTGGGACAGAGGTTCACCTTCGAGCAGGACAATGACCCTAAGCATACTGCTAAAGCAGCACTCAAGTGGTTTAAGGGGAAACATTTAAATGTCTTGGAATGTCCTAGTCAAAGCCCAGGCCTCAATCCAATTGAGAATCTGTGGTATGACTTAAAGATTGCTGTACACCAGCGGAACTCATCCAACTTGAAAGTGCTGGAGCAGTTTTTCCTTGAAGAATGGGCAAAACCCCCAGTGGCTAGATGTGCCAAGCTTATAGAGACATACCCCAAGAGACATGCAGCTGTAATTGCTACAAAAGGTGGCTCTGCAAAGTATTGACTTTGGGGGGGTGAATAGTTATGCACGCTCAAGTTTTCAGTTTTTTTTGTGATATTTCTTGTTTGTTTCACCATAACAAAATATTTTGCATCTTCAAATGAAAATCAAATGTTACAACCCCCCCAAAATTTATTTTAATTCCAGGTTGTAAGACAACAAAATATGAAAAATGCCAAGGGGGGTGAATACTTTCGCAAGCCACTGTAACCCAACCGTACTGAATCAGAGAGGTGTGAGGAGCTGCCTTAATCAACATACACGTCATCGGGGAACAGTGGGTTAACTGCCTTACTCAGGGGCAGAACGACAGATTTTTGCCTTTCAGTTGCTGGCCCAACGCTCCTACCCGTCAGACTACCTGACTAATGCCATGTGTTCTCTGTCGATGTCATACATGGGATTAGATCTGAAGGGATATATTCTGTGCGCACTTCATACTGCACTGGATAACCACACAGATAGACATGATTACTTGTCACTAATCGAGCACAGCAGACCTATGCGTGATATGCCTATCCCATTTTCAGTTAGTGTGACCATCTCTTTAAATGAAAAGTAGCTAACACTGTATTTACAGCTGAAACATACATGAATTAAACGATTCACCCTGTGAAATTTCTTGAACGTATTACAGATCTGTGGGATGGGATTAGTGGCAAGATGTCCTACTGTTATCCATCAAAATACAGTATTGTGAAGATATGATATATTCTAAAGCCCTCCCCTTCAAATTCGCTACAGGCATTCTGACCACAAACCTAGTGGGATTCCAGGGCCGTTATTCCCTCTTCTGAAATCATTTAAATCGGCATGGCTTCATTTCCCCTTACTCCCCGTGGAACTTGTGTTGCCACAGCAATTAGTAAAGTGTTAAAGCGCTGGGTAACAAATTAGGGGCAAGACCAGACAGAGGAGGACTCGGGTCAGGTCAAGCATGACTAACAAGACAGCTAGGAAGCTTTAGTGGCCTAGACTGAGGAGCTCATTCTGTGTGACGGTATGCCTCCTCTTTCACTGATATACAGTACCAGTCAAAAGCTTAGACACACCTACTCATTCAAGGGTTTTTCTTAATTTTTTACTATGTTCTACATAGAATAATAGTGAAGACATCAAAACTATGAAATAACACATATGGAATCATGAAGTTAACCAAAAAAGTGTTAAGCAAATCAAAATATATTTGATATTTGAGATTGTTCAAAGTAGCCACCCTTTGTCTTGATGACAGCTTGCACACTCTTGGCATTCTCTCAACCAGCTTCATGAGGTAGTCACCTGGAATGCATTTCAATAAACGTGTGCCTTGCTAAAAGTTAATTTATGGAATTTATTTTCTTCTTAATGCATTTGAACCAATCATTTGTGACAAGGTAGGGGTGGTATAAAGAAGATCGCCATATTTGGTAAAAGACCAAGTCCATGTTAATGTCAAGAACAGCTTAAATAAGCAAAGAGAAACAACAGTCCATCATTACTTTAAGACATGTCAGTCAATCAGGAAAATGTCAAGACTGCGCATCTCAGCATCTCAGTGCTAGAGGCATAATTACGGACCATGGGTTCAATTCCAGGCTGTATCACAACCGGCCGTGATTGTGAGTCCCATAGGGCAGCACACAATTGGCCCAGTGTCGTCTGGGTTAGGGTTTGGCTGGGGTAGGCCATCACTGTAAATAAGAATTTGTTCTTAACTGACTTGTCTAGATAAATAAAGGTAAATAAAGGTTCAATAAAATTGTAAACATGTGCAGTCCCAAAAAACATAAAGTGCTATGATGAAACTGGCAATCATGAGGACCGTCACAGGACAGGAAGACCCAGAGTTACCTCTGCTGCAGAAGTTCATTAGAGTTACCACCCTCAGAAATTGCAGCCCAAATAAATGCTTCACAGAGTTCAAGGAACAGACACATCTCAACATCAACTGTTCAGAGGAGACTGCGTGAATCAGGCCTTCATGGTCGAATTGCTGTAAAGAAACCACTACTAAAAGACACCAATAATAAGAAGAGACTTGCTTGAGTCAAGAAACACAAGCAATGGACATTAGACCGGTGGAAATCTGTCCTTTGGTCTGATGAGTCCAAATTTCAGATTTTTGGTTCCAACCGCCGTGTCTTTGTGAGACGCAGAGTAGGTGAACGGATGATCTCCGCATGTGTGGTTCCCAACGTGAAGCATGGAGGAGGAGGTGTGATGGTGTGGAGGTGCTTTGCTGGTGACACTGTCTGTGATTTATTTAGAATTCAAGCATTCTGCAGCAATATGCCATCCCATCTGGTTTGCACCTAGTGGGACTATAATTTGTTTTTCAATAGGACAACGCACCAAAACACACCTCCAGGCTGTGTAAGGGCTATTTGACCAAGAAGGAGAGTGATGGAGTGCTGCATTAGATAACCTGGCCTCCACAGTCCCCCGACCTCAACCCAATTGAGATGGTCTGGGATGAGTTGGACCGCAGAGTGAAGGAAAAGCAGCCAACAAGTGCTCAGCATATCTGGGAACTCCTTCAATAACTGTTGGAAAAGCATTCCAGGTGAAGCTGCTTGACAGAATTCCAAGAGTGTGCAAAGCTGTCATCAAGGCAAAGGGTAGCTACTTTGAAGAATCTAAAATATAAAAAAAAAACGTTTTTGGTTACTACATGATACCATATGTGTTATTTCATATTGTTGATGTTTTCACTATTATTCTACAATGTAGAAAATAGTAAAATAAAGAACAATCTTTGAATGTATCTCCTATATGTCTCATGATATACTCACATACGATACTGTAGCTCCCTCCTGAACAAATACGGGAAATATTGAGACAGAAGAGCAGTGACTATTTTTACTCAATGAACTTGCGCCAGGGATAGGTCATCTAAAGGACTAACTCCTAAAATATGAATCTGTAAATACATGGAGTTATGTGAATCTATTACATATGTTGCATTAATAACCATGTTTAGGGATGTAAGAGAAAAAGACAAGGGTGAGTACAGTTGAGCACATTCAGATGTTAACTGAGAGCATCAAAGAGAATTCAAGGAGGAAAAAAGTGAATTTTGTGCAACAGTAACCACGTTTCCATCCACAGTTTTTATCTGAATAAAGTCATACAGCGTGATGGAAACAGGAAGTTTCGGTACAATTTTTTAAATGCAGACCACTAATTTGCTCGTTCGACATGGTGGGATCTTTTTGTGTCGATAAAAGTAATTATGTGAGAAATGGCGATTTAATAACCATCATATCAAAGTAAACTTAGAGTCACGCGATGATATGATGTGCGACCTGACCTCGTTGGCCTTTTCACCGCCTGTCATCATTGTCAGCTCTATGGTGAGAAACATCTTGGTTCCCCAGAGCAATGCTATCCTGGAGCACGAGTAGGCCGACAGGACACTACAAGGCTGCTTCCTAATGTTCTACGACAGCTGCCGGGGGCTGTTGTAGTCCATGTGAGGTCAAACGACATTAGGAGGGCAAGCTCAGAACTGCTGAAACTGGATTTTAAAGAACTGATTCTAGATCTGAAAGACTCCAAAAAGCAGACGATTATTTCAGGCCCTGTACCATCGCTGGGCCCCAGCTGAAAAAGATTCAGCAGGCTACTGGCATTATACATCTGGCTAAAAGACTACTGTAGCTCTGTTGGCATAACTTTTAAAACACTGAACAAAAATATAAATGCAACATGTAAAGTGTTGGTGCGTGATTCATGAGATGAAATAAACAATCCCAGATATTTTCCATATGCACAAAATGCTTATTTCTCTTAAATCTTGTGCATACATTTGTTTATATCCCTGTTAGTGAGCATTTCTCCTTTGCCAAGATAATCCGTCCACCTGACAGTTGTGGCATATCAAGAAGATTAAACAGCATGATCATTACACAGGTACACCTTGTGCTGTGGACAATAAAAGGCCACTCTAAAATGTGCAGTTTTGTCACACAACACAATGCAATTGGCATACTGACTGCAGGAATTGGCATACTGACTGCTGTTGTCTAATCGGCCTCACAAGCGCAGACCGCGTGTATGGTGTTGTGTGGGCGAGCGGTTTGCTGATGTCAACGTTGTGAACAGAGTGCTGCATGGTGGTGGTGGGGTTATGGTATGGGCAGGCATAAACTACAGACAATGAACACAATTGCATTTCATCAATGGCAATTTGAATGAACAGAGATACCATGATGAGATCCTGAGGCCCAGTGTCCTGCCATTCATCCACCCCCATCACCTCATGTTTCAGCTTGATAATGCATGGCCCCATATCGCAAGGATCTGGGCCCGGTTGCATAAAACATCTTAAGTTAATTTCCTCATTATCTTTTCACTTAAAGTGTCCTTAACTTTAAGTCAGATGCACAAAACATTTTAAGGCAAATGTCCGCCTTAAATGAAGTGAAAAAGTTAAGGGTGCCCATGAGGTCTCTTGTGGAGGTGAATGTTGTTTTCCTCTGCCCTGGTTTCAAAAGGAAAACATCCACCAGCTAGCTAGGTGGCTAAACAATGGAAGGTGCACAATCTATGGCTACAAAGATAGCTTGCTAGCTAGCTACCGACTCTGTAAGTTAGCTTGACGTGCAAGAAAGTAATAGAGACAAGTTGAGAAAAAAGTTACTAAAGTAAATGTGTTTTATATCTTCTGAATCAATGCGTTTTTTCCTGTCTTGAATGTAGAAGTTCTATTTTGCGATCTCTTTGATGAGATGTTCATTTGGTGAATCAGGTTGTCTCCATGGTAACCAGAGACTCTTTCTGCTTTACATGCCTTCAAACCACCGTAAAATTCTTAAACTATTTCCTTACCTAAGGAAATGTTTGAGTGGCTCTATGCAAATCCCTTAAACCACTCAATTAGGTAAAGGGGAAATTATTCCTTAAGGTAAACCCTTAAGGGAAACACTTAGGATGTTTTTTGCAACTGGGCCTTGTACACAATTCCTGGAAGCTGAAAATGTCCCAGTTGTTCCATAGCCTGCAAACTCACCAGACATGTCACCCATTGATCATGTTTGGGATGCTCTGGATCGACGTGTACGACAGCTTGTTCCAGTTCCCACCAATATCCAGCAACTTCGCACAGCCATTGAAAAGGAGTGGGACAACACTCCACATGCCACAATCAACAGCCTGATCAACTCTATGCGAAGGATGTGTCGGTCTGCATGAGACAAATGGTGGACAATACTGACTGTGAATTTATAATTATGCCCACCTGTGTGGTATTGCTGTTGTGACATTAATTGCCATTGCCTTGCACGCTGAAAAAGGTATCTGAAAATATGTACATTTCAGTTTATTTACCGGAGTCCTGTCCTATTTTTGTTATTTGCAAATGGTGGTCACACCAGATACTGGCTGGTTTTCTGATCCATACCCCTACCTTTTGTTTAAGGTATCTGTGATCAACAGATGCATATCAGTATTCCCAGTCATGTGAAATCCATAGATTAGGGCGTAATGCATTTATTTCAATTGTCTGATATCCTTATATGAACTGTAACACAGTAAAATCTTTATATTTTTGTTCAGTATAGATAACTTTGACACCCTTTGGAAGCAGAAGATGCTCCACAGTAGGGGTGTCAAACTCATTGCACGGAGGGCCAAGTGTCTGCGGGTGAGGGAAGATCCTTAGTGACCTTAATTCATCAATCAAGTACATGGAAGGAGCGAAAAACCCCAGGCACTCAGCCCTCCGTGGAATGAGTTTGACACATGTGCTCTAGAGGAATGACGGAGTCCATCCAAATCATCTTGGCTCCTGGACCCTGTCCACACATTTCAAGGCTGCGTTGAGACAATGACTTTTCAGTGACCCAAGCCCTGCTCAGATAATCCCTACCATTGTGTGGCTGAGTTGTCGTAGTGCTGCTGCAAATGTACATTGTCCCAGGGGTGTTGGTAGTCATAATGTAAGTAACCTAATTTATGTTCCTCTAACTCCCCGGAATGCATCTGTCAATACTACAGCTATTGTAGCAGTAATCATGTGCCTATGAACCTGAACTGAGATGTGCTAACAGTATAACTCAGTATAACTTTTGCCCTAGTAGGAAGTCCACTGTGAGCAGTTCACCCTGCACTATCAGCTCGAACATAAATATCACTGTCATGTCTTCCTCAGATACGCCTCACAGTGAAGCAATAAAAAACAATCAAGAATCGCAGAAAATTGCTAAAAAATTGCCTACATTAACATATGTAGCCTAAGAAACAAGGTTAATGAAATCAATGACTTGCTAGTAACATAATATTCATATATTGACTATCTCTGAAACTAACTTAGATAATACCTTTGGTAATACAGTGGTAGCAATACATGGTTAGAAAATCTACAGACGAGACAGAAATGCCAATGGGTGTGGTGTTGCTGTAAATATTCAGAGTCAAATTCCTGTAAAGCTTAGAGAGGACCTCATGTTACATACTGTTGAAGTAATATGGCTACAGGTTCACCTGGCTCACCTATAGCCCATTCTGGTGGGGAGCTGCTATAGACCACCAAGTTCTTACAGTCAGTACCTGGATAATGTGTGTGAAATGCTTGATAATGTATGCGATAAACAGAGAGCTATATTTTATGGGTGACCTAAATATTGACTGGCTTTCATCAAGCTGTCCACTCAAGAAAAAGCTTCAAACTGTAACCAGTGCCTGCAACCTGGTTCAGGTTATCAGTCAACCTACCAGGGTATTTACAAACAGCACAGGAATGAAATCATCCACATGCATTGATCACAGCTTTACTAATGCTGCAGAAATCTGCTCTAAAGCAGTGTCCACATCTATCGGATGTAGTGATGATAATTTAGTAGCCATATCTAGGAAAACCACATTTCCAAAGTTTGGGCATAATATAGTGTATAAGAGATCATACAAGAGGTTTTGTAATGATTCCATTGTTGAAGATGTAAGTAATATTTGCTGATCTGTGGTGTGTAATGAGGAGCAACCAGACCCTGCACTTCAGGCATTTATGAAATTGCATATTACAGTTACTAATAAGCATGCACCCATTAAGAAAATGACTGTACAAACTGTTACATCCCTGTGGATTGAAAATGTGTATGGTTGAGAGGGATGAGGCAAAAGGAATGGAAAATAAGTCTGGCTGCACAGCCGGTTGGCAAACGTACTATAAATTGAGAAATCATGTGACTAAACTAAACAAAAAGAAGAATAAACTGTACTATGAAACAAAGTTACATGATATAAAGAATAATAGTAAAAAACTTTGGAGCACTTTAAATGAAATATTGGGCAAAAACGCTAACTCTGCTCCATCACTCATTGAATCAGATGGCTCATTCACCAAAAAACCCACTGAAATTGCAAACTACTTTAGGGATTTGTTCATTGGCAAGATTAGCAAACTTGGGCATGACATGCCAAAAACTAATTCTGAACCTACACATCCATGCATAACTGACCAAATTATGAAAGACAAGCATTGTAATTTTGAGTGTGGAAGAGCTGAAAACGTATTGTTGTCTATCAACAATGACAAGCCACCTTGGTCTGACAACTTGGATGGAAAATTACTGAGGATGATAGCGGACTATATTGCCACTCCTATTAGCCATATCTTCAATCTAAACCTACAGGAAAGTGTGTACCCTCAGGCCTGGAGAAAAGCCAAAGTCATTCCGCTACCCATGAATAGCAAAGCACCCTTTACTGGCTCAAACAGCTGACCAATCAGCCTGTTTCTAACCGCTAAACTTTTGGAAAGAATTGTGTTTGACCAGATACAATGCTATTTCACGGTAAACTAATTAAAAACAGACTTTCAGCATGCTTATAGGGAAAGGCACTAAACATGTACGGCACTTAAACAAATGACTGATGATTGGCTGAGAGAAATTGATAATAAGAAGATTGTGGGAGCTCTTTTGTTAGACTTCAATGCAGGTTTTGACATTATCTGCTGCTGGAAAAACCAATATGTTATGGCTTTACATCCCCTACTATATTGTAGATCAAGAGTTACCTGTCTAACAGAACACAGATGGGTGTTCTTTAATAGAAGCCTCTCCAACATCATCCAGGTATTCAGGCATTTCCCAGGGCAGCTGTCTAGGCCCCTTACTTTTATTCATCTTTACTAATGACCTGCCACTGGCTCTGAGTAAAGCCTGTGAGTCTGTGTATGCTGATGACTCAACATTATACATGTCAGCTACCACATCAAGTGAAATCACAGCCACACTTGACAAAAAACTGCAGTCAGTTTCAGGATGGGTGGCAATAAATATTTTAAGAACTAAAAGCATTGTATTTGTATTTTGGACAAATCATTCACTAAACCATAAAACTCAACTAAATCGTGTTATGAATAATGTAGAAATTGAGCACGTTGAGGAAAAAAAACTGCTTGGTGTAACCCTGGATATGCAAATATATCATTATTTATATTTTACTCTAAGTGAGAAATTGTCCTTTGTAGTGGTCATTAGGACAGAAATATGAACAAATGTACATTACAGTCAATGGGTACAGTAGGGGAAAAACACGCAGTAGTTCCTGCATCCGGGTGTCCACTACAGAGGACATTTCTTGATAAGCTCTTATTTAATGTCCTGACAACTCACTTAACTATTCCAGAGATATTCACTTACTAGAAGCAATTTGAATATCAAACTCACTAAAATTAGAATGAATATGTCACGCCCTGACCTTAGAGAGCTTTTTATGTCTCTATTTTGGGTTTGGTCAGGGTGTGATTTGGGTGGGCATTCTATGTTCTATTTTCTATGTTTTTGTATATCTTTGTTTTGTCCGGGTATGGTTCTCAATCAGGGACAGCTGTCTATCGTTGTCTCTGAATGGGAACCATACTTAGGTAGCCCTTTCCCTCCTTTCTTTGTGGGAAGTTAACTTTGTTTGTGGCACATAGCCCTTAAGCTTCACAGTTGTTTTGTATTGTTTATTGTTGTATTGTTTATCGTCACCTAAATAAAGGAATATGTACGCTCACCACGCTGCGCTTTGGTCCACTTCCTTTGCCGGCCGTGACAGAATAATTACACACGCTTCTTTTCAAATGTCCATAAAATGTGCTTATTTTGATGGCAGCCATGTTATTTTGAACCAGGAAGGTAAAGTTGTCAAGGTCACACCCCCACACGTGATATCCATGAAAAGCCCGAAATGTCCCTTCAAAGGGACAACAGGACTTAACACAGTGGCTTGTATGGTCTCAGAGATACAGACCAAGAACTGATGTCTACTAGAGAGGACAAAAATGAATTGCTGGGTCTCAGGAGGATAATAGAATAATTTGAAATTAGCTCAGACACCTATGCATACTTTCAGCTCAGACACCCATGCATACCCCACAAGAAGTCTCTTCACAGTCCCCAAGTCCAGAACAGACTATGAGTACATGGAACTCTATTCCACATCAAGGAACTCATGCAAGCAGTAAAATCATATATTTTTTAAATGATAAAACTACACCTTATGGAACAGCACAGACTATGAATAGACACACACACACACACACACACACACACACACACACACACACACACACACGCTAACAAACACACATGCTAACAAACACACATGCTACACACACATGCTAACACACACGCATACACACACACATGCTAACACACACACACGTACATATGGATTTTTTTATTGTAAAAATGTTGCAGTAGAGTACTGTGTAACAATGTGCTGTGAAATGTAATGTTTTAATTGTATGTCATTTCCTTAATCTTGCTGGACCCCAGGAAGAGTAGCTGCTGCCTTGGTAGCAACTAATAGGGATCCCTAATAAACCCCAGGAAGAGTAGCTGCTACCTTGGTAGCAACTAATAGGGATCCCTAATAAACCCCAGGAAGAGTAGCTGCTGCCTTGGTAGCAACTAATAGGGATCCCTAATAAAATACAAACACAAACCATGCAGTTTATTAGGCTACCGATGAAATAAGTTATGATGAACTTCACAGGGTGGATCTTGATGCTCCTATCCAATAAATATCCAGGGTCTAATTCTGGTGACATGATGATCAATGCTAGACTGCCGTTTGACAAAAAATAAATATTCTTGCTCTTAACCATAATAATCTCATCATTTAGACTAGCCTACTCACACAGCCTACCCTCACTGTATCTGCGAACTGCTTGCTAGAGAACACGTGCCAAGACCAGAGTAGGAACATTTGCTATTTTAAGCAACAGGGATTGTAACAAAACTATCATTAGAGCTGAAAATGCCATGGAAACGCATTAAACTTTCGATTTTTATTCGGTACATGAAAACTTAAGCGAAAAAGTACATTTGTGTGCACTATGTCATCACGCACTGATATTTATCCACAACAAGTCCATCATATTTTGTTTATGGAGATTTTAGAATATTCACATGAAAATCTGTCGCCAATGGAAAGCTAGCTAATGATATTGACCAATTGACCAATCTCTCTCCATGTCCTTTCTGGTGGCACAGAACTTTAGCCACTGGAGGGTGCTAACCTAATGCATTTGCTCTCTCAGAGGAGAGGAAAATTATAACAGGTATGTTTTAGTAAATTATTTGCGCTCTCTACCTCTGATGTTTATGACCTTGGTCAGAAAAGTTGCATAGACTTATGGCTATCCATTACACAATGTGTCCTGTTATGAATGTATTTTGTGTAGCTGGTACGCAGCGTTCGGTGCAAGAACAAATCATTCCTTCCGCATGTATAGAGTCTACTAATAAATTAAGAAAAGTATGTTTGCTTCATTCAAAGTCTTTAACTTGACTACCAGAGGACTGTAGATTACATTGCAAATATAGTTGTTGTATGTTTTACTGATGTTACAGTAGGTTTTGTCGATTGCATATTGAAGTATTGATTGAAATTCCAAGTTTTTACCTTTGGCCTTCTCGTGGTGGATTGGAGCTATAATTCCTTGGGCATTACACGGTAATGCATATCCACTAATCCTGAGATGAAGCATGGGCTCAATAGCAGCCTAATCCCTCTGTCCTATTACTGCTAAAGATCCTAAAAGAGCTAGATAGGTGTAAGGAACATTGTCGAAATCTCACATAGCCCACCAGAGAGCTATACACAGATCTGTGAGGAGGGGTCAACAGCAATTTAGGGAAAGGAGCTGAGATCAGTATAGAGCTGGGGGCCTGACTAAAACATTCGTGTTGAGTTCATTAACATGTGGTCAAAGAGCCATGAAACTTTCAACGAAGCTAATCAGTAAACCAACCATGAAACATTGTTGGTAGACTTAGCCAATACCCACAGAACGATTTACAGGGTCTGGCAGGTTTGGATATAAGGGGGGTGGGGCGTTACTTAGCTTGATACCAATTACAGCATAGTAGAATGGACAACTTTAACCTCTCGTCAATCTGGAACCAAACCAACAACTTCCTGTCATATTAAGTGCATGTGTTAATCAACATTTTGGAGCCGTTTCTTGGTAAAGTCAAAGCATCACAACCCTCTGCACTTAAAAGAGGTGATGCAATGTAGTCCGTTCTGTGGAGTTAAATCGGTAAGAGACCTAAGAATTTATGGGTGAGTCAGCCCCTGCTCCAGGCAACAAGAGTTTACATCAGATCAATGCCTGAGGATAACAGTCATTGATCAACAGCAGCCTCTTCAGTGTTGGAATTACCTTGAGGACCTTTACCTCTACCAATGTTCCATTGATTGTGACTGCTGGTTCACGTATTGAAAACAGTGAGGTAAGTAACATTTTGGGGATTTAAAAATAAGTCACACGTAATCACAAAAATGTTGTGTTTTTATCACAGACGAAGTGTAAACGCAGAGAACTTTTACATTTATACCACTCTACTTCAGCAAAGTTTAAGGAGAGAAATTATCAAGTAAAAATGCACCACTATGTACACTGGTGCTTTTCTAGACGTCTATATTTATAGTTTTGCTTCGCTTTCATTTCTTTTTGTCTATTCCTCTGTTCATATCTAGGTCTGCTAGTTCCCGGGAGATGTGTTTTTCCTCACAGAATCTTTTGGGAATGTGTCGCTTTTTCTAAACTCTCTGTTTGAGTAAGCATTGCAAGTCAGGAGACTTTTTGCTGCGTCACTACGGTAACCACAGGAGCTGTTTGAGCCTCTGTCTCCCTCATTAATAACTTGTGCTGTGGGTCCCTATTATGCAAGCTCTGAAACCTGAGAGCTGGTCACCTGTTCTGCTACCTGAGCTGGGGGCTCAGGGGAAGGGAGTGTCGGCTGGCTGCCCCACTAGAAAACTGGACAGGAGGAGATTAGGCCAGAGCAAGTGCCTGAAACTCCAGGGATCTCTAGTGGATGTGTTAGCCCACGTCCCCAGGTCTGAGCTGTGTGGTGAAGGTGGTGGAGCTGGAGAGGAGTTGTGGCTGCCGCTGGAGTGGTTCCATACTCACCCCTCTGGGAGTTCCATCCAAAACGAGGTGGAACTTTATTTTGACAGAACAGGAAGTGTCACCTTCAACCCTGAGGAGACAGACTTGACCCCACCTGAGGGCTACTCACATAGCTTTGACTGGTCAGATGACCCTGGCTCCAGACCCCAGTCTACAGTAAGCAGTGATCAGCTCTTTCCATCGGGTACCCTGGGTCATCTGGAGACAGTCAGGATCAGGTGCACACCTGGGAGAGAATGGGTCAGAGTCTGTACTCTGTCCTCTGTTAGAAACGGGTGGCTGCCTTTACCAAAAAGAGGAGTACTATATGAGCTAACCGGCCTTCTCTACCAGGTAAGATACAACTGATTCAAATGTAGATTTTTTATTTTATTTATTTAACCTTTATTTAACTAGGCAAGTAAGTTAGAAACAAATTCTTATTTACGATGACGGCCTACCGGGGAACAGTGGGTTAACTGCCATGTTCAGGGGCAGAACGGCAGATTTTTACCTTGCCAGCTCGGGGATTCAATCCAGCAACCTTTCAGTTACTGGCCCAACGCTCTAAGCACTAGGCTACCTGCCTTAACCAACTATATATTAAATCATGCAAAACAAATCGCAGTACAGTAGTAGTTTTAGATGTATTGTTTCGTGTAAGAACTTTTACTTTCCCCTGGTTGAAAACAAAGTTGGTCAGCGTCAGGAAAGGGCTTCTCTCCACGGCTAGTGAGTTAAGTGGAGTTTCTAATCTCTGTAAATTTCTCAGAATCTGTTCTTGCCTCCTGGTGTGCGATTAAAATTGGATGTTGACAAAGAAATCTTTAGCCACTGGAATGTTCTCCCTCTGTGAATCACTGCTAGAATTCTTATGGATCATCGCTCATGTGACCACATTCCTACCATACTAGTCAAGGCAATTACCGCATGCTTGAGTTTGTCCCCTTAATTGATGTAATACAAAGCCCTGTTTTGTTTTTATATAGATCCATCTCTGCAGTGTATGATACCTTTCACTAAAATACTATATTTAAACCAAAATATTAGTTTGCTAAAAAAAAATTGCAGCAAATTTGAAAAATAACACTATTTTTCAGAGACAAATTGAACTTCGCATCGACTCCATCAGACGGAAGAGTTATGACAGCGGTGTGATACTCAAAGGTATGTACTGAATGCCATTCCTCCTCTAGTAATAATTACATGGACTGCTAACTATCTTTGATTTCTAACATTAGGTTGAGCTACAATAAGTCAGAGTGGAGATAAAATAGGTTATGATAGGGGATAGGAAAGAGGAGAGGAATGAGTAAAAAGAAGGGAAGAAAAAAGCACAAGATGACTCCACAACAAAAATCTATCAACTGATGCCAGTGGGTCACATCTTCATGAGCTGTGAACTATTTCTCCCATGGCTGTGATTCAGGTCCAGAGAGACATACAATGTCTTCTCTGCTCTCAGTGCTGACTGCTGATGTGTTTATTTGTATATACCCTGGGTACTACACAGTCTGTCTGCTCCCTAACCAGCTGTGAGCCCCCATGGCCTCACACTCTGTTCCCTTCACTGTCAGGCACAGAGAGGATGACTCAATCACTGCTTTCACACACCACAATCAACACAGTCACAAAGCCAATTCTTCATAGACCCTCTCTCTCTCTCTGTGTTCTAGAAAGTAAAGATGGACCCTTGCCCAAGAGAGAGAGAGAGAGAGGCGGGAGAGAACAGACACATTTGTAATCATAAACACCCCCCAGGAGCAAAGAAACACACACACACACACACACGCATACAAACAAATAAACAAAGACACACACACACTTGTCTTGTTTATACTCAGGGCTATGTTTCACTGCCTCATGTTATCGTGTCAATCTGGAGATGCACGGCAGCAAAGCCATGAGAAGTACCCCTGCTGGTACTCCAATTCCCCTACCCTGCATGCTATATGCAAGATAACTAAAAGCAAAATCAAGGGAAAAACTATGCATGCATAATATTCAATTTCCATGTTACTGCTTACTTTCATAATCCTGTCCCAATTGATTTTCCTCTGAATTGGAACACGTGATGTAAACATAATTACTTTACAGTATCTTATTCTCAAAACAGCATAACATAGCCTATACAATTACTTCAATTTGCCTGCTCTCACTATGACATTATAGGGTAAATGGGGTTAAAGTGTTCCATGATTGCCGAAATGTATTACATACATCACACTCTCATTTCAATTTTAAAGTCTTGCTCACTGCATGCCTCCAATGAACATATAGACAATATATTGATAGATCCATCTAATATATTTCATGATTGAATGATGTAATGGACTGAGCAGGAAATAAAGAAAAGGTGACAACGTGATGAGTTATAACTTGGGGGCAATAAACAAATTCCGTTGCACATTGAGGTAGGCCATAAATCCATAAGCTGCAGTTGACTTACTTCATCCTCTTGTGTTTTAGAGTAAACACGTCTTGGGAAATGTGAGCGCCAGGTGAGGTGATGAGGAATAATTAGGCCATGTGTTATGACAGTTTTATCATGGCTGCGATGTGGTCATAGCCACGAGGCGAAGCCTCAAGTGTATTATTGCCTTGGACTCGAGTACAGTATTTCATACAATTGGTTACCAGCATTAAAAAGCAAGATTCTATCCCAAACCATTCATTTTTCAACAAAATGTGACGCTACATTCACTAACACTGGTTGTCAAGTGCAATTTTGGGCGTTCTCTGGTCGTTAGTTCTAGTCGACTGCCAGGTAAAGCAAAACTACCCAAGCGCAGGTTGACATTTTCGGAACTTTGCAGGTTGCTATGGCAAACAAAAATGGTTGAAGCTGAAAAGACAGGAAACTAGCTGCATTTAGTTTCTCTTTAAGTGTTTTTTTTCTTTATAGGCACTATGTATCCATAAAAATCATGCTGATTTGTGATTTAGACTGGCTGAGAAAAGCTGCCTGTCTGGCTCATGTTGATTAGTATGGGACACATTGGAGATCGAATTGCAAATGTTGATGATAATGTCTAGATATTTTTTACAGTGGAGATCAAGTTTATAAATTGCATGGCTGGGCAGTGAATCTTAAAAATATATATATAACTAGCCCAAGATAGACCACAGCCTGTCGTTTCCAATGGGAGCAAATTAATTATAGTGGGCAGAACAAGCAAGGAGGTGGGCAGAGCCAATCATGAGCTGGCAAGAACATATTTGTGCGTTCTAGCATGTACTTGCATATTTGCATTAGGGAACGCCTACTCCGTGAGTGCGTGTGTGCAATAACCAAATTCGCCCTTCCACTCCTTCTAAACAACACCATTTAAAAAAACTTTGGCAAAGGGTAAAGTCTACAAAACTTAGTCCACTCTGTTCGTAACAAGATTTTAGTTTTGGAAACAGAAAACTGTATTGAGATCAAATGTTTCATCGATGAGAAAATTTGCAGAATCTCGGCCATAATTAGTCTCGTTCCATCTTCTACCACTGCGGGCCACTGGGCTTCCTTTCACCACCATATTTGGTAGTGAGTGGAAACGCCAAGCGGATGCTTCACATTTATACATCCGGTGAAATATCTGTCTCATTGTTCTATCTGTGTAAGTAGTGGTACATTGCTAGGTAACGACGTAAACGATGGCACTTTTTATGAATGTATTCGCCATGTGTATGTTGTGTAGTATATCATGGGCACGATAGGCTCTAATAATGGGAGATAAATAAGTCCCAAGGGGGTGTGGTATATGACCAATATACCATGGCTAAGGGCTGCTCTTAGGCACGACAAAGCGCACAGACGAGACAGCTGTGGGCCTATCGTCTGTCTGTCTGTCAGTCTCCTGTTCGCCAGGACTCTCGACATCTGTCATTCATTGCAAAGTGGACAGAGAAAATAATAGTACGCTTCTTCTCTGAGACCTGTTTCAGTGAGGAAACGTGTAGGCTGAGTGCTTTGTGGACTTGCCTGTTGTGTTTTGTTTTAGATTTTTCCAATGTCTGGAACAAGCAGTAGGCTATATATTTTTTGTTTTGTTTACCGCCATGTACATATTTCAGAAGGAAAATTAGACGACAATTGGTCCAAGTCCATGGGTTTTCGAAGTGGGAGGTTCCCCAACCTACCAACATCTAATATCAATGAGGTAAAAGATAAAACCCTTTTACTATTCTAGCTGTGATATATTTGTTATCATATTACTGTGCTTGTCTTATTATTGTTATCTTTACAAAGTTATTTCTTCTGTACAAATTACTGCAACTTATAGCTAATAAGTACATGGTTATGTGTATCAGTTTTAAAAAGTATATGTTTGAACATGGTAATATCATCATCATCATCATATCATCATCATCACTATGTTTTAGTACAATTTATGATGCTGAATTAATACATGTCATAACATCCATTATGGCAATGTATTCCTTGCTTTTCTAATTAGATTTATGCCATCTAGACAAGGAGGCTGTTCACTAGCTCAGCAGTGGGTTTTAGTCCGGAGAAGAACTTTGCCATTCAAATCTATTCGATTACGTTTGTAAGACATGCAGTCCTCAGACTTTGAGTCAACATGAGTGCAATTTTATGCAGGAACTTGTGGACATGTTATTGTGCTTGGACAAGCCATGGGATGTTTTCACTGCAAACAACAGCCCTTATGTTAACTGACAGTCCCGATCCATCCTGCGAATCAACTATTGTCAGAGAATGGACGTGAACTAACCACTAATATGACACATGTCTGATATGAAGTGAAAGTGTGACAATTGTTTTACCTTCTCATGTACACTTTACTTGTCTTAATTGGCCTGTCTTAAGCTGGATAGCCAGGCAATCCTGGAATGTCAATGTTAAATGTCATGGTTAATTTGTCGCTGACTGTTGGGCATCAGGTTACACATCACCATGGTAACAAAAGGAGATCTCAAAATGAGAGCAGGTAGCCGATAATAAGTAATCCCTAGAATATATCACGGGGAAAAGTTTTGGATTTATTTCCCTCAGTCTATTTCATATACCTGAAAGATGCGCTGTATTTTTAGACTGACTATTTCAACACAGCTCTGATATTTTCCTCTGGGTTCCCTCTCCCTAGGCTTCCACCAAGGATATTACCCCCTCATGGAGCATGTGGAGAGGACAGGGGGAGAGGGCTCCCACATCACCCTCCCTTATGAGGCCGACACACTCTGGGGACTCCCAGAGAGGTGGACATGTACCCCACAGAGGGAGTCCAACCCTGCTGAGGATGGCCAGTGTCCCTAATGTCCTGGGCGGCCGACCAAAGACGGGCTTCTCCTCCATCACCATCACATCCTGCAGGGTCTCCCAGTCAGGGGCCAACCGATCACATTATCCCCACCAACCGATCCTGCCTATCAGGTCATCCACATCCCTCAACCCAGTCATGAGTCATGTCCTATCCTCAGCCATTCCAAAGCACTCTGAGGTGGTGACCAGACATAAGGCCACCATAGTAAAGGTGACAGAGTACAGACAGAGCTACTCTGCATGTGCCAAGGTCCAGATGAGAGGGCCAGGGATGAGGACTGCCTGGCCTGAACACAGGCACAGTTACACAGGTGAGGACAGTCTCAAGGACAATGGAAGCTCCTTCAGGCCTTTCTCACTCCAGCCCTCTTTCCGCTCCTGCGTCCAGCTTGAGGTACATTGGAGGTCTGCGAACACAGTTCTGTATCTGGACAAGTCACTGTCTATCTCCATAGGACAGCCAGAGGTCACAAAACCAGTTGTGCACAGGTCCACCCTATCTCTGTATGTTGGGGGCTCGTCCCACATTGGAACTTCTATGGATTACCCCAAAACACTTCAGGACCTCCGGAGATCTATGGGGGCACTAAGCTGCACCCATAGATGGGACAACTTAGAGACTGATGTGGGTTACAGCATAGGCTCTTCATCAACCAACGGAGGCTACGAGGTCCCCAAAATGGCAGATACTGATGGTATTAAGAATAGGACATCTGATTTAACTGCACACAATCTTACCTCAGGGTTACTCTCATCAGCCAGAGGAACAGGCGACTCATACTCCAGGGCCAGTCAGCACAATGGAATTGCAGATGAGCTGTGCTGTCGTCGGCTGAGAAATTCCACACACAGACACCCTGCTTTTAATATCAGCCCAGGTATGAATTTCATCTCCCCATGTCAGGGCAAAACTCTAAAGTACCCATGCAAATCCAGCAGCATTCCTTTCAATGGCTCCCCATTTCCATAGCTGTGTGGATAAAATCACATTTCCAAGTCTTAACAGCGTACGCAATGCCATAGCGAGGAGGTCTTAGAGGGTGTAAAGTCTCATTTTTAACTCTGCCTCTTACCTTTTGATTTATACCTCATACATTGTTAATAGGATATCTTCCTTACAGACGCAGTGTGTATAGAAATGCACATTGGTGAAAAATCCACAAGTGCTACATTCTCACATAATGGAACACTGTGCTTATGTGAAGGAAAAACTCATGCTTCTATTTTCATTTCATCCCTCTCTTACTTCCAACACATCCTTTGCATACATTATCTACCCTCTCCACCCAGTAAGCGTGGCGGTGTTAGGCTTTCACGGGTGTGACACCGGGTGAAGCGCCCCATGAAAAGAATGAGTATATTGTTTTAAACGATCTCACTCCCCAGGCTGGTTGTGGAGGCTAGCTTATGGCTCAGAGGACAGACGAGAATGTCCTGTCTGCTTGGTGCTGCTAAGCACTGTCTGAAATAAAATTAGGCCAGGAGTCAGCTTTGAGAAGCACTGCACAATACCCAGGGTCTCTGTATACCCTCTCTGGTATTGTACTGAAAAATGGCATTGTGGAGTTCACAGCACCTGAGTGGCATTGTATCCTTAGTTTTGTCCATTGTGGATTTATTGGAGAGGTTTGTTTGTAATTAGATGTAATTTGCCAAGGTTCTAGCTCGTTTCGAAGGTACTGCGTTTTTCCTGAGGGGCATTGTAGGGTATCTATTTTGAGTGGCATTGCGCCCCTATTTTGTCCTTTGTGAATGTATTGGAGAGGTTTGTTTGTACAAGTGACTACCTCTTTTTCAAAGTGACTACTCTGTGCCTTGAGGGGCATTGTAGGGTAGCCATAAGAACATAGAATGCTTACAATCTACAGTATGTCCAAGGGTACGTGTTATGGAAGTCTCATAGGCACTGCAGAGTATACATCATGTATGAGCAGAGAAGAGCAGCGTCTATCATTTGATCAGTACGCAGCAGTTACACTCACACCAGGGAGGTAAAGCTTGGCTCATTGCGGCAGTACTGCAAGCATATAGACCACACATACCTGCTCTGGCTGGCCTCCTAGTGGACTCATCTACTGGCCCAGGTCACAGAGTGATGGATTCTGGTTACAGTGCAAGTGTAGATAAACATAAATATACACATTAAATACACATTAAGATACAAAACACAGTCAATTAAAACATTATATCCTGGCATGACTTCCACTGGAACGCAAAGAGTTTGATGCATCTGGTGGACATAAGGCTTTATATAGGCTACAACGTTTTATAGGCCATGATTTAATATAATCATCCATTTAGTCCCATGCGTTTTGGATCGTGCATCAAGGACCGGAACTTAACAGTTTTTTCCTCAACAAAAAAGATTGATGCAAGGGGGGCTCAAACCCACAGTTAAAGTGCACTATTCATTTAGAATCAACCACTTCAGCAGAGTGTTCCAACTCGAAGTGATGATTTTTATTTTTTTATTTTTTTTATTTCACCTTTATTTAACCAGGTAGGCCAGTTAAGAACAAGTTCTCATTTACAACTGCAACCTGGCCAAGATAAAGCAAAGCAGTGCGACAAAAACAACAACACAGAGTTACACATGGGATAAACAAATGTACAGTCAATAACACAATAGAAAATCTGTATACAGTGTGTGCAAATGAAGTAAGGAGGTAAGGCAATAAATAGGCCAATAGTGGCGAAGTAATTACAATTTAGCAATTAACACTGGAGTGATAGATGTGCATATGAGGATGTACAAGTATAAATACTGGTGTGCAAAAGAGCAGAAAAAAACAAAAACAAATATGGGGATGAGGTAGGTAGTTGGTTGGATGGGCTTTTTACAGATGGGCTGTGTACAGCTGCAGCGATCGGTAAGCTGCTCTGACAGCTGTTGCTTGAAGTTAGTGAGGGATATATACAGTGAGTCTCCAACTTCAGTGATTTTTGCAATTCGTTCCAGTCATTTGCAGCAGAGAACTGGAAGGAAAGGCAGCCAAAGAGGTGTTGGCTGTGGGGATGACCACTGAAATATACCTGCTGGAGCACGTGCTACGGGTGGGTGTTGTTATGGTGACCAGTGAGCTGAGATAAGGCGGAGCTTTACCTAGCAAAGACTTATAGATGACCTGGAGCCAGTGGATTTGGCCACGAATATGTAGCGAGGACCAGCCAACGAGAGCATACAGGTCGCAATGGTGGGTAGTATATGGGGCTTTGGTGACAAAAATGGCACTGTGATAGACTGCATCCAATTTGCTGAGTAGAGTGTTGGGGGATAATTTGAAAATGACATCGCCGAAGTCAAGGATCGGCAGAATAGTCAGTTTTACGAGGGTATGTTTGGCAGCATGAGTGAAGGAGTCTGTTGCGAAGTAGAAAGCCGATTCTAGATTCAACTTTGGATTGGAGATGCTTAATGTGAGTCTGGAAGGAGAGTTTACAGTCTAGCCAGACACCTAGATATTTATAGTTGTCGTCATATTCTAAGTCAGAACCGTCCAGAGCAGTGATGCTAGGCGGGGGGGCGGGTGCGGGCAGCGATCGGTTGAAGAGCATGCATTTAGTTTTACTTGCGTTTAACCTGTTATGGCTGCAGGGGGCGTATTGAATAACTGGAAAGAGGTGCCCATTTTCAAACGGCCTCGTACTCAATTCTTGCTCGTACAATATGCATATTATTATTACTATTGGATAGAAAACACTCTCTAGTTTCTAAAACCGTTTGAATTATTTCTCTAAGTGAAACATAACTCTTTTTACAGCCCATTTCCTATCCGGAAGTGAGATTTCCAAAAGCGATGTCTCTCTTCAAGAGCTTGTCTATAAAAGGGCATGTCACTTAGGACTGTAGAAACACGTCATACACCTTCCCCTGGGTGTCATGCGGAAGTGAGAGCAGAAATGACTTGATTATCTCGTTCTGGGATTGAATACAACCTCTTGGAGTGAGGGATGCGCCATTATTTTTTTTTGGAAGGCGCGAAGTTGGACCTGGAATCGCCTCCTGGAAAACCGTCGTTATAGGTGAATATGATCTCCGACTTCGATTTTATTTGATACATGTCACAATATCATCCTAAAGTATGTTTTTTCAATATAGTTTAATTATATTATTGAAATTTATTCGGGACTTTAGACGTGATGCTTTGGAGGAATTTGTTCAAGAAGGAGAGGTTGGCGCCGCACGGCCAGTGTGCTTGCTAATTCAAGAGGGAAATAGTTCGTTCTGGATCCAAACAAAGACGGTTCTGAAGAAAGGACCCCTTGTACAACATTCTGATTGAAGATCAACAAAGATAAGGACCCGATTTGGGATGCGATTTCATATATCTGTCGAACTGTGCTATCGCTACCGTTTGTCTTGAATAGATGCTGCTGTGTGTTAGCTATTGTAGTAAGCTAATATAACGATATATTGTGTTTTCGCTGTAAAACACTTCAAAAATCGGAAATATTGGCTGTATTCACAAGATCTTTGTCTTTCATTAGCTATCCACCATATATTTTTCTGAAATGTTTTATGATGAGTAATTAGGTAGTTGACGTTGGTGTCTGTATTTACTCTGGCTACTCCCGTGCGATTTCTGACTTTAGCTATGATGGTAGCAGTAATGTAAAACTGATTTATAGCTCAAATATGCACATTTTTCGAACAAAACATAGATTTATTGTGTAACATGTTATAGGACTGTCATCTGAGGTAGTTTTTTCTAGGTTATTTAGGTTAGTTCTAGGTTAGTTAGGTTGGCTTTGTGCATTCTACCTGCATGCTACCGGTGCTGTGAAAAATGTCTGTCCTCTTTTGTATTTGGTGGTGAGCTAACATAAATATACGTGGTGTTTTTGCTGTAATACATTTAAAAAATCGGACATGTTGGCTGGATTCACAAGATGTTTATCTTTCAAATGCTGTATTGGACTTGTTAATGTGTGAAAGTTAAATATTAAAAAAAAATAGATTTTGAATTTCGCGCCCTGCACTTGAGCTGGATGTTGTCATAAGTGTACCGGTGTCGGGCTTGCAGCCCTAACAAGTTTTAAGAGCAGTTGGAGGCCACGGAATGAGTGTTGTATGGCATTGAAGCTTGTTTGGAGGTTTGTTAACACAGTGTCCAAAGAAGGGCCAGATGTATACAGAATGGTGTCGTCTGCGTAGAGGTAGATCAAAGAGTCACCTGCGGCAAGAGTGACATCATTGATATATACAGAGAAAAGAGTCGGCCCGAGAATTGAACCCTGTGGCACCCCCATAGAGACTGCCATAGGTCCGGACAACAGGCCATCCAATTTGACACACTGAACTCTTATCGGCAGACTCAACAGCCTTGGTTTCTCTAATGACTGCCTCGTCTGGTTCACTAACTACTCCTCAGATAGGCTGTTGAGTCTGCCGATAAGAATACGGTGATTGACAGAGTCGAAAGCCTTGGCCAGGTCGATGAAGACGGCTGCACAGTACTGTTTTTTATTGATGGTAGTTATGATATCGTTTAGGACCTTGAGCGTGGCTGAGGTGGACCCGTGACCAGCTCGGAGACTGGATTGCATAGTGGAGAAGGTACGATGGGATTCGAGATGGTCGATGATCTGTTTGTTCACTTGGCTTTCAAAGACTTTAGAAAGGCAGGGCAGGATGATAGGGATAGCCTTCATGATTGCTATTTGACTAATCCATAAGGTTTCGGTATTTTTACGTTATACGATAAACGGACCTCTTATCTTTTTTCCATAAAGCACAGATAAACAAAAACGTGGGATTTTTTTCATATATGAAAAAACATGAAAATGTTGTCTAATGTTAGTAGTAGCTAGTACCCTAGTCAAGGATGCATCGATGCAATATTGGCACTCAACATTTTGTTACAGACCAATGAAACAAAAGTAGTCCTTGAATTTGTAGGTTTAATATATCCCTCTAGTGGCCAGGGTTGACCTATTTTAAGAAATGCCATTGGTTGGTGGATATAAAGTCTAAGATCTAGGCTGATTTTTGTGCCAGGATATAATCAGTGCCACCTGTTGAGGTTAGCATAGGGCAAACGTGCCGATACACATTTTGTGCTGGAGAACCTGTTGGTTGCTTATTTTCGCAAGTACGGACCAAATGTATTGAAGCCGGAGTAATTTACCGGTGTTATAAACTCGCCATACTCTCGCTCCGTTTGCTGCATTGCTTGCTATACCAATGACAGCGTTGAAATAGTCTGACTTGGTACATAGATTTCTTGTTTGTTGGCGCCAGAGCATTTGATGGTGTGTTCTTCCTATGATAAATGATTGTGTCTGATATTAAATGGGTCTGTTTTTAAAGGAGGTGGAGGAGCGGGGTTAGAGAGTGCAGGATAGATGCACTGTCATCATGGTTTACATTATTCATGCAGTATGAACGTGTCTTTTTCTCTGCTTTACTCACTGAGTCGTGGAGAGTAGGGGTCAGTTAGAGGGCTCAACAATTTTCCCTCTTCTCCAGGGCCCAGTTCTTCAAAAGTTATCTATCGGAAAGGATTAAATGCATTCATTCTATTTCTATAAATGTCATCCTATCTGATAGGAGTAATCCAGATAGATAATTTTTGAAAAACTGGGCCCTGGTCATATACTCCAGATCACAAATAACTCAACTCTCACTCAGCCCTCATGTTCATTTTACCTATGTTAGATGTGATGTAAAAATACAAAGCCACGTTTTAAAAAGGGCCAAATGGCTTCTCTGCAAATTATTCTGAATGCACATCTTAAGTAAGATCTAGGTTATCTGAAAACCTCTTTGTTGCTCAATCACAAAAATAAAAATCTGAATAAAATGTAATCGACAATGTTTGATGAAGAGTTAACTGCATATGCACTGGAATATACAGCTAACTACCAAAAGAAAGGAAACACCTAAATAAAGTGTCTTAATAGGGCGTTGGGCCTCCACGAGCCAGAACAGGTTCAATGCACCTTGCCATAGATTCTACAAGTGTCTGGAACTCTGTTGGAGGGATGAAACTCCATTCTTCGACGGGAAATGTTGTTTTGTTGACGGTGGTGGAAAATGCTGTCTCAGGTGCCGCTCCAGAATCTCCCATAAGTGTTCAATTGGGTTGAGATCTGGTGACTGAAACACACACTGTTAAAGCCCCCTATGCTCCTTTGAGACCGCTATACCACTCTTCCAAAGTCACTGAGATTTCTTCATCTACAATACAATTTGATTGTCCGTAGTTACAGAGAACAACAGAAATGTGTCTTCTGCACTCTTAATTTCACACACTGTTTCCTTGAATGCAACTCATGTCGCACACACACACACACAAACACACACACACTGCGCTACTGGAGAAAATGTTGTGGAGTTAAGAGCCTTGCTCAAGGGCTCAACGGTAGGGGATTGTTGTTAGGATATGAACACAGCAGCCCTCCAGTTACCAGATCAATTTCCCCCTGTTTATCCAGCGCCCTACCTGGGATTCGAACAGGCGACTTTTCGGATACAGGTCCAATTCCTCAGCCGCTGTGCTACCTACCGCTGTGCTACCTACGTAGCCATAATAGCCAAAATAATGGGCAACTAGGCATTTCTATACATAACCCTGAGCATGATGGGATGTTTTAATTGCCAAAAGATATTCTCTGCTACTTTTGTAGACTTTTTAGCCAGTATTTCTGAAAGTAGCGCTCACTAACCAAAATGATCCCCGAAAATGTTGTAATACATCACAAATGTGCAGATATGTGCACCACGTTATTGCTCTCTCTCTCTCGCTCTGCTGTGTGTGCATTTTGCTAGCTGTCACTCAAATGGTGAGGGGCTGAAGCTCATTGGCTGAAACGCGAATTGGCTCACGTGGGGGTAAATCTAGGGAAAATGGTGCCGCACAGTTTCCAGAAAAGTCATTTTCAAAATAGGGATTTCATGGCTAATTGAGGTAAGACAGTAATTCTGACAAATCCAGCCCAAAGGTTGAAAAAAATACTTACTAGTTGCCAAAGTACCGGAGCATGTCTTTAATTAACTCAGGAACCACAACTTTGTGGAAACACCTGCTTTTAATATACTTTGTATCCCTCATTTACTCAAGTGCTTCCTTAATTTTGGCAGTTACTTGTACAGCATATGTTCTGTTTTCTGTCTCTGCCAATCAAAGTAGATACTAGAACATGGGGAAGACAGTCACTACGTAAGGAGAGTGATGAAAGACAAGGACACTCCAGAGAAGATCTGCATGTTGCTGAGTATTTCTGTACACACCAAGCAGACACCTGCCAATCACAACTGACAGTTGATCCTCAGGATATCAAACCCAGAGCCTTCAGTCTCAAAGTATGTGTGGATCAATATCACTCTATCTTCTGAAATCATTTTCCTGAATGTTTCATTATATTATATACTGTAATATTATATGATGCTGTATGGTCACTGTGTGAAAATTCTTTATCTGAAATTTGAAAAGATATCGGCATCTATAGAGAGACGACTTTGGTTGTGTTGCTAGCACTGCAAACGACTAGTAAAGAGTAATCTGTGAGTGAAGGACTTTCTTTCAAAAGGAATGTTTATTCTACTTTATTGAAGAATAGCTCCTTCACATTCATTAGCGAGACCTTTACCATTCTATCTAAACTGGTGCCAGTCAAAGTTAAAATGCTTTTATTTCCCCTGCACTCTTAGAAAACAAATGTGCTATCTGGAACCTTAAAGGGTTCTTCGGCTGTCGCCATATGAGAACCCTTTTAATAACCTGTCACGCCCTGACCTTAGATCCTTTTTATGTCTCTATTTGGTTTGGTCCGGGTGTGATTTGGGGTGGGTATTCTATGTTCCTTAGTTCTATTATTTGTATTTCTATGTTTTGGCCGGGTAGGGTTCTCAATCAGGGACAGCTGTCTATCGTTGTCTCTGATTGAGAACCATCCTTTTTGTATTGTTTATTGTTTTTGTCGCAGTCATTTCTTAATAAAAGGAATATGTACGCTCACCACGCTGCGCTTTGGTCCACTTCATGCAACGGCCGTGACAGAACTTCCCACCACCAATGGACCAAGCAGCGTGGCCAGGAGTATGAAACAACCTGGGAGGAGGTAGAGAGGTGGTCGGTCGACCCAGGGAGGGTGCCAGAGCCTGCCTGCGATTCAAATGAGCAGTGCGAAGAGGGATACCGGAGAATGGAGTCGGCGAGACGTACACGGTTAGCGAGGAAGCTCGAGAGGCAGCCCCCCCCAAAACAATTGGGGGGGGGGGGGGGGGGGGGTGGCACACGAGGAGAATGGCTGAGTCAGGTTGGAGACCTGAGCCAACTCCTCGTGCTTACCGTGGTGAGCGTTGTACTGGTCAGGCACCGTGTTATGCGGTGGAGCGCACGGTGTCTCCAGTGCGCGTTCACAGCCCAGTGCGCTACATCCCAGCTCCCCGCATCTGCCGGGCTAGGGTGAGCATCCAGCCAGGACGGGTTGTGCCAACCCTGATCTCCAGACCTCCAGTGAGCCTCCTCGGCCCAGTATATCCTGTGCCGGCTCTACGCACAGTGTCTCCGGTGCGTCTGCACAGCCCAGTGCGTCCTGTGCCAGCGCCCCGCATGTGCAGGGCGAAGATAACCATCCAGCCAGAAGGGGTTGTGCATGCTCTACGCTCGAGACCTCCAGTGCGCCTCCACGGCCCAGTGTATCCGGTGCCTCTGCCAAGGACAAAGCCTCCTGTATGTCTCTCCAGCCTGGTGAGTCCTGTGCCTGCTACCAGAACCAGGCCTTCTGTATGTCTCCCCAGCCTGGTGAGTCCTGTGCCTGCTGCCAGAACTAGGCCTCCTGTATGTCTCCCCAGCTTGGTGAGCCCTGTGGCAGCTCCACGTACCAGACTGCCCATAAGTCTCCTCACTCCAGCGATGACCCATGGCACGAAGACTCCAGTGATGATCCATGGCACGAAGACTCCAGTGATGATCCATGGCACGAAGCCTCCAGTGATGATCCATGGCAAGAAGCCTCCAGTGATGATCCATGGCAAGAAGCCTCCAGTGATGATCCATGGCACGAAGCCTCCAGTGATGATCCATGGCACAAAGCCTCCAGTGATGATCCATGGCACGAAGCCTCCAGTGATGATCCATGGCAAGAAGCCTCCAGTGATGATCCATGGCACGAAGCCTCCAGTGATGATCCATGGCACGAAGCCTCCAGTGATGATCCATTGCACGAAGCCTCCAGTGAGGAGTCATGGCACGAAGCCTCCAACGACGGCCTCCAGTCCGGAGCCTCCAGCGGCGGTCTCCAGTCCGGAGCCTCCAGCGGCGGTCTCCAGTCCGGAGCCTCCAGCGACGGTCCCCAGTCCGGAGCCTCCAGCGACGGTCACCAGTCCGGAGCCTCCAGCGACGTTCTCCAGTCCGGAGCCTCCAGCGAGGTTCTCCAGTCCGGAGCCTCCAGCGACGTTCTCCAGTCCGAAGCCTCCAGCGACCTTCTCCAGTCCGGAGCCTCCAGCGACCTTCTCCAGTCCGGAGCCTCCAGCGATGCTCCCCAGTCCGGGGCCCGCAACGAGGGTCCCCAGTCCGGAGCCTCCAGCGAGGGTCCCCAGTCCGGAGCCCCCAGCGACGGTCCCCAGTCCGGGGCCCGCAACGAGGGTCCCCAGTCCGGAGCCTCCAGCAACGGTTTCCAGTCCGGGGCCCGCAACGAGGACGCCCAGTCCGGGGCCCGCAACGAGGGTGCCCAGTCCCGGACCCGCAACGAGGGTTCCCAGTCCAGAGCCTCCTGTGACGTTCTCCAGTCCGGAGCCTCCAGCGATGATCCAAGAAATGACGCCGACAAAAACAATAAACAATACAAAACAAAACAACCGTGAAGCTTAAGGGCTATGTGCCACAAACAAAGTTAACCTCCCACAAAGACAGGTGGGAAAAAGGGCTACCTAAGTATGGTTCTCAATCAACGACAACGATAGACAGCTGTCCCTGATTGAGAACCCTACCCGGCCAAAACATAGAAATAAAAATAATAGAACTAAAGAACCCGGTCCGGTGCCCGCAACGAGGGTGCCCAGTCCAGGGTCGGCGACGAGGGTCCCCGCACCAGAGGTGCCACCAAAGTGGGGTGAGCCAGTGGTGGAGCACGGTCTGCGTCCCGCACCTGAGCCGCCACCGCGGATAGATGCCCACCCAGACCCTCCCCTATAGGTTCAGGTTTTGCGGCCGGAGTCCGTACCCCCAGTCCGGGGCCCGCAACGAGGGTCCCCAGTCCGGAGCCCCCGGCGACGGTCTCCAGTCCGGGGCCCGCAACGAGGTTCCCCAGTCCGGAGCCCCCAGCGATGGTCCCCAGTCCGGAGCCCCCAGCGACGGTCCCCAGTCCAGGGCCCACAGCGACGGTCCCCAGTCCAGGGCCCGCAACGAGGGTCCCCAGTCCGGAGCTCCCAGCGACGGTCCCCAGTCCGGGGCCCGCAACGAGGGTCCCCAGTCCGGAGCCCCCAGCGACGGTTTCCAGTCCGGGGCCCGCAACGAGGGTGCCCAGTCCGGGGCCCGCAATGAGGGTGCCCAGTCCCGGGCTCGCAACGAGGGTTCCCAGTCCCGGGCCCGCAACGAGGGTACCCAGTCCGGGTCGGCGACGAGGGTCCCCGCACCAGAGGTGCCACCAAAGTGGGGTGAGCCAGTGGTGGAGCGGGGTCTGCGTCCTGCACCTGAGCCGCCATAGATGCCCACCCAGACCCTCCCCTATAGGTTCAGGTTTTGCGGCCGGAGTACGCACCTTTAGGGGGGGGACTGTCACGCCCTGACCTTAGATCCTTTTTATGTCTCTATTTGGTTTGGTCAGGGTGTGTTTTGGTTTGGTCAGGGTGTGTATTCTATGTTCTTTAGTTCTATTATTTTTATTTCTATGTTTTGGCCGGGTAGGGTTCTCAATCAGGGACAGCTGTCTATCGTTGTCGTTGATTGAGAACCATACTTAGGTAGCCCTTTTTCCCACCTGTCTTTGTGGGAGGTTAACTTTGTTTGTGGCACATAGCCCTTAAGCTTCACGGTTGCTTTGTTTTGTATTGTTTATTGTTTTTGTCGGCGTCATTTCTTGATAAAAGGAATATGTACGATCACCACGCTGCGCTTTGGTCCACTTCATTCAACGACCGTGACATAACCATTTTTGGTTGCAGGTTGAACCCTTTTGGTTCCATGTCTACAGAGGGTTCTACATGGAACCCCAAAAAGTTATCCTATGGGGACAGCCGGAGAACTCTTTTGGAACCCTTTTTTCTAAAAGTGTGGCTGAAGAATAAAACTCCAATGTGAAACACCTTTATGAGGGGATTGCAAAGGAAGAAGGGTTTGCAAAGAGTTTTACATGTAAGACCCTTTTCCTATATCCATTATTACAGGGGACTATTTGGTGTTGATTACCATATCACCTCACATCTATCCATTACAATCTGCAAGGGGAGTCATCAAGGGCAGAGGCATCTTTTCAGAATAACAGAATAGAATCTAGGCTTTTTTGTTTTACCAAGATGGGTGGGTCAGTGCTGGCTAGCAGTAACTAAACAAGCAGCTTATACTTTCCTCCCTCCCTGCTCCCTCTCTCCTCCCCAGGAGGCCCTGGAGATGTTTCGGCCAGACTTCATCAGTCGCTCCCAGGGCAGAATGAGGAGTCTGGAGCAGAGGGCCAGGCGGAGGAAGGCCCTGCAGTGTGCAGACCTAGACCAGGTGCAGGGTCTCTGGGAGGAGAAAAGTAGGCATAGGAGGAACTGCACCAAGCCCCACCCGCTCAGTGGTACGGTGATGGAATATGTCTGACATACAGTACAAGTAGGAACACACTGTTTAGTGATTTCTCAATCCTAGTCCAGGGGAACAGCTTTGCTCTCTGCTGGTCGTTATTAAGTACTGCAGCTCCGTTGAAGCGCAGTCTTGTTTACGTCCAACTCCACAACTAAAATGGTTATTATTGGTGAATTACATGGATTTACCATCTTTAGTCGCTATCATGTTTTTTTGAAAGTTGCTACAGCACTAATGATACACACTTTTTTCAAGGAAAGAATGCCACATACTACAGAATGTTAGACATTTCCTTTCCCAGTATGACAGTACTTTACAATACAGTATAGACCAGTCTCTCTAGTACTAAACCCTAGTACTATGACAGTGATGTAATAGTCCATAGCGTCACCTTAACTCTGGCCGCTCGCTCCCACTCCTGCTTAGCCTTCTATGAAGGTAATAATGCAAGCTAAATATAGACCCTCATACTCACATCTTAATTATGCAGTGCTGACTGTTGGTCTCAGTGATGAGCTGACGAGAGTCCGCCCCTCGGCTCTCAGAAGGACAGGAGTAATGAAGCCTAGTAAGGAAAGTGGAAAGTGTGTGTGTGTTTTCCTGACAGATGCTTGTGTGTTTCCCAGATAACCTTTTCAAACCCAGAGAGAGGGCCATATCAGGGAAGGAGATGCAGCTACGCTCCAGACGGTAGGTTTACAGACAGAGCTGTACTGTGACGTGTCAGTCTCTTGCCTACCTCTGTTTCACACACACTCGCATGCACGCACGCAAAACACACTGTGGATGTCAGACAGCCGAACGTCTGTCTTGATTGGAGATATGAACTACTGTCTGTATCCCGTTATCATGATTTTCTTTACTCCCTGTCTTATCTGAGAAGGCACACCTGATCAGAGGATAGGTTCCCATTGTCATGTTTTTAATCTGACTGGGTCGATCTGGGAACAAATTGACTATTTATGTGAGTGAAAAAGGAGCCAGTGTGATTTTGGTTTTATCAGTGGATCCAGGTTTGGCCTTTGTGGGTTTGTGCAGATAAAGCTTCCTTTCTATGGTGACGATTTTCTGGGAATAGCTGAGTCGCCCCTGGCCTGCTAATTCTAGAATATTCCCCTTCACAAGCTTAACCTACCATGTCTAACCATCCCTTTTAACTTAGGATTTACAACAAGCTCCCTGAGGTCACTAAGAAGAAGGAGGAGGAGAAAAGGAGAGTGGTATCGCAGACCAACAGATTGCGGGCAGAGCTTTTTAAAAAGGTATGTTTAGTTGGTGCTGGGACTTTGTGATAAAATATTCACCACATAGTTGTATACACCGTAGCCATGTCTGAAAATTAAAATACAGAACAACTGCATTGCTAACTACAGTGTTGAAGACTGCGTTATGAGTGCATAGGGAGGCATTAAATGTGCTTGTAAAACTTGTAGTGTTTGAGGTTTAAAAAGGCCTCTGAAGTTTGTAATTTCCACTTTGAAATTTCAGACTTGATTCTCCCCAAAACTAGTAATAATTCCTAGTGAGGCATTCAATGTGCTTAATTTAACACACTGAAGGTTAAGAAGGTCATACGATAAGAACAAGGTATGCAACAATACAGTAAGAAGTCCTATTTAAAATAATAATCTTTCACTGGATATCTGGATGAGGTGCCATTTGAAAAACAGTATAATTCTCCAAGAAAAATGCATTTCAGCATGCTCCTTTCACAATCTATGCCCAGCAGAGGCCGCTGTTTGACTTCTTAATAGAATTTCCTTCCTACTGTAATTTGTCATCGAAATGTCTTCACAATCAATATCTGTGCACTGGTGTTATGTATTCATCTATTCATGTTTCACTGTTGCTTCAGTGAAATGAGTTTGAATCCAGGTATTGTTGAGAAGACATGTAATTTGTGATTTTAAAAGTTCCTGAATGGCAGCTCTATGGACACTCAAGGACACATTGGGTCCTTGGATTAGCACAGATCTAGTGTGTAGGGGCTCTTTTAACAAGCCAATGTGCCCTTGATGATTGGAGGGCAAGTTGTCATAAACTCATATAAACTGTCAAACATATTCTGGTTCACCCGTACCCTTCATTCAAATTCCCATTACACCAAAACCAGGACGGACATTGATGGCCTTGATATCAGTCAGGTGTACAGTGTAACAAGTAGAATGAGGAGACATTTCCAATTTACTCTGAGATAATTAAGATCCCCTTATATGTCTGGGGTTTCCTTTAGTTAGATACCTAAGGTGGTTTGAAGGTGACTGGGTTGTCTCATTCAGTGTCACTCAATCTGAATTAAATGCATGGTAGCACCCAGTAAAGAGTCAGACCTCTTACAAATCCCACTCGATAAAATGCCAAGGGGTGCAAAGTTCGAGCTCTTCACTCAGGAGTGCCAAGTGGTGTACATGGTGGTATCTGTATGTCTGTGCATGAGTGTTTGTTACGCATACAGAAAATAATCCTGCAGCAACAGGAAATGTGGATGATAAAAAATTACAATTTTGTCGAGGTTGATACCTTTTTCATAAGGGAAAATCAAGTCTGACATTTTAAAGTGGAAATTACAAACATCAGAAGCCTTTTTAAACCTCAAACACTACAAGTTGTACATTTCCTGCAATGGGTTGATCAAATTCAGATCCTATACATCTGTATACACATTTGTGGAAAGAGAATCAATCTATTAGGTGTGTTTTACGAGGGACGCAGCCATATACTTTGTGTACAGCATTTCCTTATGGCTGGTTACTCTCTCTGTTATGGCACCTGATCCTTCCTCCTCTCATTTCTATTAAATCAAATCAAAATAAAATCAAATTGTATTTGTCACATGCGCCGAATACAACAGGTGTAGACTTTATCGCGAAATGCTTACTTACGAGCCCTTTCCCAACAATACAGAGTTAAAAAGTAAGAAAAAAATGGCTAAATAAAAAAGGCAATAGTAACACAATAAAATAACAATAACGAGGCTATATACAATAAGTACCAGTACCGAATATGCAGGGGTACAAGATAGTTGAGGTGAGGTAATATGTATATGTAGGTTGGGATAAAAGTGACTGATAGATAATAATCAGAGTAGCAGCTGTGTGTGTGTGTGTGTGTGTGTGTGTGTGTGTGTGTGTGTGTGTGTGTGTGTGTGTGTGTGTGTGTGTGTGTGTGTGTGTGTGTGTGTGTGTGTGTGTGTGTGTGTGTGTGTGTGTGTGTGTGTGTGTGTGTGTGTGTGTGTGTGTGTGTGTTGTGGTATCAGTGTACTATCTGTGAGTGTATGAGTAGAGTCCAGTGAATGTGCATAGAGCCAGTGCAAGAGAGTCAGTGCAAAAGAAAAGGGCAGTCAATGCAAATAGGTAGCCATTTGATTAACTGTTCATGGCTTGGGGGTAGAAGCTGTTCAGGAGGCTTGTGGTCCCAGACTTGGCGCTCCGGTACCGCTTGCCGTGCGGTAGCAGAAAGAACAGTCTATGACTTGGTTGGCTGGAGTCTTTGACAATTTTTAGGGCCTTCCTCTGACACCGCCTGGGATATAGGTCCTGGATGGCAGGGAGCTCGGCCCCAGTGATGTACTGCGCCATACGCACTACCCTCTTTAGCGCCTTATGCCCGGATGCCAAGCAGTTGCCATACCAAGTGGTGATGCAGCATTCAAGATGCTCTCAATGGTGCAGCTTTAGAACTTTTTGAGGATCTGAGGGCCCATGCTAAATCTTTTCAGCCTGCTGAGGGGGAAGAGGCATTGTCATGCCCTCTTCACGACTGTGTTGGTGTGTTTGGACTATGATAGGTCCTTAGTGATGTGGACACTGAAGAACTTGAAGCTCTCGACCCACTCCACTACAGCCATGTCACACAAGAAAGCTTTAATTTTAGCAATGTTTTGCCCACTTGTCTGCAATGTTGATGCAGTATGCTGGTCTAGGAGCAAAAATGTTGATCAATTCAGTTGTCAATTCAGAAAGTTTATTGAAATTGCAATGGAAAATCCTCATGGAAAACAATGAGCAATTTTCAATTAATTAGGAGAATTTCGTTTGACTTCCAGAAGAGTATGTTTGCAAAGCTTAGGACATATTGTAGAAAGGCAGCTTTATATGGCTAAAGTGAGATTGCTTCAGTATAAGAGGAGAGTTATAGCATTGTAGGCTGTTTAGCCAGATAGTAAGTCATCGTTATTCCCCCACTGGGACTTGGCTATCCACCTCAGGAGACAGACAGTTGATGGAAGTGAAAGTCAATTTAAAAGGAGGAATCTTTCCCATTTGAAAAACTGCTGATTTCAGAAGATTGAAATAAAGTCTAACCAAGGATTTGTGTATTTGCCAGTCTTTGATTTCTAAATGATTTGTTTGTTGTTTTGCAGAAACTTCTGGACAAGATCCTGCAGAGATGAATATGGACAAACTCGAGATGTTCCCTACTAAACCTTCAACTCACATACTACACTCACCATCCTCCTAGGATTCATGACCTTACACTCACTTAATATGCAATGTCAGTCATCGTTGCCATACCGACAGTATACCTTGATTTTATATGGAATAATGAGAGTACTTCCAAGAAAACATTCACACTGCTCTTGTTCGTATCACTCTTTTATTCAAGCTTACATGTTCTCTTGGCCTTCTTGGCCTTCATCAGAGCTTATTCGTATGTACATGAATTCCATAGCATTTAAAAGACTATCCAAGCTCCTGACAGGATCACTGACACTGTGCACACCTGAGAGACGAATGAACTGGAATGATTCTGTTGTACTCTCCATACTGACCAAAATTTATTAACTTTATAATGGTAATGGAATTGATAGGGTTGAATCATACTGTTGTGTATCGAGCTACATTATAAGTGACAGTCTGAAGGCTAGGGCCATGAGGTTTTGTGGAATCCTGCCATTGATAAGGTTCTGTAAATATTACATAAACTGCCTACTCTCTCCAGTCCTCATACCTTGTAAACATCCACCTAAATTGACATAACTGACATTTTCAAACAAAGCAACATTTTATTTTTCTATAAGAAATGTTTTATATTCAGTCAGCTAGAGACCAATCTACACTGCTGCAAGGTTAGTCATAGCCACGTTTTTAAAAAGATATGACATTCTCAGTAGGAAAATTGTTGGAAGACAAATGTAGGCCTTTAAGACGTTGGTTGTTGTAAGTGCAATGGCATGATTAGGTTTATCAGTTATGGTAAGATGGAATGATTCTCTGCCTTACAGCAAATGTCTATGTTTTGGCTTTCTATCACTGAATGATTTAATGCTCCTGTAAGTATGTTGTCATTGTTCTCTCAATTATAGTAAAGCTGTCTATCGAAATTCAATTTTCGTTTAATTTAATACTTATTCTATTTCAGAGTTTAAAATGTGTTGGGTTGGAACATTGGTGCAAAGAGAAAAAAAAATAGAAAATCACCTTGACTTGTCATTTATCTGTGTCAGAGATGTGTAGAGCTGAGAGAGAGAGAGTGTCAGTCGTCACTGACTTCATGTCAGCTTTGGGGCTTGTGGAGCCTCCCATCCGGAACACTGAAATGCCCAGCTAATGGAACTCAGGAGACAGGGAGCATCTGTGAAAGAGCCCTTTGTCGTGGAGCTCCTTGATAGCTACATAAGACAGAAGGTTACTTATGAAAGGTGGGTGGTTGGTCTGGTTGGTCCGGGTGGATGGTTGGGTGTATATCACAAATTTCTAGCAACCCAAAGGTTGCGTATTCGGCTCACATCACGGACAACTTTAGATTTTAAATAATTTGAAACTTTGAAAACTGCTTTTTAAAAACGACTTACTACTTTGTAGCTACATTGCAACTACTTAGCATGTTAGCCAACCCTTCCCCTAACCTTAACCATTTAACCTAACTGGACCCACAAATTAATACATACCATACCAAACGTACCATACCATTTCTCTGTTAAGTCTACCCCGAGTCCAGCTTGCACAGCCCAGGATTACATGTGAAACAGGAGACAGGCAGCTAAACAAAATCTAGTCTGACCATCTTCATGCTGTATGGGTCCGACCCTCAGCAGCGTTGGAAGAAAGCGGATGTTTCTGGTTTTCAGGGATACAGTAGTTTCAACCTAACTTCTGTTTCCCCTGAAAAACAGAAGTTGGGACTCCCCACAGGCGTCTTTCTACGCCTGCTACGTTAGGTTAGGGGCCCTTATAACAGAGAGAATTGTGGCATTATGCAACCATATTAGACACAGGCAGAACAGAACATTGAAAGTATTCGTGTACAGTCCATAGAGTGTCTAAATGCCCCTTTAGGCTAAACAGGTTCTTTTAACGATACCCACAAACCACTGTATTGATAGAACTGACCTTCTCTTGGGAATTACTTTCTGTAGCCACCAAGCCATGTAGCCCTGTTCCAGTGGCTGAGCACAGACTGACAGACATTAGATTATGAGGCAAGGGATGCCTATCAGCCTAGGTTTCTCAAGAGTATACAGCAGCAAAAGATCATAGCCTACTGCCTGGGTACACACTTGTTGAATCAACGTTGTTTCCATGTAATTTCAATGAAATTAGACGTTGAATTGGAAAACAACCTCTCACTCAACGTCAACAAAACAAAGGAGATGATTGTGGACTTCAGGAAACAGCAGAGGGTGCACCCCCCTATCTACATAAATGGGACCGCAGTGGAGAAGGTGGAAAGCTTCAAGTTCCTTGGCATACACATCACTGACAAACTGAAATGGATCACCCACACAGACAGTGTGGTGAAGAAGGCGCAACAGAGCCTCTTCAACCTCAGGAGGCTAAAGAAATGTGGCTTGTCACCTAAAACCCTCACAAACTTTTTTACAGATGCACAATTGAAAGCATCCTGTCGAGCTGTATCACCGCCTGGTACGGCAACTGCACCGCCCGCAACCGCAAGGCTCTTCAGAGGGTGGTGCGATCTGCCCAGCGCATTACCGGGGGCAAACTACCCGCCTTCCAGGACACCTACAGCACCCGATGGCACAGGAAGGCCAAAAAGATCATCAAGGCCTCGACCACCTGAGCCACTGCCTGTACACCCCGCTATCATCCAGAAGGCGAGGCCAGTACAGTTGCATTAAAGCTGGGACCAAGAGACTGAAAAATAGCTTCTATCTCAAGGCTATCAGACTGTTAAACAGCCATCACTAGCACATTAGAGGCTGCTGCCTATAGGCATAGACTAGAAATCACTGGCCACTTTAAGGAATGGAACACTAGTCCCTTTAATAATGTTTACATATCTGGCATTAGTCATCTCATATGTATATACTGTATTCTATACTATTCTACGGTATCTTAGTCACTTAATGACTTAAATGTAAATGTAAACTTAATAATGTTTACATATCTTGCATTACTCATCTCATATGTACACTACCGTTCAAAAGTTCGGGGTCACTTAGAATTTTCCTTGTTTTTGGCCTTAGTACTTGTCTCATCGCTGCAACTCCCCAATGGGCTCGGGAGAGGCAAACGTTGAGTCATGTGTCCTCCGAAACATGACCTACCGAACTGCACTCCTTAACACCTGCCCGCTTAACCCAGAAGCCAGCCGCACCAATGTGTTGGAGGAAACACGGTACAACTGACGACAGGAGTCAGCACCTGGCCCGCCACAAGGAGTCGCTAGAGTGTGATGGGACAACGACATCCTGGCCGGCCAAACACTCCCCTAACCCTCATGGGTCTCCCGGTCTGGGATCGAACCCGGGTCTTTTGTGATGCCTCAGACCACTGCGCCACTCGAGAGGACCTATAGGCCTATATGTTTATAAGATTAAAATGTGTTCAGTCAAAGGGGACCAAATTAGTATTTAGTAATTTAGCAAAGAATAGTAATTTCGACCTGGATGGACATAATTTCCTTCATTTGCAGACACTTGAGCTATGGAGACTCATTAGAACTGACACTTCCTACTAAGAGACATCTGTCCATTTGGCCTGCAGCATACCGTACACAGAGCAGGTTGGCATTTATTGAGATGACTCTTGTACTGGAGGCAGCACTGCAGAGTGGTCACTAGCTGGCACAGCCACAAAGTCATAAAATATTATTCTAAACCTAGCCTTAATGCTGACCACACTCCTAACCTTAAATCAAGACCAAAAAGCAAATTTTTACATGAATTTTTACAACATAGACAATTTTGACTTTTCAGCTGGCCTATTTTGTGAAAATTGCTCCATTCTGCCTCCTGGGCAAGATTTATGACAATAAACGTCAACCTGCTACTGTCACAGACCAGAGGAACATGTGCAGGAGCAGGTAGCATGTCAAATGCAATGAGGAAATTATATGTTGTCCACTGTCTTAATGTGACAGGAAATCTCTTGAGGTATAATCTCTCGTCGACAGCCATCTGACCAAATTACGCGATATTTAGTTCTGGATTCACCGAGATTACAAGGCATATTGTATTGCTGTAAATGTAATATTACACCATATATGTAGAGCCTAATATTACCTCAATATTGAAATAGGCCTACAGTAAATGTTTACACATATCCAAGTTACATTTTATATGTGGTAGAAGTGTATACCTTAAACATTTATGTTGATGGAGATAAATTGCGAATTTGGTAACCTTGATTTGGCAGTAGATGCCCATTGGATGTAGTCTGGCAAACACCTAAATCTCAAAGTCCTCCTGACTAGTGAACGAAAGGGGATTTTTGAATGGCTCTTTTTTGTGAGCATCGGGAACTGAATAGCATCTGTGCAAGAGCCATTCATTTGGCAAGCGATTTAATTTAGTCAGGTAAAATTGTAATTTTCACAATCTGACAATGGTAGGCAACTGTTCAGGCTTTACATTAGAAATGTTGTATTTGTCATGATTTTTCATTTCAAAAATTGCACTTCTGAACGAAGAGCCGTTTTGGAGCCAATTAGGTGAACAGAACCGAATGATCCGGCTCACCGAAAAAACACGGAATGCCCATCACTCCAGAACTTCCGTCTGGAATGGATCTTTGATGCTGTCGACACAATGCGTCGATAACGAAGGGGGCTGTGCTCACTCAAACCACCGACACGCACAGCCACACACAACCCCCGAGCGTTGCCCTCTTTCATTACAACAGTTAGATTTTAAAATCCAAACAATGAGGCCTCAACCCTCGAGGAAAAAAAACAACATTTGAGAGAACCAATCAAACCATCACACAATTTCTGAGATAATATTGCATTAACAAACAGCCTCCTTTCCAAACCTGTGTGGTCACAGCTCTCCCTGCGCTGTGAGTCGTCAGGGTACATTGGATCAAAGACAGTACAGTATGAAGACAGGCAGAAACTGCTTCTCCAATAGAAATCCCCAATCACACTTGTAAGCGATGTCATGGCAACATTAGGTAGCTAAGTTCATGTCCATAAACACGTTATCGGGTCTAACTGTCGTTTCAGTCCGAACTGTGCACGTGCAGGCTGTCAAATCAAAGGCACTCCTGTTTGTTTTTGACAAAAATGAAAATGTGTCAGTTTGTCACGTTCACCAGGTTGGAGTCATACTACTTAAGACAGCCAACTACTTAAGACATTGGTTCGAATCTAGGTTGTGCCTTTAGATTTCGAAAAATTAACAACTAAAGATTTTTTTTTTTCTCTCACTGACTTCTCAAAGACCAAACCCTGGTCTGCTGGGACTGTTTGCAAGCGTTCCCGGAAGTCTCGGAATGTTGCGCCTCTGGGTTTAGAAACTCTATGATTGGATGCTCTTTTTTTTACAAAGATTGCATGCCACCCTCGTGGCGCTAGGACCCAACGGATCTAGTCCTTGCAAGCGCACATGGCCATTGTAGATTGTAGCGGCTCTGATGTAAAAGAGTACGCTGGTCTCGTGAATCAGATTTCTTATGTAGGCTATCTCTCTCTGTTTTCTGTCGGACTCGCTTACTTATAATTTTTCAAACTCACTTATCAATGTCTTGGAGATATTACTTACTGCCAAGTCCTTGAGTGCGGCACGCAGGGATTTCAGCATGCTTGGATGAAAAGTTTTTGACAGCTCCTCTTTCGTGGTCCGGCTATAAGAAGTCAATACTTGTTCTTCCTCTGTTTCGGAGCTGACCCCACTCTACTGCTTGCATCCCGTATCTGTCAATCACTCGTGGACAGTATATTATGGTCGTGTCGGTGCAATAATTCATCCTGAACGCATTTCTTTCCTAAATCGGGCAAAATGACTAACTGCCGTTGGAAGAACTTTGCATTTCTAATTGTTTTTCATGTCTTGTCCATGTCAACAGCAACGGGCAATACAGACAACACACTTCTGAATTTACATGATGGTAAGTCTCTATTTGAATTAGCCATCAGCCATGCTGACAGTTTTATTTTGCAGTAGTTTACATTGGAGGTGGAGATACATGGGCTACTGTATCACATTTCTGTCAATTAAAATGTAAACGTCTAAGTATGTAGAGTTAAAGGTATCAAGCTTAATTCAGCTTTTATATCCAAGTTACCCATTAATGCAAAAAGCTCAAGGCTACAAAAAAAAATTCTGCATCTCAGTTTGGCCAAATCTAATACAAATGTAAGTGTGTGTGTGTGTGTGTGTGTGTGTGTGTGTGTGTGTGTGTGTGTGTGTGTGTGTGTGTGTGTGTGTGTGTGTGTGTGTGTGTGTGTGTGTGTGTGTGTGTGTGTGTGTGTGTGTGTGTGTGTGTGTGTGTGAGAGAGGAAGAGAGAGAGGTTTGTTACGGAGGTGTATCCTGAGGCTATTGTTTCCTGCAAAGTGAGATGAGACAATAGCAGGAAAGTGACAGCAGTGCTGGGTGGAGAGAGAGAGAGTGAGTGAGTGAGAGAGAGAGAGAGATACTACTAAGGAGATTAGAGCTGTGCTGGCTGAGGTGACCAAACCACCTCTGGAGTGTGAGAGTGTATGTGAGATGCATCCTTTGATCAGAGAGAGGATCTAGTGAGAGCCTCTGGCATCTGTGAACACTCAGCCTGTCAGCTGGACTAAGCCACAGGGACTGGCCTCAGAACAGCTCTTATCATCCCTCTCCAATCCACCTGAGTAGAGCCTTTCTGTCTCAGAGTCAGTGGTAGAGAGAGAGTGAGAAGTTAAGAAACAGTCTGGATAAAAAATAGTTTTGTAGTGGGTATTTGGTAACCTGGATGAAACGGTGTTTGAGCAACTTCTATGGTCCCTCCATGAACTATAACATCAGTGAGTGTAGCTATTAGATGGGTTAAGTTAGGCCTATATTTAATAACCCCACATATACCCTAGTTTATTCATGCCATATAAATAGTTTTTCCATCATCTCAACATTACAGCAGAGACAAATGGTAATGACAGTGTTATCGTTCCATCTGCTATGCTCTGAGAGGCCACTAAAACAGAATATATTTTAGAAACACACAAACATTACCCTCTGGGACCTGCTTGGCTCTGAACGGGGTGTACAAAATCGTTTGAGAATAGTGTGTATTGAAATGGGGCAAAACCATGCTTTGATGTCTGCAGGATATCTCCTGAGCTCCTCCACGTAGTGGTAGTTAGCATGTCTTCATCATCAACGAACGTGAAATATTGGACGTACTCTACTCTTATAATAAGATATCGATGTCTCATTTTCAATGTCTAGGCTACATCATACTTTGTATAGCCGTTTGAGGGATGTAGCAGGGAGGTAAACGGTCAAGTTCTTGTAGAACTTTCTCAATAGTGATAGTTTGACAATGTTCACCTTCTTACCTGCAATTTAGAGATAACTGAAAGGATAGATCAGACTCAATGCCATTCTGGGTTCATATCACAATGAATATCATTCTTTCCCATAGAGGCTGTAGGATCCTGTCACGTTCCTGACCTTATTTTTCCTTTGTTTAACTTTGTTTAGTTGGTCAGGACGTGAGCTGGGTGGGTAGTCTATGTTTTGTGTTTCTATGTTGGGGTTAATGTGTTGCCTGATATGGTTCTCAATTAGAGGCAGGTGTTTGACGTTTCCTCTGATTGAGAACCATATTAAGGTAGGGTGTTCTCACTGTTTGTTTGTGGGTGGTTGTCTCCTGTGTCTGTATGTTCGTACCACACGGGACTGTATCGTTTGTTTGTAGTCTATACCTGTTTGTGCGTTCTTCGTTATATATAAGTTCTCAAGTCCAGGTCTGTCTACATCGTTTATTTGTTTTGTATTTCTGTAGTGTTATTCGTGTTTCGTCGTTTTCATTTAATAAATTATGTCTACCTTCAACGCTGCGCTTTGGTCCAATCCCTACTCCTCCTCTTCAGACGAAGAGGAGGAGAACGACCGTTACAGATCCTACTGTGTTCAGTGGTGATTGTCAAATGAGGGGGAGTCTCCAAGACCTCCCAGAAAAGCTGGACTGTCAACCCAGAGAAAATATAAATTGAGTTGCTTAACCATAATCATAGCTAGAGGAGCGATATTATCCTAATTACTGTGTTACTACAGGGTTGTCAAACAACGTGAAGATGAGTGGGAGATCGGTCTGCTTTGATAAGAGCCTCTTAGTGAATGGCTGTTTCATTTCAGACCGATAAACTCTTAATCTTGTTTATTCCAATTAGCCTACATAGATTTAAACAAGGTTGTGTACTTTTAGGTTTGTGATTTATCCAGAGTTCAATAAACAATTAGAGGGAGCCAAATTACCATGATTAGATTTGAGGATATTATCTATTCAGTCAGACTTTGGTTGTGTCCAAAAATAGTGGAGAAGGGGCCGGGAAATTGAAGATTTTACTCTGACCGGACAACAAAGGACACACAGAAGCACAGTCTGAGACACACACACTCCCCTTGAGGAGTGTAGCTCTCAACACCATTTCCTTGGATGTAACTCATGTCACCCCTCAGAATGCTATGGAATGCTGATGTATGGCTGACGGCTGCCCCCGTTGCCACTCCTCCTCTGGAAAACCCATTGAGGGAATAGTCTTCCTGGGTTCAGGCCCCAGCTCATTGGCTGTCTTTGACATTATGGGGACATGTTGGCATTAGTTGTTGCCGTCTTGGGACTGTGAGACATAGTCATCAGTGTCTCTCTCTGTTAGCCGTCATTGGCCATTAAAGTTGTCTTTGTGATTTAGCTATCTGCTGCTTGCCAAACGCTGCTGCTGCACCACCCTGGGAACAAACAGACAAACACACAACCTGACGTGCATCCCAACACACAGATGCATGCACACATGAATTACACAGAAAATACACTCACAAATATGACCCACCACCTGGATTCTATGTAGCAACATTTGAAATTCAGTTTTTTACGTGGGATAAAAGTAGAGACTCGGCTTGAAAATGGTATATCATACACTGCAGTTGAGGAACAATGGGGGGGAAAATCTGCTTTAAAGTTGATAAATTTGTAACACCGTGAATGTTTTGGTACCTACTGGAGAGCTCTTCTTTGTCTACACCCATTCAGCATCATCCACACCCTCTTAAGTCTTAGCCCCACCCATCTCTTTAAGGATTCACATGTGAAGCCATCCCTCTCATCGTCAGCCATCACTAGCACATCAGAGGCGGGTGCCTATAGACATTGATTAGGAATCACTGGCCGCTTTTAGAAATGGATCAATAGCCATTTTAATAATGTTCCGTATCTAGCATTACTCATTTCATATGTATAAACTGCACGCCACACTATTCTACGGTATCTTAGTCACTTTTAAATTGTGTGTACATATTGCATCACCCATTTCATATGTATTTACTGTATTGTATTCTATACTACACCACTGACTGTTAAACAGCCATCTCCAGCACGTCAGAGGCTGCTGCCTATAGACATAGATTAGGAATCAGTGGCAACTTTAATGAAATGAAACACTACCCACTTTAATAATGTCTCCGTATCTTGCATTACTCATCTCATATGTATAAACTGTACTCTATACCATACTACGGTACCTTAGTCACTTTAATTGTTTGTAAATATTGCATCACCCATCTCATATGTACAGTGGGGAGAACAAGTATTTGATACACTGCCGATTTTGCAGGTTTTCCTACTTACAAAGCATGTAGAGGTCTGTAATTTTTATCATAGGTACACTTCAACTATGAGAGGCGGAATCTAAAACAAAAATCCAGAAAATCACATTGTATGATTTTTAAGTAATTAATTTGCATTTTATTGCATGACATAAGTATTTGATACATCAGAAAAGCAGAACTTAATATTTGGTACAGAAACCTTTGTTTGCAATTACAGAGATCATATGTTTCCTGTAGTTCTTGACTAGGTTTGCACACACTGCAGCAGGGATTTTGGCCCACTCCTCCCTACAGATCTTCTCCAGATCCTTCAGGTTTCGGGGCTGTCGCTGGGCAATACGGACTTTCAGCTCCCTCCAAAGATTTTCTATTGGGTTCAGGTCTGGAGACTGGCTAGGCCACTCCAGGACCTTGAGATGCTTCTTACGGAGCCACTCCTTAGTTGCCATGGCTGTGTGCTTCGTGTCGTTGTCATGCTGGAAGACCCAGCCACGACCCTTCTTCAATGCTCTTACTGAGGGAAGGAGGTTGTTGGCCAAGATCTCGCGATACATGGCCCCATCCATCCTCCCCTCAATACGGTGCAGTCGTCCTGTCCCCTTTGCAGAAAAGCATCCCCAAAGAATGATGTTTCCACCTCCATGCTTCACGGTTGGGATGGTGTTCTTGGGGTTGTACTCATACTTCTTCTTCCTCCAAACACGGCGAGTGGAGTTAGACCAAAAAGCTCTATTTTTGTCTCATCAGACCACATGACCTTCTCCCATTCCTCCTCTGGATCATCCAGATGGTCATTGGCAAACTTCAGACGGGCCTGGACATGCACTGGCTTAAGCAGGTGGACCTTGCGTGCGCTGCAGGATTTTAATCCATGACGGCGTAGTGTGTTACTAATGGTTTTCTTTGAGACTGTGGTCCCAGCTCTCTTCAGGTCATTGACCAGGTCCTGCCGTGTAGTTCTGGGCTGATCCCTCACCTTCCTCATGATCATTGATGCCCCACGAGGTGAAATCTTGCATGGAGCCCCAGACCTAGGGTGATTGACCGTCATCTTGAACTTCTTCCATTTTCTAATAATTGCGCCAACAGTTGTTTCCTTCTCACCAAGCTGCTTGCCTATTGTCCTGTATCCCATCCCAGCCTTGTGCAGGTCTACAATTTTATCCCTGATGTCCTTACACAGCTCTCTGGTCTTGGCTATTGTGGAGAGGTTGGAATCTGTTTGATTGAGTGTGTGGACAGGTGTCTTTTATACAGGTAACGAGTTCAAACAGGTGCAGTTAATACAGGTAATGAGTGGAGAACAGGAGGGCTTCTTAAAGAAAAACTAACAGGTCTGTGAGAGCCGGAATTCTTACTGGTTGGTAGGTGATCAAATACTTATGTCATGCAATAAAATGCAAATTAATTATTTAAAAATCATACAATGTGATTTTCTGGATTTTTGTTTTAGATTCCGTCTCTCACAGTTGAAGTGTACCTATGATAAAAATTACAGACCTCTACATGCTTTGTAAGTAGGAAAACCTGCAAAATCGGCAGTGTATCAAATACTTGTTCTCCCCACTGTATATACTGTATTCTATACTATACCACTGTATCTTAGTCCAATGCCGCTCTGACATATATGTATATTCTTAATCTATTCCTTACTTAGATTTACGTGTATTTTTGGTATATGTTGTGAAACTGTTAGATATTACACGTTAGATATTACTGCACTGTCGGAGCTAGAAGCACAAGCATTTCGCTACACCTTCAATAACATCTGCTAAACACGTGTATGTGACCAATACATTTGATTTGATGTGCTTAACAGAATGAGTAAGGTAGTGAAGGTAACAACCAAATATTTCAAGACTTAAAGTGGTGAAAGTAGTAGAAAAATGGCATTATCCTAATCTGACTTTGGTGCAGGTCATGTTGTTCTTCACATTAACGTCTCTGGTAAACACACACTATATTTGTCACATGCACAGGATACAGAAGGTTTAAATGGTACAGTGAAATGGTTACTTGCATAGTGTTGTATTTTGTTTAGACATGTAGCTAGCTAGCTAAACAATTAACCCTAATCCCAACTCATACTATCATGCACCATGCAACTAAAACGAACTAAGTTCAATGTTAGCTAGCTAGCTAACATTAGGCTATAACTAGCAATTCATATGGATTTCTGAGATACGGATAATATTACTACACAGATCATACACGTAACGTTAGCTAGTGAACCAGCCAGCTAACACTAGCTAGCTAGCTAACAGTATGTTTTAACTTGCAATGAAAATGACTTTCGGAGAAAATTAGAAACATATAATATCTGAAAATGTAGCTAGACTCTTATCCATATACATGGATGAACGCTTCTCCCTCTCTGTCATGGATGCCATAGTTGCCCTTAGTTTGAAGATGTAATCCGGAGACAGCCGTTTTATACAATAGCCTTCTGTGTTCTCTTTTCGGCTCTCTCCGCATTTGGAAATCATCTCTCTGCTTCTACTGGGCATTCCAATGATTTCAAAACTCAGTCAACTTCTTCCGTGACATCAACACTTGATCGCTGTTTCTTCCCCATCACTTTTATCAGAAGACTCTACAATGTCTGGTTCAATGAAAATGTCTTTACATAAATCAGGAATTTCCTCATCATCTGATATGTTTTCAGAGTCAGAGAGAGTCAGCATGGCACAATCGTACTCCAGAAAGTTGTCCATCACAACTTTTTCCCACTGATCTTTGTCGATAGTGCTATTAACTTCAGGGCAGCAATGTTGAGAGCACTAGCAACACCTTTTCAGTTATTCATGATATCTTTAAAAAAAGCAACGGTAGAAAAGAATATCCACACATACTGAGCAGCTCATGTTATACTGTAGACAGAAACCTGGTACATGGCAGACCAATCCGTACTCATCTCTTGACATGTCCAGCCCATCCATTATCTCAGACAATTATGGCTAGCGGGAAGGTTCCTGTATTTGTCCGTGGCTAAACCAAATATGCTCGTGATTTAACAATTGTATTAGTATTTTCGAGTTTGTTATTAAGGCACATGGTAGTTGACATGTTCCAGAAGGCATTTCTGGCAAAAACAAATGTTTTTTTTTTATTTATTTTTTTACGTTCAAATGCCTCTCCTGTGAATTAGTGACGTGGACATAGGCCTAGCTTCTTGAAACGGGTCACAAATGTGTATCAACTTTGACACACATACTTGTTATGAGTCAACATATAATCTGTAAATACACAAATGTCATCGCAGGCCAAAAAAAGAAGAAAAGCGCACACACGATTTATCGTCAATGTTTCAGTTGGAGGGAAAAAAGACTACATAACTGTCAGTCAGCAAACAGTTCCTCGAAACCTAATTCACTATAATTATATAATGAACAAAAATATAAACACAACATGTACTGTAAAGTGTTGGTCCCATGTTTCAGGAGCTGAAATTAAAGATTCCAGAAATCTTACATACGCACAAAAAGCTTATTTCTCTCCAATTTTGTGCACACATTTGTTTACATCCCTGTTAGTGTGCATTTCTCCTTTGCCAAGATGATCTATCCACCTGACAGGTGTGGCATATCAAGAAGCTGATTAAACAGCATGATCATTACACAGATGCACCTTGTGCTGGGGACAATAAAAGGCCACTCTAAAATGTGCAGTTTTGTCACACAACACAATGACACAGATGTCTCAAGTTTTGAGGGTGCATGCAATTGGAATGCCTACTGCAGGAATGTCCATCAGAGCTGTTGCCAGAGAATTTAATGCTAATTTCTCTACCGTAAGCCACATCCAACGTTGTTTTAGGGAATTTGGCAGTACGTCCAACCGGCCTCCCAACAGCAGACCACGTGTAACAACAGGACCTCCACATCTGGTTTCTTCACCTGCGGGATTGTCTGAGACCAGCCACCCGGACAGGTGATGAAACAAAGTAGTATTCCTGTCTGTAATAAAGCCCTTTTGTGGGGAAAAACTCATTCTGATTGGCTGGACCTGGCTCCCCAGTGGGTGGGCCTATACCCTCCCAGGCCCACCCATGGCTGCGCTCCTGCCCAGTCCTGTGAATTCCATTGATTAGGGCCTAATTCATTCATTTCAATTGACATATTTCCTCATATGAACTGTAACTCATTAAAATCATTGACATTTTTCTTCAGTATAAAAAACTCACTTAGAAAGAGTAACAAAACCCCTAGTTGCCATAGTTCTGCAGTACATTGCTAACATACAGAGAGAGGAAAGCTTCGTATTAGCCAGTTATTCCCAAACCTGAGTTTTTTTGTAGTGGACACTGGACACAGCAGCAGAACAGATCACCACACTGGGCAGACAAAGAGCACTCGGACAGAAGCAGTGTGAGAACCCCATGGGCACACTCACAGAGAACGGTGCCATGCCAGATGCCAGGCTTCTCAATTGGATGCCATTGTTAGGGCTGGATGAAAGGAGGTCCATGCTAGGGGGCTCCAATCGTGGGGCAATGCTAGGTGAGCCTAAATGCCACCTGAGAGGTAAAGAAAGGAATGATGGAGAGGGTAGAGGACTTCATTGTGCAGAGTGATTCTGACAGACGTGTGTGTGTGTGTGTGTGTGTGTGTGTGTGTGTGTGTGTGTGTGTGTGTGTGTGTGTGTGTGTGTGTGATCATTGGGACAGTTGCAGCTTTGAGGACTTTTTTTAGCAGCAGCGTTCTTCATGCCACTATTGGAGTGGTCACCATCACTCACTTAAAGGAAAGTTGTATCATTTTTCTGCGTCTCTGAGCGATGTTCTATCGGTCCCAAGGGTCATTTTATGTGTTTGTGTATCTGAGCTATTCGCCGTTCAAGCAGGCAAAAATACAGCCAGTATGACAAGTTTTCCCCTGGTCAGTTTTATGGATTGACCTTTAGAATGCTTTTGATGGTGAGCAGAGCTTGTTCTGAGGTACTGAGAATATATTATAATAATTGAAATACTTCTTGAAAGGTGAGTGCTGAGAAATAGTGCTACTCTGAAATGTGCTTTGCCTTAAACCTGTTGATGTGTTTGTGTGTGTGAGCATACTGTACACATGCCTGCAAAAATGTAGATTTTGAGGGCCTTTTGAGTGGATCTGAACATCCATGTGTGTTTTCAGATGTATCAAATGTCTTCACTAAAACCCCTGTGCTGGGTTTACTGAGGTGATAGTTGGAACATGCTTCTCCGCAGCTGCCTGTTAGGTGTTCCTGCATGTGTGATCAGTTACTGTAAGCCAGAATCGCCAGGTCCCCATTCTGGGATCCCCAGAGCTTGGAGCCAGAATCCAAGGTGAAAAGTGGCTCCTAAGCCGATGCTTCCTCTGCAGCTCCTGAGGGATGGGAGGGCATGGACCCCCCCTTAACTCACACATACCACTCCCTCCAGGATTCTGCGATCGCAGTGTTTTTTTGGCAAAAACAACAATTCCCCGCATATTACGTGAGGGCTTTCACTTTTTCTGTGTAAAACTGTCCAGCAAATCATTGTATATTGCCATGCAAAATGTCAGAATTGCAGCAGCAGAATCAAACATTTTTGTCTGCAAATATCACAAAAAATGTACATACTGTACACACACACATGCACATGCAGACACACACACTTCAGGGCCCTCCCTTAACAGAACATGCTTAAGTGGTGAAGATTGGGGGTTTCAAATTACCATTATTTCACCATGATCCACCAGCCCAATGTTTACCTAATCTTCCACTTAATCGGCTTGGCTGTTTGAAATGGGGGTGTGGGGCCCAACAGTCATGATTAACATCCCCTTTTCCAGTTAGCTCCAGCTTCATTACTGCATGCCTGTAGAGTGTTATCACTTGGCAAGGTAAGGAGGGAGGGAGCTGGCGATGGAAGGAGGAATCGGGGATAATCATTTCAATGGCCTCCAGGCACACACACACACCTACAGTGAGGTCCCTACAGAAAGATGACTTCACCAGGGGCCTTGGACAGCATGACGAGCGCTTCTCAAGAGGACAACTGGTCCCACTTAGCACAGCAAAACAGTCCTCCCATTACATACAGGTCAAGGAGGGCCGGAGAGGGACTGGGTGGGGGACTGGTGGTGAGGGGATGTTTATATAAATTATTCCCCATCTAACCTCCATACCACCCCGCAGATGAGAAGGATGTCTACTGATGCTTGTAGTTTTTCTCCTCTGGCATGTTTCTAACGCCAGGCTGTTTCAGCTTTGTTTGGTGTCCTGGTGATGTCATAACAACACATAAATCGTCCATATTGTGATTGGCTTGAAGGACATACGTGAAGCAGCACTGTATCATGTATGAGGACAATTCACTATTTTGGTTTTGGCAACTAGCTACATTGACGTCCCTCAGGGCAGTATGTAAGCCATAAAGAAAGGCTTATTGGGTTGTGCTATGTAAGAGGTTTCTTTTCAGGTTGCCTTTAGCATCCAATATCATGCTATGCCACATTCATCATAAATATCACAGAGGAGAGAGTTAGCACTAGCTATAGGTTTTATTAGTGTGAGAACATGACTTCTAATAGGAATTGTTTCAACGACTTGGTCTTTTATTGTGTGCATAGTGATACAGTACAGTTTTAATAAGGGGAAGTGTAAAGCATTTCCTTTGATGTAGCGTTAGCCCTAAAACCATATCTGGCTCGTTCAAAAGAGGCTTGTGTCTTATGAATGGGGCCTTCCTTTGTACTGTAGTACTGTACTTTCAGAGTGATGAGATGGCATTAAAGTAAGTCTATGCTGCTAGACGTTCAGGTAGTTAAACGATGCATGCTACAGAATCAATTTGATTATGTTTTGTTAGTGTTAACAGAATGGGTCCAGCACTATTGACTTCAATGGATGGTTCCTCATTCAAAGACTCATTGATGTTACAGAGGTAGGCACATGACAGGCAATCCCTTGCATTGCAAATTAGATTTATAAAACAATAATGTTCCCTGGAAGGTACACTGTTGGTTTATATACTATCTACAGTGAGCTCCAAAAGTATTGAGACAGTGACATTTGTTTGTTGTTTTGCCTCTGTACTCCAGCACTTTGAAATTGAATTGACTATGAGGTTAAAAGTGCAGACTGTCAGCTTTAATTTGAGTGTGTTTTCATCCATATCTGGTAAACCGTTTAGAAATTACAGCACTTTTTGTACATAGTTTTGTACATGGGACCAAATGTATTGGGATTTATATGTGTATTAAAGTAGTGAAAAGTTAAGTATTTGGTCCCATATTTAAAGCAAACGATGAAAACATCAAGATTGTGACTCTACAAACTTGTTGGATGCATTTGCTGTTTGTTTTGGTTGTGTTTCAGATTATTTTGTGCCTAATGATAAATAATGTATTGTGCCATTTTAGAGTCACTTTTATTGTAAATAAGAATAGAATGTGTTTCCAGATAGTCTTGAATGAATCGTGAATAATGACGAGTGAGAAAGTTACAGACAGTAACAGTTAAAAATATCATACATACCTCCAAGACATGTTAACCTCTAACCATTACAGTAACAGGGGAGGTTAGCATTTTTGGAGGGGATATTTATGCATCTCACTCATCATTATTACTCTCTCAGCTCTTTTCTCTTCTCTCTGTCTTTCTCTCTCTCTGTTTCTCTCTCTGTCAATTCAATTTACATTTAAGGGGCTTTATTGGAATGGGAAACACATGTTTACATTGCCAAAAGCAAGTGAAATAGATAGTAAACAAAATTGAAATAAACAATAAAAAATATACAGTAAACATTACACTCCCAAAAGTTCCAAAATAATAAAGACATTTCAATTGTTATATTATGTCTATATACAGTGTTGTAATGATGTGCAAATAGTTGAAGTACAAAAGGGAAAATAAATAAACATAAATATAGGTTGTATCTACAATGGTGTTTGTTCTTCACTGGTTGCCCTTTTCTTGTGAGAACAGGTCACAAATCGTGTTGCTGTGATTGCACACTGTGGTATTTCACCCAAAAGATATTGGGGTTTATCAGGATTTGTTTTCGAATTCTTTGTGGGGAGGCAGGTAGCCTAGTGGTTAGAGCGTTGGACCAGTAACTGAAAGGTTGCTGGATTGAATCCCCGAGCTGTCGTTCTACCCCTGAGCAAGGCAGTTAACCCACTGTTCCCCAGGCGCCGAAGACGTAGATGTCGATTAAGGCAGCTCACTGCACACATTTCATTTGAAGGCATTCAGTTGTACAACTGACTAAGTATCCCTCTTTCTGTGTAATCTGAGGGAAATATGTGTCTCTAATATGGTCATACATTTTGCAGGAGGTTAAGAATTGCAGCTCAGTTTCCACCTATCAAATCAAATCAAATTTTATTGTTGGCAGTGTGCACATAGCCTGTCTTCTCTTGAAAGCCAAGTCTGCTTACGGCGGCCTTTCTCAAAAGCAAGGCTATGCTGTACATAGTCAAAGAGTCTGTACATAGTCAAAGATTTCCTTAATTTTGGGTCGGTCACGGTGGTCAGGAATTCTGTATTCTGTCACTGTCTTTAGGGCCAAATAGCATTCTAGTTTACTCTGTTTTTTGTGAATTCTTTCCAATATGTCAAGTAATTATATTTTTGTTTTCTCATGATTTGGTTGGGTCTAATTGTGCTGCTGTCCTGGGGCTCTGTGGGGTCTGTTTGTGTTTGTGAACAGAGCCCCAGGACCAGCTTGCTTGGAGGGCTCTTCTCCGGGTTCATTTCTCTGTATGTGATGGTTTGGGAATCAGCCTAATTCTGCTCTGCATGCATTATTTGGGGTTTTACGTTGTACACAGAGGATATTTTTGCAGAATTCTGCATGCTGCGTCTCAATTTGGTGTTTGTCCAATTTTGTGAATTATTGGTTGGTGAGCAGACCCCAGACCTCACAACCATAAAGGGGAATGGGTTCTATAACTGATTCAAGTCTTTTTTGCCAGATCCTAATTGGTATGTCGAATTTTATGTTCCTTTTGATGGCATATAAGGCCCTTCCTGCCTTGTCTCTCAGAATGTTCACAGCTTTGTGAAAGTTACCTGTGGCGCTGATGTTTAGGCCGAGGTATGTATCATTATTTTTGTGCTCTAGGTTAACGGTGTCTAGATGGAATTTGTATTCGTGGTCCTGGCAATTGGACCTTTTTTGGAACATCATTAATTTTGTCTTACTGAGATTTACTGTCAGGGCCCAGGTCTGTGCAGAAGTTCTAGGTGCTGCTCTAGGCCCTCCTTGGTTGGGGACAGAAGCACCAGATCATCAGCAAGCAGTAGACATTTGACTTGAGATTATAGTAGGGTGAGGCCGGGTGCTACAAACTGTTCTAGTGCCCTCGCCAATTCGTTGATACAGTGGGGAGAACAAGTATTTGATACACTGCCGATTTTGCAGGTTTTCCTACTTACAAAGCATGTAGAGGTCTGTCATTTTTATCATAGGTACACTTCAACTGTGAGAGATGGAATCTAAAACAAAAATCCAGAAAATCACATTGTATGATTTTTAAGTAATTAATTTGCATTTTATTGCATGACATAAGTATTTGATCACCTACCAACCAGTAAGAATTCCGGCTCTCACAGACCTGTTAGTTTTTCTTTAAGAAGCCCTCCTGTTCTCCAATCATTACCTGTATTAACTGCACCTGTTTGAACTCGTTACCTGTATAAAAGACACCTGTCCACACACTCAATCAAACAGACTCCAAGCTCTCCACAATGGCCAAGACCAGAAAGCTGTGTAAGGACATCAGGGATAAAATTTTAGACCTGCACAAGGCTGGGATGGGCTACAGGACAATAGGCAAGCAGCTTGGTGAGAAGGCAACAACTGTTGGCGCAATTATTAGAAAATGGAAGAAGTTCAAGATGACGGTCAATCACCCTCGGTCTGGGGCTCCATGCAAGATCTCACCTCGTGGGGCATCAATGATCATGAGGAAGGTGAGGGATCAGCCCAGAACTACACGGCAGGACCTGGTCAATGACCTGAAGAGAGCTGGGACCACAGTCTCAAAGAAAACCATTAGTAACACACTACGCCGTAGTTATATGTTGAACACGGTGGGGCTTAAGCTGCATCCCTGTCTCACCCCCCAGCCCTGTGGAAAGAAATATGTGTTTTTTGCCAATTTTAACTGCACACTTGTTGTTTTTTTTGGATATCAACAAAGCATGAGAAGACATTGCCTTTGTTTTGGTTTATTTGTTTGTCAATTAGAGTGTGCAGGGTGAATATGTGGTCTGTCACATAGTAATTTGGTAAAAAGCCAATTTGACATTTGCTCAGTACATTGTTTTCACTGAGGAAATGCACGAGTCTGCTGTTAATGATCTCTCTCTCTCTTTTTGTCAGTCTGTCTTTCTCTCGCTCTCTTTCTCTCTCTCTCTCTCTCTCTCTTTCTCTCTTTCTCAGTATCTCTCTCTCTCAGTATATCTCAGTCTCTCTTTCTCTATCTTGCTCTCTTTCTCTCTCTCAGTATCTCTCTCTCTCTCTCTCTCTGTTTCTCTCTCAGTATCTCTCTCTGTTTCTCTCTCTCACACTCTCTCAGTATCTCTCTTTCTTTCAATATCTCTCTCTCTCAGTATCTCTCTCTCAGTATCTCTCTCTCTCTCTCTCTCTCTCTCAGTATCTCTCTCTCTCTCTCTCAGTATCTCTCTCTCTCTCAGTATCTCTCTCTCTCTCTGTTGTACTCTCTCTGTGTCTGTCTGTCTCACTCTCTCGCTCTCAGTATCTCTCTCTCAGTATCTCTCTCTCTCTCTGTTTCTCTCTCTCTGTCTCTCTCTCTCTGTTTCTGTCTATCTCTCTCTTTTTGTCAGTCAGTCAGTCTGTCTTTCTCTCTCTCTCTCGCTCTCTTTCTCTCTCTCTCTGTTGTACTCTCTCTCTGTTTCTCTCTGTCTGTCTGTCTCTCGCTCTCCCGCTCTCTCTCTCTCAGTATCTCTCTCTCTCTAATTAGTGTGTGTAATGTGTATATATGGTCAGTGTGCGATGGTTGGGGAGAAAGCCAATTTGACATTTACTTATAAAAAAAAATATTGAAGAAAGGTTTGAATTCTTGAATTCAAAATGCTACAGAAAACCTTTCCCGAGTTGCTGTTTACGCAAATTCCCCTGTAATTATTGGGGTCTGATTTGTCTCCATTTTTGTGGATAGGGGAGATGAGCCCCTGGTTCCAGACATCAGGGAAGCAGCCAGAAGTTAAAACCATGTTGAACAATTTAAGCACAGCATTTTGCAACTCAGGCGTGCTGTTTTTCAGCATTTCATTTCTGATGTTATCTAGACCACAAGCCTTTGATTTAATAGATTTGAGCTTTTCATTTAGTTCTTGTTGGGTTATTGGGTAATCTAATGGATTATGTTTGTTTTTAATGACTGATTCAAGGATGTTACATTTTTCTTTAATTTCTAATTGGTTCTGGTGTAAGTATTTTTTTGGGATGTTTTTGTATAGATTATCAAAATAAGTTTTCCAAATTCCTTCATCTTGTATGGCTAATTCTTGTGGCTTTGTCATGCTTAAATTGTTCCACATGTCCCAGAACTGATTTTGGTCAATTGCGTTTTCAATTTCATCAAGTGTCTTGTTGGTATAATTCAATTTCTTGTGTTTTCAGTGTATGTTTATACTGTTTCAGAGTTTCAAAGTATTCATATCGTAGCTCTGGGTTGTTTTGCTGCTTATGTTTTTCATTTGACTTTTGCCTTAGAAAATACCTAATTGTTTTACATTCGTTATCAAACCATTTTTCAGAAACATTTTGTTTTTTGTTTTTGATGTTGCATTTCTTTGGTTTTCTCAAATCTGCTTTCGGTGCTGCTTTTTGGAATATGCAATTGATGTTTTGAGTAGCCAAATTGACACCTTCTTTATTGTTTTGGTATTGTGAGTTATTGAAGAACTGCATAGAGTTCATAATTTAATTTGAGTTCAATGTTTCAATGAATCTCTCTGCACTGTTTTGACCCCATCTGTACGATTGGTTTATGTTGTAGAGTTTATTGGGCAGTTTTTTTTAATGAATATTGCCGGTTAATTTCTTCAGAAACACGTTGTTCTGACAATGGTGTCTGTGGGCTGACAGTGAATGCACTAATGGAGGAGGGGTCAATGTCAGTGATGGCATAATTGACTACACTTGTCCCAAGAGCTGAGCAGTAAGTAAACTGACATAAAGAGTCCCCTCTGGTTCTATTATTAAGCATGTACAGGCCTAAGGCTCGACAGAGATGCACTAACTCCTTCCCATTTTTGTTCAGTATTTGGTCAGGACTGTTTCTATTATTTATAATAGGGCTACTATACAAGGAGGGGTGTCCAAATATGTGGTGGTTACCACCCGCATCAGTGTAGTCAGGCTCAGAACCTGTTCTTGCATTGAAATCTCCACAAAGAAGCACTTTACCCTCTGCCTGAAATGTAATGATTTCTGTATGGAGATTGTCAAAAAACTGATCATCCTAATATGATGAATCTGAAGGAGGAGCATAAGCTGCACATATGTACACATCATTGTCACAATAGATTGAACCTTTGTTAAGTTTTAGCCAAATGTGATTAGTACCTTTTTTCATTTCATTCAGTGCTAAGTCCTGCTTATGCCAAATGATGATTCCACCTGAGTCCCAGCCCCGTTTAACATTTTTATGTTTGATTGATGGTAGTAAACTTTCTCTATAGCCTGAGGGACACTGAGTATCTATGTCTCCACGACACCATGTTTCCAGTAGGATTATCATGTCCTGTCCCTTGATGTTTTTAATCAATTCTGGATTTGTTGTTTTATATCCAAAATGTGAAGAGTATAGGCCCTGAATATTTCAAGAGCTGATAGTTAATGATCTCATTTATAATAAGTGATATTCACTGGTTTGAGTAAAGTACATTGAAAAAAAAATGAATAATAATATATATATACAGTGGGGAGAACAAGTATTTGATACACTGCCGATTTTGCAGGTTTTCCTACTTACAAAGCATGTAGAGGTCTGTAATTTTTATCATAGGTACACTTCAACTGTGAGAGAAGGAATCTAAAACAAAAATCCAGAAAATCACATTGTATGATTTTTAAGTAATTAATTTGCATTTTATTGCATGACATAAGTATTTGATACATCAGAAAAGCAGAACTTAATATTTGGTACAGAAACCTTTGTTTGCAATTACAGAGATCATACGTTTCCTGTAGTTCTTGACCAGGTTTGCACACACTGCAGCAGGGATTTTGGCCCACTCCTCCATACAGACCTTCTCCAGATCCTTCAGGTATCGGGGCTGTTGCTGGGCAATAAGGACTTTCAGCTCCCTCCAAAGATTTTCTATTGGGTTCAGGTCTGGAGACTGGCCACTCCAGGACCTTGAGATGTTTCTTACGGAGCCACTCCTTAGTTGCCCTGGCTGTGTGTTTCGGGTCGTTGTCATGCTGGAAGACCCAGCTACGACCCATCTTCAATGCTCTTACTGAGGGAAGGAGGTTGTTGGCCAAGATCTTGCGATACATGGCCCCATCCATCCTCCCCTCAATACGGTGCAGTCGTCCTGTCCCCTTTGCAGAAAAGCATCCCCAAAGAATGATATTTCCACCTCCATGCTTCACGTTTGGGATGGTGTTCTTGGGGTTGTACTCATCCTTCTTCTTCCTCCAAACACGGCGAGTGGAGTTTAGATCAAAAAGCCCCACGAGGTGAGATGTATTGTGGATGTATTTCAAGGCATACCTTCAAACTCAGTGCCTCAAAAATAAAAATACATGAAAAAAAAAACAGACCTCCACAAGTTTGGTTAATCCTTGGGAGCAATTTCCAAATCCCTGAAGGTACCACATTCATCTGTACAAACAATAGTACGCAAGTATAAACACCATGGGGCCACGCAGCCGTCATACTGCTCAGGAAGGAGATGCGTTCTGTCTCCTAGAGATGAACGTACTTTGGTGCGAAAAGTGCAAATCAATCCCAGAACAACAGCAAAGGACCTTGTGAAGATGCTGGAGGAAACAGGTACAAAAGTATCTATATCCACAGTAAAACGAGTCCTATATCGACATAACCTGAAAGGCCGCTCAGCAAGGACGAAGCCACTGCTCCAAAACCGCCATAAAAAAAGCCAGACTATGGTTTGCAACTGCACATGGGGACAAAGATCATACTTTTTGGAGAAATGTCCTCTGGTCTGATGGGAAAAAAACAGGACAGTTTGGCCATAATGACCATCGTTATGTTTGGAGGAAAAAGGGGGAGGCTTGCAACCCGAAGAACAACATCCCAACCGTGAAGCACGGGGTTGGCAGCATCATGTTGTGGGGGTGCTTTGCTGCAGGAGGGACTGGTGCACTTCTCAAAATAGATTGCATCATGAGGAAAGAAAAGTATGTGGATATATTGAAGCAACATCTCAAGACATCAGTCAGAAAGTTAAAGCTTGGTCGCAAGTGGGTCTTCCAAATGAACAATGACCCCAAGCATACTTCCAAAGTTGTGGCAAAATGGCTTAAGGACAACAAAGTCAAGGTATTGAAGTGGCCATCACAAAGCCCTGACCTCAATCCTATAGAAAATGTGTAGGCAGAACTAAAAGAGTGTGTGTGAACAAGGAGGACTATAAACCTGACTCAGTAACACCAGCTCTGTCAAGAGGAATGGGTCAAAATTCAGCCAACTTATTGTTGGAAGCTTGTTTGAAGGCTACCAAAATGTTTGACCCAAGTTAAACAATTTAAAGGCAATGCTACCAAATTCTAATTTAGTGTATGTAAACCTCTGACCCACTGGGAATGTGATGAAAGAAATAAAAGCTGAAATAAATCATTCTCTCAACTATTATTCTGACATTTCACATTCTTAAAATAAGGTGGTGATCCTAACTGACCTAAGACAGGGAATTTTTACTAGGATTAAATGTCAAACTGAGTTTAAATGTATTTGGCTAAGGTGTATGTACACTTCCGACTTCAACTGTATATATATACAGTCATGGCCAAAAGTCTTGAGAATGACACAAATATTAATATCCACGAAGTTTGCTACTTCAGTGTCTTTAGATATTTTGTCAGATGTTACTATGGAATACTGAAGTATAATTACAAGCACTTCATAAGTGTCAAAGGCTTTTATTAACAATTAAATGAAGTTGATGCAAAGAGTCAATTTGTGCACTGTTGACCCTTATTTTTCAAGACCTCTGCAATCCGCCCTGGCATGCTGTCAATTAACTTCTGGGCCACATCCTGACTGATGGCAGTCCATTCTTGCAATATCAATGCTTAGAGTTTGTCAGAATTTGTGGGGTTTTATTTGTACACCCACCTCTTGATGATTGACCACAAGTTCTCAATGGGATTAAGGTCTGGGGAGTTTCCTGGCCTTGGACCCAAAATATTGATGTTTTGTTCCCTGAGCCACTTAGTTTTCACTTTTGTCTCATGGCAAGGTGCTCCGTCATGCTGGAAAAGGCATTGTTCGTCACCAAACTGTTCCTGGATGGTTGGTAGAAGTTGCTCTCGGAGGATGTGTTGGTACCATTCTTTATTCATGGCTGTGTTCTTTGGCACAATTGTGAGTGAGCCCACTCCCTTGGCTGAGAAGCAACCCCACACATGAATGGTCTCAGGATGCTTTACTGTTGGCATGACAGAGGACTGATGGTAGCGCTCACCTTGTCTTCTCCGGACAAGCTTTTTTCCAGATGCCCCAAACAATCGGAAAGGGGATTCATCAGAGAAAATGACTTTACCTCAGTCCTCAGCAGTCCAATCCCTGTACCTTTTGCAGAATATCAGTCTGTCCCTGATGTTTTTCCTGGAGAGTAGTGGCTTTTTTGCTGCCCTTCTTGACACCAGGCCATCCTCAAAGTCTTCGCCTCACTGTGCGTGCAGATGGACTTACACCTGCCTGCTGCTATTCCTGAGCAAGCTCTGTACTGGTGGTGCCCCGATCCCGCAGCTGAATCAACGTTAGTAGACGGTCCTGGCGCTTGCTGGACTTTCTTGGGCGCCCTGAAGCCTTCTTCACAACAATTGAACCACTCTCCTTGAAGTTCTTGATGATCTGATAAATGGTTGATTTACGTGCAATCTTACTGGCAGCAATATCCTTGCCTGTGAAGCCATTTTTGTGCAAAGCAATGATGACGGCACGTGTTTCCTTGCAGGTAACCATGATTGACAGAGGAAGAACAATGATTCCAAGCACCCCCCCATTTTGAAGCTTCCCCAGCCTTGTCCTTGTCAACACTCACACCTGTGTTAACTAGAAAATCACTGACAGGATGTCAGCTGTTCCTTTTGTGGCAGGGCTGAAATGCAGTGGAAATGTTTTTGGGGGATTCAGTTCATTTGCATGGCAAAGAGGGACTTTGCAATTAATTGCAATTCATCTAATCACTCTTCATAACATTCTGGAGTATATGCAAATTGCCATCATACAAACTGAGGCAGCATTCTCAAAACTTTTGGCCACTATATATATATATATATACACCATTACATATAATTATTATTATAATACTGTGCCAATAAAATAAAGAATAGTTGTAAACAAATGAATAAGAATGGAATATGATTGCACAAAAAATGAGTACAATGCAATCTGCAACCCTTTGTGTGTGTGTGTGTGTGTGTGTGTGCGTGCGTGCGTGCGTGCGTGCGTGCGTGCGTGAATTAAAGGGTATGTCTAGCCCAGTAGTCTGTATATTAGATGCAGTAGTTGGCGCACCTCTCCTTTCTCTGATTGTTCTAGGTGTCTTTTGCCAGAGGTTACCTCAGCATATGTAGGCTGATGATCTGAATGATACATGGTGTGGACTGCATCATGTGGTGTACTTCTCTGAAGGACAGTGTTCTGCCCGACCCTGGAGTAGTGGTCAGTGCTGTGTTGTGATGGGTCAGGTCAGTAGAGCTGTGTTGTGATGGGTCAGGTCAGTAGAGCTGTGTTGTGATGGGCCTGGTCTAGTAGTGCTGTGTTGTGATGGGCCTGGTCTACTAGAGCTGTGTTGTGATGGGCTGGATCTAGTAGTGCTGTGTTGTGATGGGCCGGGTCTAGTAGACCTGTGTTGTGATGGGCCGGGTCAGGTTGTGCTGTCCTGACGCGGGTCTGGTAAATCTGTGCTGTGTTGGGCCTGGTCTTGTAGAGCTGTGCTGTAATAAGCCGTGTCTGGCTCTTCTCTCCTGGGGATGGTGGAGGTACTGTTTTTTCAGAAAGTGGAGCGGGGGACCTCTACTGCTGGGGTGATGGGTGTGTGGGTCCCTGCCAAGTGTTGCATCCTTTAGGTCCTTGCAAAGGTTCTGATACTGTCCTGATCAAGATGTGCATTATAGTATATATGTTCACATGTCAGAGTGGGGTGGTGAGCCGTTCTGACGTTGAGCAGTGATGCACAGTCCACAGTGATCTGTTGATTTATTTTTTCTATCAACTTTCCTGGGAAGTCTTTTCTTGGTAGGAGGTTGGACACAACTATATTGGTTGTTGGGAACATAGCCTGTGCACGTTCTACCACTCTTCTCACTGCCCCAGATACATTTTCACCTTTGGCATGAAGGTCGTTTGTGCCAGTGTGGATGATGATGTTGTCAGGGGTGTCATTCCTGGTCTGACTGAGTAGCTGCATTTCACTGTCAGTTGTAGGACACCAGAACTTATACACCTGGTGTCTAGGGAATAATCTTTCCTGGACTAAGAACTTCCCATTTGAATCAATAAGGATTGCAGTTGTGGGTGATTGTCTGGGTGGAGCAAACTGGGAGGCTGGTATTCTGATCTGGGCTGGAGCAGACTGAGAGGCTGATATTCTGATCTGGTCTGGAGCAGACTGGGAGGCTGGTTGGCTGACCTGGGCTGGAGCAGACTGGGAGGCTGATATTCTGACCTGGGCTGGAGCAGACTGAGAGGCTGGTAGGTTGACCTGGGCTGGAGCACACTGTGCTGGAGCAGACTGGGAAGCTGATATTCTGACCTGGGCTGGAGCAGACTGGGAGGCTGGTTGGCTGACCTGGTCTGGAGCAGACTGGGAGGCTGGTTGGCTGACCTGGGCTGGAGCAGACTGAGAGGCTGGTAGGTTGACCTGGGCTGGAGCACACTGTGCTGGAGCAGACTGGGAAGCAGATAGGCTGACATGGGCTAGAGCAGACTGAGAGGCTGATATTCTGACCTGGGCTGGAGCAGACTGGGAGGCTGGTTGGCTGATCTGGTCTGGAGCAGACTGAGAGGCTGATATTCTGACCTGGGCTGGAGCAGACTCGGAGGCTGGTTGGCTGACCTGGTCTGGAGCAGACTGGGAGGATGGTTGGCTGACCTGGGCTGGGCTGGAGCAGACTGGGAGGCTGATATTCTGACCTGGGCTGGGTTGGAGCAGACTGGGAGGCTGGTTGGCTGACCTGGGCTGGAGCAGACTGGGAAGCAGGTAGGCTGACATGGGCTAGAGCAGACTGGGACGCTGGTTGGCTGACCTGGTCTGGAGCAGACTGGGAGGATGGTTGGCTGACCTGGGCTGGGCTGGAGCAGACTGGGAGGCTGATATTCTGACCTGGGCTGGAGCAGACTGGGAGGCTGGTTGGCTGACCTGGTCTGGAGCAGACTGGGAGGATGGTTGGCTGACCTGGGCTGGGTTGGAGCAGACTGGGAGGCTGGTTGGCTGACCTGGGCTGGAGCAGACTGGGAAGCTGGTAGGTTGACCTGGGCTGGAGCAGACTGGGAAGCTGGTAGGTTGACCTGGGCTGGAGCAGACTGGGAAGCTGGTAGGTTGACCTGGGCTGGAGCAGACTGGGAAGCTGGTAGGTTGACCTGGGCTGGAGCACACTGTGCTGGAGCAGACTGGGAAGCAGATAGGCTGACATGGGCTAGAGCAGACTGGGAAGCTGGTAGGTTGACCTGGGCTGGAGCAGACTGGGAAGCTGGTAGGTTGACCTGGGCTGGAGCACACTGGGCTGGAGCACACTGGGAAGCAGATAGGCTGACATGGGCTAGAGCAGACTGGGAGGATGGTTGGCTGACCTGGCTGGGTTGGAGCAGACTGGGAGGCTGATATTCTGACCTGGGCTGGAGCAGACTGGGAGGATGGTTGGCTGACCTGGGCTAGAGCAGACTGGGACGCTGGTTGGCTGATCTGGGCTGGAGCAGACTGGTAGGCTGGTAGGCTGATCTGGGCTAGAGCAGACTGGTAGGCTGGTGCAGTGTCATCAGGCTGTGTGGTGGAGGCCATGCTGGTCTCAGGTTCTGCTTGTGTTATGCCAAGCTGGTGGACATGCTCTCTAGATGCAGAGCACATAATGACTAGCTGCTGGTTGAGGGTGTCAATGTACCTCTCTCTTTGTTCTAGCTCCTTTCTTGTTGTGCTCAGATGGTCTCTGAGGTCATCATTTGTCTGACTCAGCTTGTCCATTCTGCTTTCTAATTTAGCAATAGATGCACTGCTCTCCTCCCTGAACTGTTTCATCTCTTCTTTTAGTTTCTGGACAGTGTTCTCCTCTTGAAGCTTGTTCTCTCTGAGTTCTATAACCTCTGCTTCGACTAGAGAGAGGGTGTTGTGGAAACGTTGCATAGCAGGTGTTCCTGGTGTTGTAGGCATGTCCTTGACTCTGTCTGCTGCAGGTGAGGTAGGTAGAGGGACACTGAGGGCTTCTTGCTGGGTCACAGAGACCGTTGGGGCCTGCTTTTCTCCATCTCCCTCCTTTTCTTTTTCCTCAGTTTCTGGGATAAGTTCAGCTTCTGCTTTTAGAGTAGCAAACATATTCTCAAAAGCCTGGAGGCTTGAATCATTGCCTTGTATCAATACAGTTCCATTATTATATAAGTGTACTGTTTGATACATGTTGCTCTGGTCAGCTTCTTCAAAAATGCTGATCTGACATCCTTGGCTGATGATGCCTCTCTTTTTTGAGAAAGGAAAATGGTTGCAAATAACCCTTTTCCATATGTGCCCTCATTTGGTATTAAATATTACATTTGCTCTTGTTTTGCAACTGGTAAGATCTGCAAACAGGCATTCATGGTTCTGTCCCATCAACAAACCTTTGAAACTTTTCTTAGCTTTCTCTGTTTGAATGTCTGGTGGGTAAACAATTTCCATAGCAACGCTGACCATGTTGCAATAGAAGCGTTGTTTCTTGTATTATTGTCTCTTGTGTATTTAGAGGACTGTTTTACTTTGATGTCCTTTGTCTTCTGTCCTTATTTTGTCTTTCTTTTAATCTGTTAACTAGATATTCTTTGTTAGCTAGCTAGCTTCTTTACAGGAGAGTCCCTAGCAACTGCTTAGCAACTGGTAAACAATTCAGCTAGCTAAGATAACTGTACAATTTTATGAAAAAGTTACTTTTTCAAAAGCCTTTCTTCTTCGTTTTTTGCTTGTTTTGTCTCCTATTCAGTCTTGCTGTTTTCTTTTGCTTTTTTCTAAAAACCTAGTAAACTTCAATATTTGTTGGAGCTCATTTTTTCAGCAGCTGCTGCACAATTTGGAACTCCGGAACTCTCTTCCTCAGTATCTCTTTCTCTCGCTCTCTCTCAGTATCTCATTCTCTCTCTCTCAGTATCTCTCTCTCTCTCAGTACCCCTCTCTCTCTCTCTCTCTCTCTCTCTCTCTCTCTCTCTCTCTCTCTCTCTCTCTCTCTCTCTCTCTCTCTCTCTCAATTTTCAATTCAATTCAAGGGGCTTTATTGGCATGGGAAACATGTGTTAACATTGCCAAAGCAAGTGAGGTAGG